>NC_142711.1:6001515-6304545 GCF_055471065.1 Atractosteus spatula | reverse complement strand
GGTAGAATGGGAGGATCCTTATGCGTTGCCGTGAATCCTGCAGAATGCAGAGTAGCACAGGAACAATATCCGAAACACGTTATCCATGGGCTTGGTTGATTGGAGAAGCAATGAGTCTGGTAACCAGGGAAATCCGAGAAAGACAATCCGAAAAAAGAAATCCAAAGAGCGTGGTCGAAAAAGGCAGAAGCAAAGATTAGGAACCAGGAGAGCAGTAAAAAAAAAAAGTTAGAAACACACACAAAAAAAATATTTGATGAGGCTTCTCAACAGTGAGCATGGGCTGGTGCGTGAGGGAACTCTAAATACTGGAGGGAGAGGGACGTGGTTGGATAATTGGTCCGGGAGTGAGAATCTGTGGAATCTGGTGCCTGTGGGAATGTGATGGGTTCAGTTAGGAATGGGATTGTGAAACAGTGGGTTTGGGAATGTACAGTAACAGCGTTTGCGAGGGAGAGTGCGGGGCGTGACATCTCCTGTCTCACTCAGGTGATTTTATACATCTGCAACCGTCACACTGATGTCAGTGTATCTCCATCGGTTATGAACTATCGACTAATCAACCTGTTGCCAAAAATGTTGAATTATTATCCAAAAGCATTATCTTTTTTTTTCTGAACTAAAAAATGCACAGAGTGATTTAGATCAGTATATAAAAATGGGTGCTATAAAAAAAACACCAATTATCCTTTTAAGAAAGCAATCTCACTGCTCTATTTTCACATTAATATACTTTGAGTATTTTTCATTTACATGTTTAACATCAGTTTTCCAGAGCAACCTCTGGCCTTCAAAACTGCTATTAAACGTCTATACCTGTAACACCATTCCATCTGCCAAAGTCAAAATGATTTCTGCACTCTCAGGTTTATCACATAACCCTTGCAATGCAACAAAAACAGGGTGCTGAAAATGAATAGAGCACTTATCAATGACTCTTACAGTTGTTGCTCTTGAGAGGCTGTTTTTAAGTGGTTTATACCTGTAGATACCTATAGCCTTTCTAAGGATCTGTAGCTCACTTGGCAAGACACAGGTGCTGAATGTTTGGAAAGTCACAGCTTTAAGCATCCAGTGGAAGTCAAGTATATATGATAGTAAACGTTTACAAGGCACCTTATTTACAAATCTGTGTACTATTTTGGTCACTGTGTCATAGAACAGATAGTGCTGCTCTGCACTCAGGTCAGAGAAGAGAAATGAGATACTTAACAACTACAGGGTTCAAGGAAATATTCTACAGTGAGAGCTTAAATGAACTGAAATCTTTTTCAGTTGCGTACATGGAAACCGTGAGGGGACCCGACAGAAATATTTGCAGGCCAATCCAGATTTAATCGGAAAGAACAGTGACACCAGAGGACAAGTGGACACTACGTCGAAGCGCATTTAACAATATAAATAACCCCTTAAAAAAAAGAGGAATAATCATCAGAATAAGAACAATAAGGGTAAGGAATAATAAAGCCAAGCCAGTTTGTATCAAAGTGCTCCAGGGTTTTCCTCACGGTCGGCAATGTGTTCAGCCTCTCACCGGGCGCTTAAACTCATGGTACGATTTTGCCGAAGTTCCTGTCTCTCCCTGAGCGCGGATGCGTCACTCGTCAGGCATGCTGAGCAGCGTTTCCGAAGAGGTCCCACGAACTCACTCCCCCCTCTCCGGCCCTGCAGCGATACAAAACAGGGAGGAGCTGACTCATCCCCGGAGCGCAATCTACGAGAACACATCCCTATCTGCGGCAAGACCTAAGTACAGTACACAGAAACGGAAAGGTTACCAAGCGAGCGCGCCCTGTACATTGATTTGCGAGTACAGTACAGTATCTCCTGCTCTGAAAGCCCTCGGGGAAGAGCCAGACGTATCTGCAGAGAAGCGCCGTGTCAGATGCGCTGCCCGGTTGATTTGAGTGATGGACAAGAGAAAGTTGGGGGTAGGATTTACGAATGAGAGTTCAAGCGATCTTTTCTTTTAACAGCCAAGCGATTTAGGCAGAAGATTAAAACAAAATCCGTCATAACAACTCTTTTAAGTCTGTTCCGTGCTCCCCTAATCATTGCTGAAGTGCTATATTGCTTACGACGCGGAGAACTATTGATTTTCCTGTTAAGTGTAACCTGCCCCCTGCTAAGTGAAATCACCGTTGTAAGTAAACAGAGGCACATACAATGAAATACAAACATACTTAGAGCACAGATTTCAGTAGAAATCTATTAGTGATACAATAAGAAAATTACGTTAAAAAATAAAGAAAAGGGTTTTCAACAACACAAAAAATAGCTTTTGAAAGGATTTTTTTTCTTTGCTTGCAAACAAGCAAACTTAATATATATTTTCCTGTGTAATTATGATATTTGTAAATTCAGAACTTAAAACACACAAAACTTGTACTGTATGTCTTGGAAACTGAACTAATCTGGTCAGTATTGTGATGGGAGACCAGTAGGTGGCACTGTTCCCTCTGAACTAGAATTTCCAGACCAATGCCCTATTATAGTGACAGGAGATACCATACTGTAGAATATGCCATCCTTCCAATAAGATGTTGAACCTTGGTCTAAATACTTGGTCCTTATAGTCTGCTTGGCGCTTTCTGACAGAGATGTTCAAACTTTTGCTTAGCCCTGTTTCCTGCTTCTAATTAAATCCCCACTTAAATCACTTAAATCAATTGGTGAAGCAATTTCTCACTACTCTGTCTGAACGGCAGTATAAGGGGTCTGCAGGCACGTACTGTAACGGCTGCTGTTCAGCACCTACTGTAGGTGAGTGTTACAGATCAGTGGTGGCTGGAGTTGAGTCCCCATCATATATACAGTACTGTACGTACTGTAAAATGCTATAGAATCCTATATCCGTAGGATGAGAGGTGGTAGACAGAAGCAATATATTAATAATCAGTTACATTCTGACTCAGCAGTTGCATGTGCTTTGTTATGACGGCAGGCACACTAAACTGATATTCTCACACTTCCTGTGCTGGAGTCCAATGCGATTATCTTTTGTTTGCATGTGACAAATGCCACTGAAACAGATGTTAAGACACACGAGCCCCAGCACATAGATCAACCTGGCTCCCAGTTGCTCTTCCTGCTGCTGTTTTAGAAGAAGCAGCATGATGCTTAAACTGATGAATGTCAGTGCACACAGACGCAGAAACCGTACTGGGATTTATTCAACACAGGGCAAAAAAAAGGGACACACGGGGTAGGAAAAGTGAAGCAGAACTAAAGCAGGGGTTGCTGTTTGGTCAATCTGGTCTCTGTTAGCTTTAAAAAGCCTTCTCATCCATCGACTGTTTCTCAACTATCAATGTATCGGAAGATTTGGAGGTCTCTCAAAATCTAACTTTGCGAGTCGCCAGCAGTCGTTTTTCAGTCTCTTCAACCATTACGAGTAAAGATTGACACACTCCAATAATTAGAGAAAGAAGCCTGACTGCTTCAAATTATTACAGCACCCCCAACGATTCTCTGCGTAAGACGTCTGGAGACCGGATACTTCTTGAGGGAAAAAGCTGTCAATTCTCCTAGTTTCAATATTGAGGTTCTTTATTTCCAGCCTTTCCAGCCTCAGAGAGCTGGTTCTGCAGTGGTAGTGCAATTGTTTTTCATTCAGCGAGGACCGGTGTCGTTATGTGTTGAGAATGTGGGCTTCCTTTTGTTGATGTGTTAAGTGGTTTACATAAAACTTTCATATAATTGTGTATCATATACAGTATCATTAAAAACTATGACTATTTTGTACACCGCAATGAAAAGGCATGGTGGCATTTTTTCATAGAAACTGAAAACCTGACATACAGTATGTTATATACCATAACACATAACATCGGTATGTTATATTAATACTGTCTATTTTACTGCCTTTTATCTGTTGGAACGATAAATAACCATGAAGGTCACCAGTAGACTTTCTTGGGAAATATACAGTAAACTGTTACGTTTATAACTCAATGTCGACATAGTACAGCTTGAAAAGAAAGGAGAGTTAAAATATCCCCGCTATATTTTGCAACACCTTAATAGTGATTGATACATTATGCAATGTTAGATTGCATTATATACTGTAACATATGTGAGGAGAAAACCTGACAGTTCCGTAGATTGTTAACTAAAAACTCATAAAATGTCTAAATCGGATTAATAATATTTGCAAGTCAGTTGTGGCAAGGAAGCAGTTTTTTTAGATTTAGCAAGTCTGGCTCTTGTAGAGATTTTGTTAACACTGCATTTACAAATTAATTTGATGTCAAAGGAAAAGAGACATTTTAACGATATGCGATCGCTTTCTGACAACCGCTCATGCCTTTTTCGTCAGTAATCCGTATTTTGAGAGGAACCCTAGCGCACAGGCAGGGGCAACAAACTTGGCTGTCGAAGGAGACTGTTGTTTCGCAAGTTAAAACTTATTTTGCTTTCTAACCCACATACTGTACGTACTGTAACAACGCACACAAAATTACAAAAAGAAGACTTTGTTGGTTATTTTACAGTCGTCCTCCTCGTTATTTTGGACCGCAGGCAGCTTTTTTGTCTCACTCTCACATTCACAGGACAACGTTCTTCCCCAGAGCAAATGTATAGCAAGTGGATGCTGGCATTATCAGTCCTAGAATACTTGTCGTATCCAGTTCAGCAACCCCGCGGAAATTTGTATCCCCTCCGAAATGCGCATGTGCTCTGGAGATATTTTCCTTCTTCCGCTCTCGGTGTTTTTTCTATGTGCTTGTAGCAGATACGCTGACGGTCCCAGCCGTCGTGGTGCAAATAGGGGGGCAAGTGCCAATCAACACAGATCGAACAAGACACTTCTGGCCCAGGCACCTGTCAATTACCACACTGTCAGTGGTGACGCGTGTGGGACCCGCTGGGCCAGTCCTGCAGCAGCGGGGACAGAGAAGAAGCCCAGGAGACAGCCCATCGGCTCACCTAATCAACTCTTTACAGTCAGTTTGTTAATAGTTGAGTTTGTCTACTTCCTCGCCACCCCCCACCAAAAAAAAAAATACCCCTGCCCTTCATTTCAGCCTGAGCTGTGGCCAGGAAGGAGTAGAGAACTGAGATGTATTTTTAAAACCTGTTGAGGGACAATTGTTAATGTACAAAATAAAAGTAGAATGACAGAAGCTGGGAGTCATTTCGTTCTGGAATGCTCTGCCCCAAGAAGGCTTGATAACTTCTTCCATATATCCCAACACCTTTTTCTCATACTCAGAGCCATGAAAACACGTACTCTTAACTCCCATCTGTACCACCTGTTCAGACTTCCATGCTAAATCTGAAGAAGGGTGTGTGTTGATTTTATCCTTTCAAGATTTACTCCACCGAATTCCCCAAAGCCCCCTTTGTTCGAGAATAAGGAGACCGCATCCTTTTATCATGCCTCTGTCTGACTGTATGTCTGGACTCATTTCTGATAGCTCAGTATCCAAAGTGGAATCATAGCAGGGTTTTGTGTTTTTACAATGGCTCTCCTGGGTTTGAAATGTGACACTTCTTGGTATATTTCAATGTGATCTTCTTGTCTTTTATAATCACTCCCCGGTGCTATCTGTAAAAAAATGTTGGTAGCAAACACCATGTTCCTCCTCATAGGATTCTGTTCTAGGCTGATAGTGCATTCCTGTTTTACTGAGCTCACATTTACATAAAATTTACTCGGTGGGATCCATGAGATCCATGAGGACTGCAAAGGATTTTCACAGAGCTATCAGACTGAGTCTTAAAGCATTTAGAACTGAATAAAACAGGGAATATCCTGACTGTGTTGTAATCTTTGCCAAAAAGCATGCCAGATTATGGCTTTATATGTAGAAAAATTGAAGTATTTTAAAATATAGGCTTTTGTTAGCATTTTATTTAATATGTTGCTTCCTAAATTGAAGGAGCAGTATAGGTCTGAGGTTTTACGAATTGTTTCTGTAGTTTTCATGAATTGCTAGAACAACATGTACTCAATGTTCTGTCCTTATCAGGGGCACAGGTGGAAACTACAGGGAGGAGCATCTAAAATGGAGACCATGAGGCACATTGTTACACAAAGGGTTGTGGGAGAATGAAACAAGTTGCTCAGCTGAGTTGGTAAAGCCAATACCCTGCCTTCTTTCAAGAAACATCTGGAGAGTCCCCATGATCAACATTTATTAATTACATGTGTAACTTCTGAAACAATGTTCTAAATATACTATAAAAACAAGAGAGTCCATCAGTCATTATATAATCTAAAATCTTAGCTGATGTGTATAATCTGGTTTTGAAACACTTGATCCATAATGCTCCATCATTATTTTATTTATATAAACAGTATATAAAGACCTAAAGATGGAACTATGAAAGGAGAACAACTGTAGGGGGTATTTTGTTATACATTAGCCTGTATAAGCCTGTATGCTTAGTACTTTTCTGTAAATATCCACCATTAGCCCTAGAGAAGAGTTGAAATCATGCCTTCAGGTTGCTCATTCCCAGCGTTGTAATTGCAGTTTTATACTTCTTTACACACGTGACAGTTACCCCAGATTCAAAGACCCCTGCCTGAAGAGAAATCAAGGGGTCTTCCCTGTGCTCCCTGGTAAGCAGCACCTAGATGGGAAGGATTATTAGACGGGTTTGGATGGAATCCGAGCAGGAGGTTTAAGGACTGTCCACTGGGTGCTACTGTCACTCACAGTGCAGTAAAGGGATGCAGTGCTTTCATTGCTGCTGTTTAGCGTCTTTATTTAGCCACTTTATTCCCCTCTGGAGTGAAGCACCCGTCTGGACTTCTGGGGAAAAATCAGGCTGTTGTAAGTGGTGTTCATGGACCAGTAGGTGGGGCTCTTCCCCCTGGGCCTGAAGGTCCACAAACCCAGCATGCCAGCACAGTGAACTGGGGACACTGAGCTGTAGGAGGAGCTGTCCCGTGGATGAGGCGTTGAACTGAAAAGGCTCCATTAGGGAGCTGAGTCAGCAC
The DNA here is from genome assembly GCF_055471065.1 of Atractosteus spatula. NCBI lineage: Eukaryota > Metazoa > Chordata > Actinopteri > Semionotiformes > Lepisosteidae > Atractosteus > Atractosteus spatula. Next base: position 6,297,593 of record NC_142711.1, on the reverse strand, counting down.
GTGTTGGCTTCTAAGGAACAAGCAGAGGTTAACTCCACTTTGAAAAGTAGGTGGGCTTGGGCCCTCTCTCATTTGTGACCTGTCTTATCTTCTTAAGATGGTGATCTCCAAAGCTTTTTCCTCCTCATTTTCTTGAGAGTAATTATATATATGAGTAGAGCAACACCAATCAAGCCAGAATGTGGAACACAAATTTCTAAACATTTACCATTTAAGCATAATGTGGTAGTTTTAACAGGCTCGATTTGGGGAGAGAAAAGTAGACTTCAATGCAGTGTGGTGTGAAAGCTGTCCTGTGAGTTAAATTAATAACACTGTAAAGATACAACGGATGGAACGAGACCAAGAGGTTAGGGCAAGAACATAGTTTCCAACTCTAATCAATAAGGTCATCTCTAATGGTCATGCTGTAAAATATGCATAAATATCCATTACTGGTTTCAAACACATGCTTTCTTGAGAATATTATGTAAACTCTATTGATCATTGAGACAGTATTGTGTCCAGTGTTTTCAGACACCACAGGCATTGCAATCTGAAAATCTGAGATTAAAAAATGAGACTTTGATGTTCTGTAAAAAGGTAAAAATGTGGCCTTTGTGACGCATGTGAAAACTGGATTACATTTATCCACACTTTCACCTAAGAATCCCAAGTCACTTTTTGTAATAATTTGTGGACATTCTTTAAAATCGAACCTTTTGAGATGCATACTAAATAGTAAATAAGCTATACATAATATATGTGTGGTATAAATATTAGCTATTTATCCAGTCACCATATTTGTTTGTGTATGCCTATATCTTACAAGGAACACTCTCCAGCATTATGGGGACTTTTTAAGAGCTGTCACTATGAATTATTAGTTTGAATATTAATTAGCTCTTGTCATATCACAGTGCTTGGGAGAACCATTTTATGACTTCCAAATTACACCTTTTGCATAAAGGAAAATGAAGTAAATAGCCACATGGCTGCTATACATAGATTTATAGAAGTATATAAAATATACAATGTTATACATCAGTGTTTCCCCCATCCTGGTCCTGCATCCCTGATTCTCGGATTTCAGCTGATTAAACTGATTAACTTTTAGTTCTGGTGCGTGCTCAGGTGTTGGTTTCATGTACTCCCTCATGTTTGTCATTTTCCAAAAAATGCAGTGAGAGGAACTCTTGTTTCAGCTCGGTTTAAAACTGCTGGCGCCCTACAAATTTCCAAACAACTCTTATCGTTTATCAATTAATGATGTGCAGAACGGTGGGGACAACAACGTCAAACATAATAAACACTCAGTGCCTCACAGGTGCCCGTTGGTTAATATTAATTTCTTACCTCGTGCTACAGTTTCAGAGCTGAAGCAGTGTTTTTAAATACAGACTTTGACGAGCAAAAGCAAAACTGCTCAGGTGGAACGAAATCCACAAGATGCAGGAGCACCCAGATGCAGGACTGGAAAGAGCTGGTATACACTGAATTTTACACCACCTGAGACAAAAGTTGCATTACAAGGGCTGAAGACTATATTTAACTAAAATTGGTCTTTGATGAATTAGAGAAGTGTAAGCAGACTACTTGGGAATGTTGTGAATCACGTATTCCACAGATGTGCTCATTCAATTAGCTAATATGTTGAAAATGCATTCACCATTTGCCCATGGATAATTAATGATCATGATGCAAATTATCGCAGGTTTAGTAAATGTGACAACACAGTACATAATTAAAGCAATGGCCCAAGTACACTTCAGAAAATGAAGGGAAGTGTCTCATGCAATTAAACATGTGTACCTAAACATAGAGATTTATTTTCTACATGAAAATCAGGAATTTGAGGTACTGTAAGAGACAAGAGGTGAGCAGCTGACCAGAAGACATGCCAAAGTTCAGGTTTAAACAAAGTGCTTTTGTATTCTGCTTTTAATATTCTCCAGTTGTGACTTGTGTGTTTGTTTGCTTGTTTGTTTTATTTCAAGAGTCACTACCTCCCCTCTGATGTGCACAAGCTTATAATGCAATCTTAGTTTTGTAGAACAAATTAGTAAATAGCCCTTTAAATACTTTGTCTGGCATTGTTTCACAAGAATTAACAAGTAACACCTCCATCATTTGAATATCTTCTTCCAATTTGCATTTTTAACATCAGAGAATGCTGTCTACACAGTTTTTAATTGTGCCCATGGTAATAATATACTCTGTTTTTAATCATATTCCACATTGCTTGAAATGAAGCTTGCAATTTTCCCAGGTGCTTACAAAATTACCAGTGCAAGCTAATTCCAAAAGCCTCGTGCTTGGAGACTCAACACAATGCACATTACCAGTGCGCTTATGTTCGTCCTGTAGAACAGACGGCGAGTTAATATGCTCTCCAATTATTTCCAGTTTGTGCATTTATAGCCCCCCATGGGCAGCAGTAAGAAGGCAGTTAATGTACTTGTCCTGCCTTTGTATTGCTTTACTGTAAGGCAGCAGACAGTGAAGAAAATGTGGATCGTTTTACTGTGGAATCAATATGCAAAAAAAAAAGCATTGATTGGAGAATACATGCCAGGAGACTCGACCCGAGTCAAGTCACATTTATTACCTCCTGCTTAGATACTATTTTACTGGCATGATAAAATACACAGAAAGTGGGCTCACGTACTGTACAGTGCAAGCTGACTAGTTTACCTTTTGGAAGTAAAAAGAGACGCTGTGCCACACAGGTGAGTTTCTCGACCCAGCCCTCAGACTACAGCGAGGCGAATCGCAGCTGTCTTTTTGCGTTTTTTGTCTCTCTGGCATTTCTTTTGGAAGGCAGCCAAGCTGTATGCTGACAGCTATAAATAAAGGCTGTCAAGTAGCAGTGTTAATTGTTTTACTGCCAATTAGCAGCAAAAGCTCGGATTGATATAGATTCTTTTATACAATCAACTGAATGTGAATTTTTTAGATAATACATTTAAAAAAGCGACCCCAGGCAAGGAGGCAGCTGTGTATATTATTCCTTCAAAAACAAACTGTGGTCCAAAGTTATGTGTATTGTGGGAGAAAATGTGCTCTGCATAACAAGCAGGTTCCAATGGATAATTGATGAATTGAAAATAGTGACCCCAGGCTTAATCAAAATGACCTAATAATTAATTTTCTGTTCTAAAGCACTACTGACAACAACATTATTATATTCCATATTTTGCTTGTTAATCCATTTCTTTTCTTCCACTGCAAAAACACAAAAGATAAATTGCTACCCAAGATATGAAACAAACCCTCTTGCTTTTTGTGGTTTTGCAATGACAAAAAAATAAAGAATTTTCTGTTGAGTATTTGCTGGAGATGTTAAAGATGTTTCTTGACAGAGGTTAAAATGGTGGTAACTGTTTTTCTGAAAATCGTTAACATGAAAGCAATTATACTTAATACAGAGGGTTATTGCTTTCTTGTTAATGATTGTGTTATCAGAAACTAGACGGAGAAGGCTTCGATTAGGAATTAGAAACAGTAACAGCAAGGGATAAATACTCATGCAACAAGGGGTAAGTACCACACGTATCTGAATTGAGATTGCTGCTTTATTCAATTCATTTCAATGAACTAGATTTGGGTATAGTTTATAGCCTTTAAAATATGTCATGTTTGTACATGATTAAAAAATAAGAGGTGTTGACACTGTAAAAGCTGCAAAAGAAATTCTAAACGACTTACAAAGCTATTGCCAAACACCAAGCAAATGAAATCTAAAGAACACCAGTACAGACCACCACATGCACCATATTTTACTGAATAAGACATTTTAAATTGAAAAAACAGTGCCTTCTATTGACAGCTATGCAACTGCTATCTCATAGATGGTGACACCAAAGGGAACTTCATTTGAAAAGGGTGCTTATGCTTTTGACAAGAAATATTCAACAATACAAGACCTCTCTGGTGATCTTCACTGAGGGGGGGAAAAATTGATAATTTTAGTAAAGCCAGGTACTGATAATGAAGAACCCCAGTTGCCTTCTTGAGAATGAAAAGGGAAACACAAACAAGAGGACACAAGTGGAAACTACAGGGAAATGCATTTACAGCTGAACAGTGATCTTTACACAAAGGGTGGTGGGACTGTGGAACAAGCTGACCAGCCATTGTCGTTGAAGCTGTTACCCTGGTTTCTTTGAATAAATGGCTGGAAGAGATCCTGGGATCAATCAATTACTACATGTAAGTACCACATGGGCTAGAGAGGACAGATAGGCTCCTCTCATTTATAACCATATGTTTTTAAAAGTAGCTGGAAACATCAAACAGGTCAATGCTAGGTAGAATGCACCATGTCCTGCGTTTATGCTTCAAATTCATTCATATTTAATTTCATAACAGAAAACACTAGACAGATGTGTTTTTATTTCTCAAAGAGCAGTACATGTTTATTAATTACCCAGCCATGCAGCAGAGTTTAATTCAAGGAAAAACATTGATGAAATTTAAAGAGCAGCGAGCAAAACATGTCACACAACCTGCTCCTACAGTACACTACAAGTACATTCCTTATATGTTTATGTTCTTTTGTAAAATATGGGGGGAATTCAAGGATCTTTGGCACCTGAAAAATAAGATCTCCCTGGTCTTTTAGAAACCGCATAAAGATAAGATAGAATCCAACACACAGGCTGTACTGAAGCAGCAAAAACAGGAGAGTAGTCCCATACATTAATGGAAAAATTAATGAAAGCAACCCAAGAAAAGAACCCAGATTTGAAAAACAATCTATAACTGAGTGGAATGACCTGCTCAGAAGAACTGGTACGCTATCAGTTTATGATTGTGATCCTACACAGACTAATTGGTTCACTAACAAACTAGCTATCATTATCTGAAAACAAAGGAAAAGTCTTAACAGGATTGCTGTGTGAAAGAGGCAATATTAACTCTCCCAGCATTAAATCATTAAAGCAGAGAAAATCCCAGTAGATGCTGGTGTGGTGGACACAGTTAATGACCCCTCTGTTCCTGAAACGCACCTAGAAAAAATGCAAGTGATCATCTTGTGTTTACCAGCAATCAAGCCATATTAATATAAATTGGAAATAAACAAGCCGCTGGAGACAAGTGGCCACAGCATGATTACATTTGATATCAACTGGGAGTGAAGACAGAAGGAAGGGAGGAAAAGGAAACACAAGTATACAACCTTTCAGGAAATGGTTTTAAAGAAGGAATAAACAGAAACAGTCCGGGACAAGGGAAGTACACAGAGAACTAGTTCAAGTTTAAATGGACAGAGTTCCAGTGCTGGTGCAGCAACACTAACACAATTTCCTTTACATGAAAAGTCACAGGTGAAAAATATGAGGCTACCGAGAAGCATACTGTGCTGTATCTGTATCACAGTTTCTGAAGTCATCTTTTAGGGCAAATACAGAATTGTCAGTGAGAATATTCATAATTAAAAGCAAGAACATGAAAAAGACAAGATGAGTGTTTCTGAGCCTGATGTGGGGAAGTGATTAAAGTCAATCAAAAGCTAAGGATATGTAGATAAAACTCAAAGGAAATAATGTTTAGGTTGAACAATGTATTTGTAAGAGCAAGAAAAGGAGGAGTGTCTTTACACAAAGGGTGGTAGGAGAATGGAACAAACTGCCAAGTTGGCTTGTTTTAAGAGCTGTCTGGATGAGATCCTACAATCAGGAGGGGAGTCACTTCTTAACACAAGGGGTGTTGAGAGAATTTGATAATGATAATGTTTCTTTATTAGCCCTATACAATTTCTTGCATTAGGAATTCATCTTTTCGCATACCCCAGCTTTTCTCCATGAGACACAGACATACAGACAGAGAGAGAAGCTTGGGGTCAGAACGCAGGGTCAGCCATTGTACGGCACCCCTGGAGCAGTTGGGGTTAAGGGCCTTGCTCAGGGACCCAACGGAGTAGGATTCCTCTGCCGGCCGCAGGATTTGAACCGGCAACCTTCCAATCACAGGCACAGATCCTTAGCCACAGAGCCACTGCTCCGCCCAACTACTTTTTTGCAGCCAATACTTGGAGCTCTTTCAAGAAATGTCTCAATAAGATCCTTGATCACATAGAAACTAGCAGCAGAACACCCTACATTGACTGATTGCTTGTAACATTTCTTACATCCTGTCAGAATCTAAATAACATGCACTTTATTTATAACAGGCAGTGGAATGTCAGCATGTCCAGTTTCCTTGCTTTTTTCTGGAATAAAATGTGTTTTCTTTTATACACATGAATGGCCAGCTTCATTCTGACCCTGTGTAAATCAGTATAAATGTAGGTTTCCTTTCAGAGACATTTTAAGCAGTATTTATCGCACTGGGCACAAGAGTTAGTCAACAGTAGTGTGCAGATCGCATAGCCTTGAATGTGACAGTGCAATGGCTCCGTGAATAGATATATCTGCACACACACAGACACACACTCAGTTCACTCCCCGCACACACAAATTTGAAAACACTATGTGCATGCAGGCTTGGGTCAGATACAATGTTGCTCTTTCATTTTTACTGCAGTCTGCAGTGTTTTTGCATATCCCCACTGATAGCTGTTTTCTTTTTATCCTACAGCCATTGGCATCAACTAGTGTGATGGCTCAGCTTCCCATATCTGCCTTTTATGAGAATGCTGTACAGGGGAGGGTATAAATGGTCCTAATACTTTAGCCTAGAGTATTGGCGTATGAAATATATTCATGTCTCACCACACTCTTATTGTATTGTTTTCTTCCAGATATTGAAAAGCTTTCAAAGTGTGATAGTCCCAAGATTCAAACAGCAGCTTCTACACAGACCTCAGAGTGAAAAGGTTATCAGGCAAGCATTTATCTGTTGTTATTGTGAGGATTTGTTTTGAGAACCATTATCTGCCTTTATATTTTTATGCATTTTTAATATACGTAGTAACTGAATTGTTGTCCTTAATCAGTATGATCTTTGTGATGTAAAGATGTAAATGTTTCATTGAAAGGCACTTATATAAGGTATTTGAGGTACCGCATATAAAAATAACAACTATGTATAAAATATAACTACTATACCTGTATATAGAATGAAGATTGATGGATGTGTCTTCACCACAGCGTGCCTTGAAAATGTTTTATTACTTTGTTCAGTCACTGGTAAAGTTAAAAAGTTCCAGAAGGCAGTATCTGGGTATCAGATGAGATAGTTAAAGGTTGTGCTTAAGTAGCATCACCTGATCCTTCTCATCCTCTGTTCATGCAATCAAAACGCATGTCATCTGTATCGGGTGTCGACCCTTGAGGTGTCATCTTTAGGTATACCTTGGTCAGGGGTTACCAGTCACAGTCTTGGAGGCCCACACCTGTCGGTTTTCATTCTATCTGAGCTTAGAGACCTAATTGATGTCTTAATTGAACTAAAAGGTTACTTGATTGGAAGATTAGTAACTTTTGGGGTGGATTTAATAAATTTCACTTATGAAATGCAATACTTAAAAGGCAACTTAAAGGCTGAAAACAGTCCAAACGTTCAAATTAATCCCATTATTAAACCAATTAAGGGGTCAATTGTGTGATCTAGAGTTTAATTGGAACAAAAATCAGCAGGCGTGTGAGCCTACAATACCAGGGAAACTCTGAGCTAAGTGGTACCTATATCGTAGGAGCACAGATATATCCAGTCAGTTAACACTGACACAACTGATTGAAAGATTCTCATTGATGTATTAGCCCTGGACTTAATTACAGCACGTGTCTCACATTCAGCCTTTGCAACTGAAAATTAAGCTCAGATCAGGCTCAGATGCTCCAAACAGCAGCTCAGTATCACACCACACATACAGTACAAGGCTGCAAATGCCAGTACCACCCCATAAAACAAGAAGCAGGAAAATCCCAAAAGACCTCACAAAAGACACACCAAAGCACTTCAGTTGTGCAATTTGAACGGCACTATTAGTACTTACAACACAATGTATACATCATCTTAATTCAATTATTTTGTGAGCCTAAATTTTTTATATGATTCAGGTGGCACATTAACAAGAGGGATGCAATTACTGTCTTCAAGGACAGATTAAGGTCCTTTATAATTACCATGCAAACAGTTTTACCTCCTATCGACAGACAAAGAAATGCACTGCAGGAGGCCATACATTTTTCATTTTTATATTTGTTTATTTGACTTCAATGGGAAGCACTGCCTATTTTCAGGGCATGAATAAATAGTGTGACCTAGTTATTAATTCTTTGTAATAAAAGGAATTTGTTAACTCGTTGCTAGCATGCGTGCTGTGTTCAGTAATCAAGACTAGTCCTGTGAAAACATTAAAGCAACCCTCAAAAAAGGATACGCATTTTAGTTAAGACTTACGAGCACATGGAATAAACAGGGTGGGCATTTTCATTTATTTCTTTTCCACACACAGAACGTTTTCTAAAGCTTTGAAGGTCTGCGTGTGGTGCTAATCGTGTAATACCAACACAATTATCATGCCTGATTGAGCCACTAGCCACTATTTAATTTTAAAATGATGGATCATGATTTTTTTTTCACAAAAAGGGTTGAGGGTTCGTTCTTCCATACTGTACAGAAAACAAGAACTGAATGGCAATAAAACAAAATATAAAAGTTTAACAATAAAGCATATAATCATTTACAGGTTACAGAAATGACACATTTGGCTTTTCTTCCAAGCAATTTACACTGGTTCCCATTTACGCAGTTGCACACATGACTGAAGCAACCAGATTGGAGAGCTTTGCTCAAGGATACAACAGCTGTGCCCAGTTTCAGGTCCACAGCTACAACCTCAGCTCCACAAGGAAGGAAGACCTGATATTAAAGTGAGGGCTGGATTCACAATGGGACCTTTCAGAGTGTTTTTGTGCCAAACATTGCACACTGTGGTATAGTTGGTACGAAGTGTGAACAACAACAGCTCGTTAGTTTTCTGGTTGTACAATATAATAACATAAAAAGAGGCAGAGCTGGATACTCTCACACATTGGGAAAGAATCAAATTCACTGTACCCTCAATTGAAAATAAGTATTCTGTGTGTAATCCGTACTGGAAGAAAAGTACAAGAAAAGACAAGTAGTGCCCCTGTCTTTATATTCTTCTCTCTTCATAAAGGCATTTGTTCCGATTATGACCCCACTAGATTAGGGCAAGAGAGCTCGCCTTTGATCTCCGCCTCTCTCATAACGTCTTCTGAGCAGCTTTCTTACCTATTGTTTCTATTTTCAGTAATGGAGGTGGCAATGTGGAATTTCGTTCGTGGATATGAAACAGGGTTTGATATGAAAAAAATATGTCTGTTATCATTCTGGACTTTTTTTTTTTTTGGGGGGGGGGGGCTTAATTTTCTCAACATAACCAAATGCATGTCCAGTGAAGTGATGCCCTTTTGGGGTTTTGGTTGTGAGCACAAAGCAAACACAGCCCTGAAAGAAAGAGTGATGAGTAGAAAAACAATGATTGATCGATTGACTGTGGTCCCTTGAAGTGTGAACATCATTCAGACAACTGTTTGGTCATATGGGGAGGTGTGGTCAGGGTTCCAGCCACACAACTGGAAGGTTGCAGGTTCAAATCCAAGGGACGGTACAGGCATTTCAGACTTTGTTAGTAAAAACCCCCAGCTGTGTAAATGGGTGCAGATAGAAACTGTCTTGAGATAAAGACAATCAGTTAAATTAATCACTAAGTGAAAAGATCTAGCATGAATCCATCTTGAATAGTTCATATCTCTGATTGTGGTTGAATCTGTTCTGCTTTAGAGAGGCCATAACATATTGTCGCTGTAGCATTCTCTTTTAAAAGAAATAAAAAATACTTTCATAAAAGTTCACCTTACATGTGAACCCCTATGAACTAATTATGTTTTGCGAGTTATTGTCACAAATACTTGCTGAGTGGTGAGCAAGCTCAAGGCCTGACATTATGTTTATCTTGGAATATGAATTCACTTTATACAACAGCCTATACTGTAGACATAACATTGTTATATTTAGTAAAGAAAAGCCACATACAATGGCTATCAAACTATTCACCCGGCTTGTACTTTGAGTTACAACATGGAATTATACTGACTTTACTGTGGGACATTTTCTTATACACTTCCCTGATTGGTGCTTTTTAATAACTCTCTCAACGATTTTGTTTTAAATGTTCCTTAGTCTTCATGATATAGTTTTTGTTGGTAGCTGCACCAATTTTAAAAAAAATCCCAGAGATAGGTGTATATTTAACCTGAACTCATATGAAATAATGGCACCAGAGCCTACTTAGAGTAGGTGTGTCATTACGAAGGTAGTGAATACATATGCAATTAATTATTTTCTGTTTTATGTTTCTAATTAATTTAGGAGCTTGTGTAGAATTGTATTTTCACTTTGACATTGTACTGTGTTTTGTGTCGATCAACGGCAAGAAAAGAGATTAAATATATTATGATTCCATATTGTAAGAACGAGATGTTAAATGCCCAAGGGGGAGTGAATACGTTAGATAGCCACTGTACCTGATTATTTGTGACAGTGGGAAAATACCCTCCTTTCTTGTGGTTTCACAAACCTTGTGTTTTAAAATAGAAACGCATTGATGTTCAAAGTATACTCTGTTTCAACTATTTAGATCCTCCACCCTCCATATACAATCACAATGTAACCCTGCACTAAAATATGAATCAACATTTACTAGACAGAATTCTTCAAATTCATTTTTGCAACAATATGAATATGACCATTTCGTCTGATTTTCAGCTTTTACGTTTGTGCACTGCTTGATTATGTAGAATTTCGAAATGTGGTAACCATGCATGGTAATGCTACTGTAAATGGTTTTGGTACCAGAGTTCAGAAGATAACATTGACATTAAGAACTTGTTACGGCTGACATCCCTCCCTTAGATGGCGCTCCATTTTACTCCTGTCAATAGTCCCCTGGGATTGTTGATATGTGTTCCAGGTATGCCTTGTTGTGTCTCCCCCTATTTAATCCCAGCACCTCCAGTGCTCAGGGCTCAGCATTAGGGTACAGATGTTGTGAGGCCCGCCTATCACCAGGATACCCTACGTCCATCTCCTGAGGGCATAGGCCTCATCCCCGACACCTCCTGCTTCCTGAGCCTGGGGTCTGGAGGACCTCGCCCTGTTATCCCAGAATCTCCCTGTTGGTTGTCTGTTCATGTTTTCCCCCTTCCCGGGGATTTTAAACTTGTCACATCTCAGGATGGATCTTTTGCTAATGGACCCATGGACTGTGCCCTGACCTGCCTTCGGACCTGCTCGGATTTGGACGCCACTCTTTGTCTCCCCCGCTCACTGTCTCACAGACTGTCACTGTTAGTTTGTGCACCATTAAACCCCTGTGTGTTTTCCCATACCCACACCTCCTGTTTCCTCCAGCTCTTACCATTTGCATAGGGTCTACTACAAAACCCGACACAGACTACAGACCCTGTCCGTAACAGAACTGGAAGATTCCTATCTTTGGTAGTGTGGCACAGTAACTTTTGCACAATAAAATTCACAAAAACAGTAAAGTTCCTGGCTTCTTAACACAAAAGACTATTCCAACAATAGCACAAGTTTCTTTCTTCACATTAGCCATTCACAGTTCTAGGAAGAACTACTACACACAGCCTCGACTCGTTTTAATGAACTTCACTCAGAGTCATTAAGACTGCCATATTAAAGAATATGGTCAGACCATTCCTGCTGGGGACATTAAGCTAGCCTCTAGGAATGGGCACTATCATAAATACAGAGGACAGAGAAGAGAGCAGAAGAGGAAAGGGAACATCATCATCAAATAAAACAGTACTCTTCTTTCTAATCAGACTTGAAACCAGATGCTGCCTAGGTCACCATTTTAAAAGTAAGAGATTACTGGACTCTGAGATGTATTTATAAATTCTGATTTCCTGTATCGTGAAATCGTCAGATTAAAACGCTCTCTTACTTCAGTGATTCATTCTTATAATGGGGGAACTGGTTCCCATTAATTTTTGGCAAACTGTTTCAGAGAGGGAGATGAATCCTCACCAGAACTGAATTTTATTAAGATGCAGTTTCTCTGTAGGTGTCCTGTTAAAATGTTTTTTGATATTCAGTTTAGGCCCTGTTTTTTAGGTATTCTTAAGGCTCTGCTTCTGGATTTTCTATGTCTACAGAGATGGATTACTGATTGTACACATATTTTTCTGGTATAATATTTGTGTGCTATCTTTGTATAGAAATATTAGTCTAGGAGATAATGATTGGAAAATGTTTTCTTTTGAAATGGCAAACAAGACTATGCTAAAGCTGTCACAATCCACTGTTCTGTTGATGAAGTTCTGAAATCTTTTGCTGTGCCATTAATCGCTGGTCAACATTCATGCTACAGCAGTCAGAGTAAGATTTTTGCCAAGTCTTACAAAAAAAAACATTTGAACTCTGAAACAATCTGTCTTTCATTTGCGTTGATAGGGGGCCAATATGGGAGCTAAACAGAGGGCAGTTATGCTAACAGTGTTCAAGAGCTTAAACTTAAACACGAGAAAAGACCTTATTGGGAACCTTTTGGCTACGTAGGACAATGTGAGTACCTGTCTTGACTAATTATGGTGGATCACACCCAGATGGTAGCTGACAAGACACACTACAACAAAATAAGATGCAGAGTTGTTTCTGGACACTCTACCTGCCTTTAAATCTACAGTATGAAAGAATTTTAAATTCCCAGAGGAGTACAGTCCTTTATTTGCTGCTGGAATAAAGAAGGTGCAGTACCTACAGCATTAGGAACTAAGAGAACACAAAACCAACTGAGCAGAATTTGCTGAAATAGCTTTCTCCTAAACGTTCAACTAGGTAATTCATTTCCCAGCTTCCCATCACATGTGATCCACACAGAGCTGGAGGTGCACACAGATCAATTCCTCCACCATCTTCCCCATCTTCCCCATTTTTTGTTTTTGGCTATTTCCAAAATTTAGTGTCACAAAAGTAAAGTATGTGCAATCAATCAATCAATAAATCAAGCAAGCAAGCAAACAATCAATCCTAACATAGTTCCTGCAAACCAGAAATTATGTTAGAGATATCTGAAGTGAATAAGATGTAGTTAAATATTATGTTACTTAGAAACAGCATGAAAGACCCCACTGCAGTTTTGAATTTTTCTTTTAAATTTTTTACTATGTCCTTATTTTAAAGCATTCACAGCTGGGAAGAGGGAGCTATGGTGCTTTTGTTTAAATTAATTAAATGAAAACATTTGTGACACACATCTCTTGTAGATCTTTCTGCTCAGAAGGTGTCAGTATTCCCAAATAAGGAAGGAAAAAAGGGAGAGATAAAGCAATTGGCAAACAGGAGTGTTTTAGTCTGAAATGACCAGACCTTACTTAAACTGCTAGAAATTGTCATGAAGCAGACCAGTGGAATTTATCAGTGTTTTCACCACTATTTAGGCCACAAACAGTTAGGTTATGTATCACAGGATAAAGAGAAGAAAAGCCAGAAAAATAGCCCGAAGACGACACACACAGAAGGGACGTATTATCACAGATATTTCTCAAGATTAGGAGGCCTGCAATGGAGGCATCAAATTTGTCAGCAGAAGTGCAGATACGGCTCTATCAATAATCCATGGCAACATGTATTTCCCTGCTGACGCTATTATAAAAGCTTTGGATGACAGCCCGCTCCAACTCCATCATCTCCTCCACTGGGAGGAGAATCTCATAAACTGCTTTCAACATATATCTCTCTTATAAAGGGTAATAACTGCATCCAGTTAATACAGGGGAATTATCAGAAAGTGCAGCAATAAACTCTTGGAAAATTGGAAATACCATTATGATGAACAAGTGATAGAAATGATCCACTTGGTAAATGATGCGTACAGTTAATTATTTTGTGTTTATTTTTTAAAGATATTTTTATAGGAAAAACAACTGCTCTGTTTGCTCTGATGCTCTGTTTGAGTATAGAAAAAACCTTTGTGACACACACATACTGTATACTGTATATAGTACAATTGCTTCAATCCAACATTTTGTATTAGGTAGTCTAATCAAACTGATGCATTATAAAAAAAACATTAAGCATAGTTTTTTATAATAAAACAATTTCTGCAACAAAATTGTTTTCAATCTGTAATCTTGTTGAAAGAAAGGTGTAAAACAATAGATTAAATGAGGTTTAAATAAATCATCAGACAACTAAATAGATGGATATCTTTTGACTTAATCTCTGGAACAAAAGACCTTTAAAATAACATGAATAAAATTCCATATGTGAGACTAGAGTTCAGCCTTTAGACTGAAGTTGTGTTTGAAATCTTTGGAAAATTAATGCTTTATCTATCCCCTACAGTACAACCTTGAAGTAATTGTGTGGGGTGAAGTGGTCATTTTTTGTCAGTAAGGGACACACTACTTTTTAAACATGAAAATAAAGAGTTCTAATAAAAAATATGTTAAACAATAGAAAACTATGACACTATAATAAACAAACTACTAGTTGACTAAAATATTGCCGCCCTGTAGCCTGATCTCATTAGATGTCAGAAGCTAAGCAGAGCTAAGGCTGATCAGTACTATGACATGATCAAGATCAATCAGATTACTGCAGTAAGTGGTGCTGGTGTACCAGTAGGTGGCGATATTTCTGCTGGTCCAGAAAATCCATGGGGAACATACTGCTCCTCTGGTAGGAGGTACTATCTTTCAGATGAGCGGATATCACTACTTGATCATTAAAGATCCTGAAAAATTAAAGTTTATTTTTCCACTCTGGTCTTGTACAATCTGGTCTTCCTCAGAGCTTTATTTAATTCAGTGGTGTAGTAAATCAGTGTCTCACTTCTCCACATGGACAGCTTGGTAGTGGGGCTGCCACATGTCACTCAGGTGAGTACTGCATTTCAGTGGGTCCCTTCCTATACGTAAAGTGCTTCAGTGATCTGTGGCGATCTGCTTCCTAATGCAGTGTGGGTGAGAAGCCGGCTGAACACAGCTGTTGAGACTCACTATTCAGTACATTGCCCTTGTCTTTCCAGTGAGGCATGCCAGACTTGCAGGGACAACATCTGGGAAGGCAGAGAGGAAGAGGCACAGGCACTTGCTGGACTCGTACAAGGAGAAAAAGAGAGTAAGAGTTCCCCCCCCCCCCCCTCCGAGCTTTGACAGGGGCGGAAGAGGAAGTGTGAGCCTTGTAAGGGGTGAAGGCTGGGGCACACTAAAATTCTTTGGGATGAAAAAGCCCTATATAAATGCAATTGATTTATTATTACTCTGGAAATCTGAAGGTTTCTGTTAAGTATAAGACAAAGAGAGAAATACTGCCACCACAGCATTGAAGCAGCTGCAGGTGTTGGCACGGAATGCATGCTTGGACCCCACACACCCGTCATGTCTTACATTTCACACGCAAAGCTGAGAGCTGCATCAGCACTGCCTGAGAGAATGGCAGCCGTGCCAGGAGCACGCCAATACAGGCATTCTTGACTTCTGTAATCGGGCTCAGCTCACTGAACAGGGCGAAGTGATGTGACTCCCCTGTGAGATGTAGACGGTGAATATCTCTGCCACAGCAGAGGATTTGTTGGTTTTTTTTGGAACAGTGGAGTTATCCACTGTCTGGGGGGGGCTGTTAGGAGTGCTCAGAGCCCATGAACAACTGGGATAGGACAGACTGTCACGATCGTAAACGCCTCCTCTTAAGGACGCACCAGCCCTACCTTGTTTTATCTCATCTCCCGCACCTGCCTCTGGTTCCTGCCCCCCGTCCTATAAAAGCCAGACATTCCTGTAAATCTGGTCTCAGCTTTGGAAGATGGATTCCCGGAAGCCCGTCTACCCGTGAGTCCAGGAGCGACTCGACTGCATAGGCTTCACAATGGCGTCCTGACCTACTGAGTCCGGGACTGGGAGCGTCTGGGCCTGTTAACCCCTTTTATTCCCCCGACCCTTCGCCGTATCCCACTCTGGCTTTTAACTCTGTTCGTCTTCGTCAGGATGGATCACCCGGTCTTGGACATCTGCTACACTTATGGATTTGCCTCAGACTCCCTTGGACTGTTTGCCTCAGCCACACCTCCCCCGAACCCCAGCGCACCATGGACACGCCCCCTGTTTTCCTTCCAGCCCCTTGCATGCTTTTTTCCCCGTGTTTTCTTCACTCAGAATGATCTTCATCCAGAATGATTTTGTAGAATCTGTAACATTAGTCTGTGAAAAAAGTACACTTACATGAGGATAAATGAGGTCAGGGGGCAAATCTCTTCTCAAGGGAATTCACACTGTCTGGCAGGATGAGTACAGTCATGCCGGGCACCTTTGGTCTGAGTGAGTTTTATTTTTTCAAAGCAGGGATCTCAGCCATGTTTTTCAAGTCTATACCCTGGCTTCTTTCAAAGAAACAGCTGGATGAGATGGGTTTATTGCTCTGCCTGTTTTTTAAAAAAACACAGCACGGAACGCTGACCTGATCTGTTTTGCTCCTCTTCCATTTGAAATCATTTCCTACGCTGGACGATGAAGGTCATTTCACAGCCCTGAAGGGTCATTTAAAATATGACCTGCTCCAGCTGTGATTATGTTTGACTGTGGGCCCCAGTGAGAATAACTTGTTTTACCCAAAATGGAGTCAATATACTCCTAATCTTCTAAAGGGCAGACACCAACCTTTACAATACCGCCAGAAATCTGCCAAAACCCAGTTTTGTGCCAGTTTGTTTGGTTAATGCCACTGTCACTGTTAAACTACTAATGCTACCCAATCAGTGGTACAGTGTTGTTACATTACTGCAGCATTTTCACTATCAACAATATGTCTTATGTTCTTATCCTTACCCAAAGTGCTGTGGGACAAAGCAACAACCTGATTTTTATTAGGTGCACTTATTGCAGTTTCCACCCAGTCACAGGGTATGACATCAACTGAAAAGACAGATTTAACTATGTTTTTTAGTTGACTTTCAAATTGTGTTAGATATTTTTATGTATTTTGTTCAAGAGATTGTGCTGTACATATTAGTTTCTTTAGCCTCATCAGACGTGTGCCTCTTGCAGTAATACAGAGCTTACATCGGAAGTTTTTTAAGTAGCAATGTAGTCAGTGTACGCAAGCTGTCATGCACTTCATCATTCTAATGAAGTGGTTCAAATTAAAGAAATTCTCTGGGTACTTCGTGGAAGGTTCACAGACAGAATAAGCAGCAGTTCATTATATTAATGAATAAGTTCTGCCTGGATGGGATGATAAAAGAGGAGAGATGTATTGTTGATGTAACGAAGAGTTCTTTCCAGACCCTATGCAGACGACACAATCCGAAGTAGTGAGGAAACACGGGGGAAAAGTCATGCAGGAAGACGGGGGTGAAAACAGGGGGGCGTGTCCAAAGTGCACTGGTGCACGGGGGAGGTATAGCCGAGGCAAACAATCCAAAAACACAAGCATAAGTCCATTGCCAGGCGATCCATCCAGGAGATTGAAACCAGGAACCGGATCGGAACTGGCAGGGGGAACAGGAACAGGAACCGAGACTTAAAACCATGACAGAGCCAGACTCATCTGGACCCGGGCTCGCATGATATGGAAATCAGATGTAGAGCCCGGAACTGACTGAGTGTCTGGCTTTTAAGGGGGACGGGAAGGAGGCTGGAACAAGGGGCAGGTGCACAGAATATAGTCTGAAGTGAACAGAGCCGGAGCGCCCTTAAGGAGGAGGGACTACAATTGTGACAGTTGATAACGCTAGTACAAATTTCTAAGAACTTTGTTAATGCAGCGGGGGCAAATCTGCATTCTCCACTAATTTTATGGACTTTTGGTAGAAGGTAGCACTGTACTAATTTCGATCCTTTATTCATACACTCTTTCCTCTTGGCCCCAGGTTCGAGGCTCTTGTGCATCACAGTGCTAAGACGTGCCTAAGTATCAGTGACTGAAAATGTCTCAGTAAAACTGTCAAGCGGAAATGACTAACACTTATCCAATTGTTACTTTTATAAACCATTTTAATTTCCTTTTTTTCATTATTATAAATAGTTAATAAAACATTTTCAATACGTGTTTTTGTTACCCTTAATTTACCAGTTTTATGTCATTATCACAAAAAGACAACAGTAAGATCATAAAAAGGGCTTAATCATAACTAATTATTTATGGGCTTGTCAACCTAAAACAAAACTAGGCCATGTGCAGAACATCCTGACATTATTCATGTTTCTTATTTTATTTTTTCCTTTCTGTGTACTGGGGTCTTGTGCTGTCTCTGTTGATCATTAAGTTTTTACACCACACGGTTTTGGGATGGCTTGGAGGCAGTATTTTGAAAAGATTACAAGAACAACAAATTTTATCCTATTTCTTTTTAACTTTTAAATCTAGAACTGTCAAACCCATTACTTTAAAATATAAATGTAGTTTTTAACTTTATTTTTCAATTGCTCATCTTTTAACATTACGCACAAGATAAGAACAACATACATGTAACCTAAAATGAAAATTAAATAAAGTGTTTTTTGTAGGGTACTGACCATTTATCACTCATTTGGTCAGTATCCATCCCTGCTGTCTCACATTCAGTGCTTTACCAATCTGTTCGGCACAGTTAATAGATTGACATTGTGTGCACATTTTCCAATAGACATTTTGTAAATTCAGAAACTTCAGAAACATTTTAAGGGCTTGTATAACAGAGTCCACAAGGACTTTATCCTAGTGGACTCTGAACACACACAACACAAATGTACGTAGCTAATTGATATGAGGATTTCAATCAGACGTTTCGGGTGTATCTACTTCAACAACATGGCTGGGAAGCTAGTTCCAGACTCCCACAGCCCTTTGTGTAAAGAACCACCTCCTGTTCTCAGTTCTCAATGTGCTTTCATGTAGTTTCCACTTGTGCTTTCCGGTCCATGTTTCACTGTTGATTCTGAAGAAATGCACTGGGTTGACTAGGTCAATGACATTGGAAGATTTTGAATACTTAGATCAGGTCCCCTTGTACTCCTCTCCCTTCAAGACTAAAAAGGTTCAGACACTTAGGTTTGGAGAGATATGTAATAGCAGCGTTAATCTGTAGCAGGATAATTAATCCTTTAAATGGAAGTGTAATTTAGGCAGTTTGTTAAACCGTAGATGTCTATTGAGATGCAGAAATAAATATTACCATATAATTATCTTTGGTTAATTCCCTAGAATATGTTAACTACCTCTCATTAGGATGAAGGAGTCTTCAGCATGACTATGACATTAAATACAAACTCAGATTCCGAATTAATTACTTACTCCAGACAGAATAACTCCTAGTCTTTGTGCAGTGCCCTCCCCAGACACCTGAATGTGTTTAATAAGGATGAAACTCAGCATTAGAGGAGCTTTACAGGTAAGTAAAACAGAAGACTGGTCACCACCAGTGATGTGTAGATTGCTACTCGATGAGCAAAACTGAATAGGAACACATTGCTAACTGTCACGGACGCTGGATAAGGCCAGCCGTGGAATGAACAGAAGAGCAGTAGAGACCCAATGTGGAGTGGCAAAAACGGGACAAACACAGAGGTTTACTCCAGGCTCAGGGGTCAGGCAATGTTGGGGATGAGGCCTAAGCCCCCAGGACACAGACTTGGGGTGACCTGGTGTTAGGCGGGCCTCGCGACATCCTTACCCTAATGCTGAGCGAGAAACACTGGAAACACAGGGACTAAATAGGAAACAAAAACCAGACACGCCGGAAGGTCATGAATAATCACACGGAACTAGGAACAGGAAAGAAGTGGAGCGCCCTCTAGGGGTTGGATGTCGGCCAAGAAAGAACCACACATAGAATCAGCTGCACAGCACAGAGGGGAGGAAAAACCTCATTTAACTGTCAGGAAACCTCCGGGAGTCCACGGCTGAGAGCTAACCCCTTCTCCAGGGTTTTACAATTAACTACAATTAATAACGTGGTAGAGGGAGCCGGAAGTCTCTCGTGGACCGTGACACTAACATTGTATGACAGAATTTCAAGAGTTTGTACTGCTGTGATTGATAACAAGACAGGATATGTTGACTACAAAACATTACAGTACAATGCCCTGCACTGTGTTCTCTGTTGAAGTGGGATGCATTGAGTTGGCCTATCTGTAATTGCTACAGCTTCCTTCACAACAGGATATTCTAGTGCATTAACCAACCTAAGGTTCTTAGGTGGGGTATTACTATTAATCACAATTGGCAATGAGCTGAAACAGCATAGAGGTCAGAAATGCATGTGCACTTTCAGAAACATGGGAGGTGGCCTTTTTCAGTTTACTAATAGTGTTGTAATACGAGCCAAAAAAGAACAATAACTGTACTATAGTTTGTGTTGCTACATATCTGACAATACTTGGAAATGCTAAACTGTATACTGGATGTTAACATGCATAACAAACTCCATTTGTTGAAAACATTATGAGCCTGCTGCAGAGATATTTATTGTATGACGCTACGTCGTCCATTTTAGGTATATTTATATTCAGATAGTCAAGACATAATATTCTATAATGCTCTGTGCTACCATTGAGGTTTGTTTTCTTTTTGCTAAGGAACACATTCAGCAAACATCCATGCATTGTCTTTGGCTCAGTGTGATTCCCTTTGCCAATTGCTATCACTTGTTCAACAGAGGGAGACATGTTGACTGACCTCTGAGGTCAGTTGCCTTAATGTGTCAGCAACACTTTAATTTTAGAATGAAGCCATTGCACTCTCCTTATATCTTTGTCAGCAAGGTTAAACTCTCGAGAAATTAAACAAATTGTTCCTTTAATGTAGAATAAAACAAACTAGAACTTTAATGCAAAAGTCCTCTTGGGTTCTAATTATGTAAAACTATAGACATCAGAAAGGCACTGCATTCGTTAATGAGCACTTCTGGGTACAAAGGGAATTTAAGTGAATATTAATAACAGAGGAGACATGAGAAGACATGTAGTCTCATCTAGAAATTGTATTTGAAAAGGTATGTGGTAAAAAAATCCTGAATGCATAAATTAACCATCTACTATTACATTGCATTACATTAATGAGACAATTGCTTTCTTAAAAGGAGAGGACAATCATTCAGCTGATTTAATCTACATGCACGTAAATGTAGCAAAGAAGCATTTATAGAAACTGCAGCTTTCTAAATGGCAAATCATTGCACTCATTTAATTAGGAGACTTGGTTTTAAACATTTATGGAAGCAGCCTGCAATAAATGCCATTAATCTCACTTAAAACATAAGCCAAAAAGACAGCACTGAAAACACGATGAGGTTTTGTTGCAGCGTTGGTTACGCAGGGTGTGAAGCATTTTGTGAAAAGGAAAAGTAATTATTCATTTTTGAATGTCTGTCACTGGAAAATATTTCCAATTAATTGCTGCCTCTCTCTGTTTGGGTTCAGTGCTTCAGATTTCGGAAGCAAAGAAAAAGCAGGGACTGCTGATATATAAATATCTGTTCCTGTTTCAGTAAAGATTTCCCCAGAAATCAGTCAGTACACAAATATTGCTGAGAACGGCTGTGTATAGCTGCACTCCCAGCTGTGTTTATTTATTAGCTTAGAAATAATACCATACGGTTTAGAATGGTCTCTGAGGCTTCCTATCTAAGCTGCTGATCTGCACTTCTTGCCAGTGTGACTGAGTCTTCCCTTCTGTTCACTGTACAGTCCTCTTAACAAAAGAAAAGGTTAAAAGCTGCCCCAGATAGCGAGTCAACATTCTGGATTATGACATCACTGAAGTCCTGCTCGACTTTCACCTGCATACAAAATAGGCGTGTAGTCTGCACTGAAGCTCTGCTTTATCCTCACAGGCCAATCAGCAAGTACAAAGGCTGCGATACAACTGCCTATTGGACAGCATTACAAAGGTAGTCCTTGCCCCCCCCTGTGATAAGCTGAAAATGCCAAGAGCACTAGAACTAATTTATGAAGCTGGATATGTCCCTGTGAGTGATTCGAACTACAGAAAAAAAAATCAATGGACAAGGATAGGTATGAAAAATTGCTTCCAGAAAAAAAAGAAATATACAGCAAATCCTGTTCGTTTCACTTTACCGATTCAACACAAAAATAGATTTTGCACACATAAAATATTTTAGCTGTAGAGTTTTGAAGCTAAGTCCGTGGGGATCTTCTAGGAGAAGGCTTTACCAAAGTAATTTTTGTCTGTGTAGACTGGAACCATTGAACACCAAAGTATTTAATTAAAAAAAGCTCAACCAAACAAGAATCAATCTTCAGGGCCTAGGCTGTGCACAGCCATTGACAAATGGCAGGGTGGACAGTATTTGGGATGCATTAAAAAGAATTAGGAGGAGTATATTCCAAAGGTCATGAAAACAAAATTAAGTCTTCAAAGCGGATAAATGAATCTATTTGAAAAGGTCTGATGAGGGAAAAGAACACTTACAGGAAAGAAGCCAAAAGGCAACTTGAAAAGACAGAAATGTAAGAAAACAGGATATAATGTCTAAATTATTGGTTCACTCAATAACTACGGCAATGTGTCCTATTGCTGTATATCTGCAGGTAAGCACAGAAAGCTCTGAAAGAAATGTTGTTTTAGATTTCTGATTTCAACATTTAGAAATGTTGTTTTTTTATTTATTTTTTTTTATTTAGACAAATTAAAAATAATAATAATAAAAGCAGGAGATCAGTATTGCAGCCCTTCACTGAGGACAAAACAGAAATGTGTACAGTAATGCTGTTACTGGGGTGGCTGGCTGTTACAGTTGACAAGGGTTCTGTAAAAGACCATCCTGCACAATAATCCTAGGTGTTTTCCAAGAAGCTACAAAAGAAAACTGCATATTTCAATTTATGGAACACCTAAGAGCTAAATATCTTACAAGCCAAAATATGCATTGTTAACACCATTCAGGTTTGGGAGTACAAGAACGAATGCCCACAGTTTCATGTTTGCAATGCTGAAAAGACAGTTATTTTGCATGAGAGATATTTGGTTTACATTTAGATGTCTGTTAGTTTAAGTACAGTAAGATCCTATAAACTGTGAACTCTCCTTGGATTTTCACAGATCATCAATGTTTCCTTGTCTGTTTGGATCAAAATAAAATGTGGGTCTTCGTTTTAAGGATGCAGGTCCCTAATCTCCTCTCTTTTTTTATTATTTCACTTGTCTCAATAAAATCACATTACGATCAACTATGAAACTATGAAATCCTCATGGTGTCAATTGATAAAGAGGACGGGTGGAGACAAGTGGGAACTGCTTCATAGAGCATCAAAGATCACAAGCTACTTTGAAGAAATGTGCAATCGTTCATGATTTTAGGTGTGGAACACCCTATATTGATAAGTTGAATGGATCCTGACTATATTCTTCCAAACTACAGTAGGTGTTCAGGGTATTTGTATGGCTCAAGACTTGGTTATGCCCCGGGCTTATTGTGAGTTTCCTTGGGAAGGCTGTTTAACCTCAATGTGTTCTGTCCATTGACCGAGAAAGAATAAAATATTATTAAAGTGCCATAGTATGCCTTGCCACTCCTTTCCATTTTAACGAACTGCAAAGGAAGCATATGCTTTTTAAAGTGAATATTTCCATTCAAAACTTGAATGATCATGTTTAAGCGTGATCATCTTTTGATCCCACAGGGGTGGCATGGGGTGAAACATTACAGCAAGTATGTTTTGGGGGATGATTAGGTTTGAACAAACTAACATTCTGAAATTTACAAGTGCAAATACCACTTCAAAATAAACTTGAGAGACAGGATAAAACAATCCCATACATTGTGGCTGTAGCGCACATTAACAGCAGATATGAAAGTGATCTGTGTCCATCTTTCACCATCAGTTCACTCAGTCCCAATTACAGGTTGCGGCAAAACAGGCCCCACACTAGTAAGGTGACAGAACAAATCTCATCAGATACAAACCCACAAGAACTGTTGAAGTAAGATGCAGAAGACATTAGCACAGTCTTTACAGATCTTACACATTAAAGACTCAAGAGAGAAGCCAAGTTCTCTACTAATGAACTCAAAGCAGTCGGTCCTGACAGCTCTTATCTCAATAACCAATAACAAATCAACCCCAATTAACACTGTGAAACCTTTTACATACCCAAACCTCAATAATTAACACCCATGACAGAATGTGTATTCTAAATCCTTCACCACTTATTACATTGTTTACTAATAGACACCCAGTGAACCTGTTTACAATAACTCGAGGCCTGTCTTCTTTGTCTTCACTCCTAAGCACCGTGCAAATTTCATCATCACATTTGCTGATGACACGACAGTGGTGGGCTTCATCAGTAACAACAGTGAGGCACCATACAGAGGTGAGGTGGAGCAACTAGCGGACTGGTGCTTAAACAACAATCTGTCTCTGAATGTCGATAAGACACAAGAGATGATAATTGACTTCAGGAGGGTCCACGCTGATCACTCCCCACTGCACATCAACGGCTCCCCCGTGGAGACAGCTGGAAGTACTAACCTTCTTGGTGTGCATATCACAGATGACCTCACTTGAACCATGAACACCACCTCCCTAGCTAAAAAAGCACAACAACGTCTCCACTTCCTGCGGCGAGTGAGAAGGGCAAACCTCTGCCTCCCATACTATCCACGTTCTATAGAGGTACCATCGAGAGCATCTTGACAAATTGAATCATTGTTTGGTTTGGGAATTGTAAGGTCTCAGACCAGAAGTCCCTGCAACGAATTGTCAATACAGCAGGAAACATTATTGGAGCCTCCCTTCTGTCCACTCAGGACATCTACCACAAACGCTGCACATACAAAGCCTCCAGTATTGTGGACGACCCCTCCCACTCCTCCTGCAAGCTCTTTGCCCTCCTACCATCTGGTAAAAGGTATCACAGTATATTGTATGGGCCAGCTCCACCAGACTCCGTAATAGCTTTTTTCCACAGGCTGTCAGGATCCTCAGTAAATTGCACTATGGACATTGCACTTTATGTACCATGTACCCTGTCAGAAATGTCTATGTCTACATGGTCTACAGCATTGTCTTGTCAGTGCCTTGTCCGTATTCGCACCGTAGACCTGGAGAACGATATCTCGCTCCTCTGTATACTTGTATATGGCTGGATTGACAAATAAACTTGAACTTGAACTAACGACAAGTCAACAGTCACTGCAGTCCATTCAACACCAGCCCATCTCTCCACCCCAGATGCACAGAGAGCAAGGCAGGTACACTTCCCTGAAAGGACACCAGTCCACGGGAGGACACTCACAAATTAGAGGCACCACGTTACCCAACCAGCATGTCTTGGCAACGTCTACCAGAAAGCCACTGCCTTAAGCTCATATTATTTTCTTACATCTAATAATTGTTGTGCATGTTTTTACAAGTTACAAGTTATGGAGGTTTGCCAGTCTAAAATACCCTGCGATATTCCTATGCTGTCTCTGGTACAAACCTGCTTAAAGTCATCGAAGTGTTCATGCAGTACATCAACAATAGTGGTGTTATTTTCTGATCCTCGTGCCTTATAACACATACAATAGATAGACCCTATGTGTCCCAGCTAAGCTTTTCATCTAAATATTGTAGTCACCATTCCATTATAAGCTCTTACAATTAAAAAAATGAATGTCCAATTGCACTGCGCTTTGTCTTTTGTCTACAGTATAGCTACAGCATGTCTCTGTAGCACTACTGGAAATAATGTCATGACTGGCAGACTCCAGAGTAGTCTCTGATTCAGACATGTTACTTCCTTTTTTATTGTCAGATAATGTGCCTAATGCTTTGTATAATACAGAATTAACTTGGCATACTCTAATTTTAAATTGCATGCAATGTGATACATGTCTCTCAAGTAATGGCAATGAATGTTGACAAAAGAACTTTATGGAGTACTGCGCTTCAACTCATCCTGGCTAAATTATTAATAACTGGTTCTCCAGAGCTAAAGACCACATTTTCTTCAGTACAAGCCCTAAGATTTTATAGTGTACAACATTTTTTGCAATAAGTATATATGTACTTTCACTGCTATTTATTATTCATTATTATTTTAAATGCACCTGACAGAAATAAAGTCTTAAGTAATCTCTCTTTAAAAATATATACAGTATATATACCTTCTACCCTTAATAATGCACTATTTTAATAACATTATTTTCACGTTTTACCTTAATTTAATTTTTAAGGAGCCTTAGTGGGAAGAATGAAAATCTCTCCAATGCAGTTTAGACTTAGTGGTCTTAGAATAAATGCAATTAATGTTAAATTCATCGTTGTTAAGGTTTAAGCAACATGTTTCATGCTGTAAACTCCGTTTTGTCCTCTTGTGCTTCCTACACAGCACATTGCGATGTACAGTAAAGAGCCTTGCCTTGATAATTCCACCGAGCACCAAGACATAGTAAGTTTAGTGGGGAAAACAACACATAACAGAGTGCATGAACAATAGTCTACAAAATTTCAGACAATGTTGCATATTGCTCTCACCTTGAAAGAAACAAGAGGGAACAGAACAGGAGCCAGACAGAATGCTATTTCCTGAAGGATTTTGGCTAAGGCTTGAGTAAAATTCGGGGAAATACACAGACAGATTTCAGGTCCTTGGTTAACATGCCAACGCCCAAACCACAAATCCTTGAACCCTGGATAACACACAACTGTAAATTACAGTACAGTAATGTAGTAACTCTAGCCTGTTACTTAGAAGTCCAGTCCTCAAGCAGAAAGGAATCAGTTAACCCCTTCTTCACATCTTATATCTTTCTTCAGTAAATTCTTGGTTTTCGGCAGGGAGGGATATTGTGTCCTGTTTCATTTACTGAAATAAAACAATAAAATAAGACTCAGGGGACATTTAATGATGATTATGGACTCCGAACGCAATATTATCCCATGAACCTTTTTTATCAATAATTTGGACATCCAAACAGCAAAACAAAACACAAAAATAGGAACATGCAGGATGAAATGGGGGATTTTAATGAAACTTGGTCTCTTTGTGAGAGAAAGCGTCTGACCACTCTGTCACGATTTCCACACAAGCAAGATGTGATCTAGCAACTTTCCGCAAGAAGAACTTTTGGAAGCACTAGTAGATAAAATGGGATGTTATTGTCGGAAGATAGCTCTTGGGGCTGCAGTTAGGCCCTACAGTGTGCAGTGTGTGTTTCAAACCAAACTTTTTGATCAAACCCAACCTTTACAAACAGGTCACAGATGTTCTCAAAACTTCCATTTACAGTATTACTCATTCTCTTCTATGTTACAATGCTGGACCTCTGCATATTCTCTTGTAGTATACTTTGTTAAATAATAGTTCTGACTGGCATTTAAAGTAATGTAAATAATCAGTTTTCATTTTTTTCATTTTTAAAGCACCAACAGTGTTGTTTGCTTTTTTTTTAAAGAGGCAGATATGTACCTTCTAATATGCTGATTGGTGATTTATTTTGCCAAATAACCAACAACCAAGTGACCTTCAGAGCTCGAAAGGGGAAAATAGAGCCAAGCTCAACCTGAAAAAAATTTATTTCAGCCATTTTCACAAACAGTGTTAATTACCAGTAATTACCATGAATTGGTAATTAATACAGGTTTCCTCCAGATCCTCCATATCCCTCCTATAGTCATGTTTTGAAAGGAGTGGTGCAGTGGTCAGCATTGCAGCCTGGGGCCCTTGGTTTTAATCCCTGAGATGTATTTTCAATTCAATTTATTTTTATATAGCGCCTTTCACAACAAGGTTGCCCCAAGGCGCTTAACAATAGAATTGACAATACATTTTGTCAATACAGAACAGAAGACCAGAAGACAATGGAGGAGAGGAACCAAAAACTCCTTAGTAAGGAGAAAAAAACCTCTAGGGGTCCAAGGTCAACTGGTCGCCCAAACCCTTTGGGCATGCTAACTTTATACAATTAAAAAAAAGGAAATAAATGAATGAGGGTATTAATCCATCCATCCATCATGTCTTCTGTGTGTTAGTACTCCATGCAGATCTCTGTAGACCAGTAAATTCCTCATAACGATAGCTACATCCACGATGTACCTCATCATGTGGGTTTCCTTTGGGTTCTCCCACAGTCCAAAGACATACTGGTGGTTTCATTGGCTTTTGAGAAAATTGGCCCTGGTGCGAGTGTGTGTGTGTATTTGTATCTGTGTGTGCCCTGCAGTGGTCTGGCATCCCATCCAGGGTTTATCCTGCCTTGCTCCCCTGTATTTGATAATGGAGTCAGACAATGGGTCAGTTACAAACTGAGCTTCATGAATTCGGTTCATGAAGGTGCGCAGAAACCAAAGATTGGGGATGGTATTTTTGAGTGGCTACAGGGACTGTGTTTTAAAGTCTGAAGAAGCATCTATTCTTTAGAAATTTCTTAACCCAAAGGCAAATGACTAGCACTGCTAGACAGGTTCTTCTACCTGTGAGCTGAGCTTAATTCCTCCTTAGCTGCTCTGAGAAACTAGGTGCCTGTAACAGATCCTCCTGAATGGTGGCCGAGCATGGGCGAAATCTGCCCCATGTAACATGTTTATAAGGCAGCATGCATACTTAAGTTGTTTAACCGGGTTTCGACATTACGTCAGTCCACAACTACACACCTACGGTACATACAGTAACAATAGTACCTTAAAATAGGGCAGCAGTAAAAATAACCTTGACCTGGTCAATTCCATTTGGCTGGTCTCACTCCTTTCCCATCTTGTCTTTACCAGCAAGCCAGCATGGAAATGACCGAGACTGCTGGTCTCGTGAGGTCCCCGCCTATCGATAACTGTAGACGTCAAGGAGTCTCCGTACTCCCAGACCTCTCACTCCTAACTGCAGAACCTTTCAGCCTTCCACTACTAACCGCTGGTCTCGGTGGTCTCAGTAAGGGATGGAGCTTCCCCTGAAGCTTTCAACATGTCTCGTTCACCTGGGCAGACACTGGCAGACGTCTCCCTGTCAGATACCTGACTATCGCTCAGGTGGTTCGCTGTTTGTTTCCTAAGCTCAGCTTCCTGTCGCACTAAACATAATCCTCCGGGATTATGCTGGAACCTGCCCCTTTTGGGGTTGTTTAGATAGTGCTTCGAACAACTCACCATGAGAGCAGGTATCTCACTGACACACCTACCAGTGAGTAGCTCGATCACCCAGCATCTCGCCCTGAGTGCCGGTCTCTCACTACCCCCATGACAGTGAGGGTCCAGCTCCCCTTGAGCTCTGATAACATACCTGACAGCGAGTATTCTAGTCAACCAGGACTGTTCACTCACTACAACCTTACACAGTTAGTCTGGCTTCACGCAGGTGAAACTAAGTCTCTCAAATCCTTGTGCATGTGCATTGATATTGCATTTCTCTATGTACCTAGAATGTCTCACTAGCCCCCTCTGGTGGTTTAAACATTTATCTGACACTCCAGATTCAGTTGCCCTCTTATGGTGCCTTTAGTCAGAGGCTGGGGGACCTGTTAAAAGATATGCTGTAGACTGACAGCTTGCTGATTTTAATGTACTGGATGCAGAAACCAGGAAAGGGAAGGCTGATGGAGAGCAGAAGCTGATGGTGTGCAACTCAAGGATTGTAAGCATTCTGGGCAGACCAGAAGTCCCACGTGCTCCAGAGTTCCTGATGATGCTCATCTCTTCTTGAAATCCTCAGAGATAAAAGGTTTCTGGACTCTCCAGGCCACCTGAATGGGATCACAGGTAAACTTCCAAGACCCACATCACTGTGAGCGTTAGCCGCTCTAAGATGAAGGAGTTCTCCAATCCACCTGGCCATAACTAATGAGCACCAGTTCGAAATTACCCTGAAAACCTTTCTGGTATTGCTTTATCTCCTGCATGTGCTTTGTGTTTCTGCTTAGACACTTTCGATTTTATTTGTGCAGTGTGATTTACATGTATTGTGAAAGCATGTTAAACTGATTGTTTAAGGTCCTATAGAAGAAAATGGTTTATTATATTGGCATCACCAGCAATACTGAGAAAAAGCCAGCCATGAGCTGCAGGCCCATCCAGTGAGAACACTGCACAAACCTGAAGAAGTTCAGTACTGACGAACTGCTGTGCTCAAGTAAGAATCAAACATTCAGGAGTAAAACCCCTTCAAATCTCACAGACATCAACACACCTAATCAGTGTATCCACACACCTTATCAGAAATATTAGTTTTCTGTGACAGCCCCTAGTCTCCAGACATCTGATTGAAGCTGATACCCTGGATTCTTTAAAAAAACAGCTGGATGAGAACAATTAGTTACTAATTACCAAACAGGCTGGATGACCTGAATGGCCTCTCCTTGTTTGTAACCTTTCTAATGTTCTGAATGAAGTACTGGAGTCTGTTGTCTGGACTCCAAAACTGGAAAGAGTGTGTAATTTTCTTATTGAAGGAGCTCTAAATAACTTTTCTTATTCTGTCTACTCATCAAGGAAATAAACCTTCACATTGTGGTAGCCATGGTGTCCTTGTTAAAGCAGGGGGCATTAACACCGGAGTGAGGGCACTCTTGAAACTCGCTAATTAGCACAGAGTTAGTGCCTCTTTAAAAGGGTTACTCAGCTTTTTAAGAGCTGAAAGCATATTTTAAACCAGAAGACACAGGTGCTACCCAGGAACAGGACTGAGAAGCACTGACCTAAACTGTCAAGAGTTGTTCAGAAGATAATAGAAGAAGATCCCCTTGAATTATCAACAAAGCTGGGTCTGAAAACCGTTCTACAGTTTACAGTACTGGCAACAATGGGTGCCAGCTCTGTGGGTGCTCCGTGTGCTCAAGCACTCCCAATATTCTTGCTTATACAGTTAAATCAAAGGTGAATGCATTTTTACTTTGTCCGCTTTTGTTGGATTACCATAGGATTGCTCATACTCATACTGCTAAATACTGTAATTATTTCTGTCACAGACAAATTAACTATTGATTATTACAGTGTGGATTTATCCTTAACTGACCTATCACAATGAAATTGTGATTGTAAGTAATTGATGTTTGATCTGAAGAACCTGGAACCAACATGTTTGTCATTCATTTGCCCGTGAGCGAAATATCGTCTGCATCATCCGGAACTCTGACACAAATGCTCTGATCTACCCATAAGCAGCAAAAAGCATCTCACTGGTAATCTTTCAGCCCCTCAGAATACTCCTACTACTTGTGTCATTAGCCTAGTTAACAGGTTAGATTATTCTCTGCATTACACAACAATCAACCCTTCTATTTCATGGATTAAAGAAACTGGGATAGATGCCTGTCTCACAAAGGCAGACATTCCTATTGCCTTTAAAGTCATGCCACTTGACCCTAATCTCTGGCACCTCTTATGGGCCCGCTGGCACAAATGATAATACTTCGCAGCCTGTCTCACTTTTGACTGCCAAGGCAGCCGTCATATTTTTGAACCTCTGTCTGAAGCACTCTGGTGAATCACTCTGAACCGCAGACTGTCCTCCGTGCTTTTAATCTGTCTCCTCATGACTTCACCTCCTACCCTCCCTCCCATCCAATGTTTTTTATTCTTTATTTTCACACTACTCAGAATACCACTAAATATGGAGAAAACCATAGGCCCCGTCATATCTGTCAGTTTACAATCACTCTTCTCGATCACTCTAATATGTGTTAGAAAGACGTATTCAGGATCTGATAGAATACTTCTGACAGAAGTAGTCAAAATCCTCAAAGTCAACACAGCGGACTTCCTCTTAATCAAGAGGGAAACGCACTCCAGAGTGTCAGCTACATGGAAGTGCATTTACAAGCAAGAGCTTGACACAGAGGGCTGTGAGAGTGTGGAACAAGCAACCCAGCCATGTTGTTAAGACCTACAGTATATCCTGGCTGCTTTCAAGAAACTGCTGGGTGAGATCCTCACATCAATAAACTGCCAAATGGGCTAGATGGCCTTCTCTCATTTCTCGCTTTTATGTTCTCATCTTACTATGTACACTTCCAATCTTGTCATCATACAAAACATTAACTCATGATCCTTCTCAGGCTTTTAAATTGTGTTCTGGACATTTCTCACCTCCTTTACCACCCACTGTCATGCCTTCCCTAAACCACCTCACTCGCCATCTGCTTGAATGGCAGCTCATTTTTTCTCTAACAGTGTAACAGCTGGCTGGGTCCACTCCTTCGTCAGTCAGCAGAGGAAACGTTTTGCTGCGTGGTGGCTAACCACACTATCCCAGATAACTCTCATGCATTATTTAAGGTGCGCCCGCTTGTTATTGCTGAAAACCTTTGGGAGGTCTGCTTGAAGTCAAAACAGAAGCCAATCAACCTACAAGCATGTCTTTGGCCTGTGGAAGGAAACCAACTCCATGCAGATAGCAGTCCAGGAATTAAACCCCAGGCACCAGCACTGCTAGACAGCAATGCTGACCACTGTGCCACCCTGTGTCAAAAATACTACCTTCTTAACTCGGATAATGTCAGTTTTGACCAGCAAAGAATTGTCCTACATTCTGATCCTATGAAGATGCCTCACCTGGCTGTCTGAATTAAGTCAGTTCCAAATCCATGCAGCTTCAGCCCTTACATACAGAAATTCAGGACTTCAAAGCAAACCTAGATCCAACACAGTTTCCTCCTCATTCAGAACCTATGTTCCCACAAATCTCCTACTAAAGTCCTTCCTCATTCACACGTGCAGCATCCTTCATGGTCTCTAGACCATACACCCCACACATACTGCTCAGCCTGGAGATGGTTCATCTGTTCCTCATGGTCAGTGTATAAGCCACATCCTCTATGGGACCCTCTTATGATTTCTGTCAGAATTTCCTAAAAGGTGATATTTTCCAACTATTTTGCTTCCTCAAACCCTCTTTTCAAAGTCCTCCAAATATTAAGGAGGAAAAAGGGACCACTGGGGTATTTTTAAAATGCTGGTTTTGTCAGCACAATAAATGATCTGTATCTACTGATGCGGACTCATCCATTGGAATATAAGAGTAATACTGTATGCGAAAATGCAATCTGAGCTTGAAGTAAAAAATAAGACAGTAAGTGAAAAACACTCATGACAAAGCACGAAAGCAAGAATTCACAGCTGCAACACTCTGGAGTAGGGCACTATAAACAGAATCAGGCTGAGGTAGAACAGACACAACAGCTCTAAGGGAAAACAGTAAACATAAGAAACGTTACAGATGAGAGGTGGCCCATCTAGCCCATTTTGTAGCCGGTAGCTAATGAGGATCTGAACCAGACATTTCTTGAAAGAAGCCGGGGTATCAGCTCAGCTGCTCCTTTCATACTCCCACATCCATCTGAATGAAGTACCTTCTGCCCTCTGGTTTGCATTTCGCTGATCATTCTGAAGCAAACCCCCGGGTCTGTGCATTGAAGAGGTCCCATTGCAGCCTTCAAAAGGTTGAGTTTCTTCTCCTGAAGAAGAAACTGAAGCAGTTTCTTCAGAAATGCCAGAGTGAATTTTCCTTGAAGTCCGGTGCATGGTGCTCTCCTTTGCAGTGTGAGGAGAAATAACCAGAAACCCAAACAAAAGCATAGACCCCTCTTCGAGTTTTTTATTAGACCACTTCTGCTTGTTGGCTGCAAAACAAAGTCTTTCAATGTGGATCTTCTAAAAATCCACCTCTCCAAAACTCATAAAAAATCCACCAGTGGCTCAATTAGTCAGTTACTGTGTCTGGTGCAATTTACAGCGTATCAGAGGATCTGCCCTCTGTCTCAAGGCAGCAGGTGTTGATTAGCGTTGGAAGCCTCAGCTTCCTGGTTTTGAAACTTCCTCCCATTCAGTTGTCTGACAACTGTAGTTCAGGTGACTGAAGGTGGCCGGTCGTTCCTCCACAGCTTTCTGGGAAATGTAGTTCAGACAACAGCTGCCCTCTTGTCTGAACATGCCACCCTCACAGCCCCAACCAAAAAGCTTTTTTCATTTTGTGATTCTGTCTTCAGCGGCTGTGTCTGTAATTGCAGTTGTTCAAGAAACAAAAATCCCCAATATATAAAATGTGAAGGGGTTAACCATATGGAAAATGTAATGAAGCAGTGCACATTCAATTCAGATTTAGTTTAAAAAATGTTGTCAAGAATAGAAAGCAACCAAGTAAACACTATGGCACAACCATCAACCTCATTTCAGTGCAAAATGTCAGTATTTTAAAATTAAATTATTATTTTGCTTATATGCTTTAATAGCTTGCTTTTGGAAAAGTTAGAATTTACATCAGTATTGTTGTGACAGAAGCAAATTATAACACATAAGTTTTTGACTTTATCCTTTGAGAAAAATTGCTCTTCTCATGTGGCAGCAGTAATTCCTCCTAATCTGAAAGCTGTGGTTCTTTTTCTCACAGCCAGTGGCTGTTTTCTGTTACTTGTATTTAGTGGCAGTAGTGGTGTGGGTTGCCACTCCATTCGCTGCTGTCTAAATATGGGATTTGCTCTGAGCAGGTCCACAGGACACATTTAAAAACTATGGGGGCGTTCATTTGTAGGTGAGAACAGGAGACACTCCTTTACACAAAGGGTGGTGGGAGCGTGGAACAAACTATCCAGCCATGATATTGAAACCAATACCCTGGTTTCCTTAAAAGAACTATTGAATGAGACCACTGGATCAGTTAGCTACTGACGATCATCTGAGGTCAGATGGCCTCCTCTCATTGGTAGCTGTTGTTGTGTTTATTTTACTGGCAGCCATAAGACTTCATATGAAAAACAAAATCCATCACACCAATGACTGCTTTCCTTTCATAGTTCACATTTAAAAATACATTTATTATTTGAAAGTAAATGATTTTTTGACACCTCTGTTCTCTTGTGAAGAATAGACATAGCAATGTGCTCCAACAGCAGTTGACAAAATCTCTGTGGCCACTTAACAAACACTGATTATAAAACAGGATGCATCTTACATGGCTTTATCCACCATCGTGAAGTAGCACAATGATGGTATCACAATTAAGTCTGGCTAATAACTGTCAAACAGGTTGTAGATGGGCCAAATAACCTTTTTTTAATTTGTAACCTTTCTGATGTTCTAATGCAATCAGTGTTGTGTGTAGCGTGCTTAGTTGTGCTTAAATATTCTGATGGCAAATACAAGATCATATATACAAGGCACATAATTAAGAAGTCTGTTATGCATACGATGTGGGCTAATCGAAAATACAACACCAACCCTTTTCATGAAAGCTGGAAGATTTGCTGACACACTAGGGTTGGCTTTGAAAAGACATTACAGAAAGGACATTCGTTATGAGAGAGGTTAACCATGCTGAGATGTGATCAAGCCTCTGTTACAAGGTCACAGGACAAAGTGTGAAACAGTCTAAAACCAAAATCGTTGTAGTCAAAATGATGATAGAATTACAGTATATGGCCATTAGTATTTTAAAACTCTTTACTGGAAAAAAAAATCTCTGTTTATCAAAATCATAGTAATTTGCATTCCATCAGAAAAGGGAACTATTTTTACTAGATATTTACTATTTTAATTCCTGCTGTCCTACAGTAGCTCTTGATTTGCATATGTTAGCAGGAAGGCAACCCTAGAGGTTATGCAGAAGTTCCTTTTCTCCCCTAGAGGTGTCTAAGGTATGCTGAACTCTCCTACTGATGCAGTTTTCTTTTGAAAAGATAAAAACCTGTCACAGCCTATTACTTAGTCCCAAGAAGTAGGATTGAGCAGTAAAGTGTGAAACAGCGTGTCAGAAGAGGTTTGTCCATCCATACAGATAAGAGCCAGAGTTCACAATTAGATCTGCACTTCTACAGATTTTAATAAAGGCAACAGTGATAATAATAATAAACTTTATTTTATATAGCGCCTTTAAAGGTGGCTTCTCAAAGCGCTTTATAGAATGTCAACAACAATAAATAAAAAGAATACATAAGATAAAACAATTACAATGCACACAGGAGACTGAGGATGGTGGTACTAAGAAAAGCAGAGGGGTGAAGAATGGAACTAGTTCAGTAAAGGCTCTTCTAAAGAAGAAGGTTTTGAGTCTGGATTTGAATGAGTTTAGAGAAGGTGACTCTCTGATATCCTTGGGCAGAGAGTTCCAGAGTTTGCGGGCATAACAGGAGAAGGCCCTGTCACCCATAGAGTGTGGACGGGCTTGGGGCACAGTAAGGAGACCAGAATTTGAAGAGTGAAGGTTGTGATGTGGGGAGTAGGGCGATAATAGTTCAGACAGGTATTGAGGTGCCAAGCCATGCAGAACCTTATAGGTGAGCATGAGGATTTTAAAGTCAACACAGAATTTGACAGGAAGCCAATGCAAGGACTCCAGGATAGGAGTAATGTGATCACTTGCACTAAACCTAGTCAGGCCTATTCTGGCCGCTGAATTTTGGACATACTGCAGTTTGTTCAAAGTACATTTTGATACCCCAGCAAGTAGAGCATTACAGTAGTCAATTCAAGAGAACAAAAATGTGTTGATCAGCTTTCCAGCCACAGTTAGTGATAGCATAGGGCGTAGCCGAGCGATATTTCTGAGGTGAAAAAAAGATGTTTTGACAATATGCTGCACATGTGGGTCGAATGTTAATCCAGAATCGAATATCACTCCAAGGTTTTTCAATTTAGACTGAAGCTGAACCCTAACCCTAACCCTAACGATAACAAGACTTTAAGAAAGGAACAAACGAGAGAACTCCATTCATCTAATCAAGCCTTTTTCGTAAAGTCATCAAACTAAAACCTAATCAAATTTCTGTTTCTTCACTTTCTACATTGTAGCTTTGCCCTGCTTAACCTAAATGAAACATGGTAAATCTTTTTTGGCAGCTTGGTCAATGATAACAGACTCTCACATCCAATATGGATCCGTGCTGTTTTCCGTATATCACGTGTTCCCCAAGTTTCACTTGGGTGGCCTGGCATCAGGCTTGTACTGGCCTCATTGCTAATAATAATCATTATCATCATCATCTTTACACTTCTATAGCTCTTTCCTGGACACTCCACTGAAAGTGCTTTACAGTAATGGGGACTCCCCTCCAATACCAGTGTGCAGCCCCACCTGGATGATGTGACAGAAGCCAGAGTGCGCCAGTACTCTCCCCACACACCAGCTCTCAGTGGGGAGGAGAACAGAGTGATGAGGCCAGTTCAGAGATGGGGATTATTAGGAGGCCATGATTGGTAAAGGCCAGGGGGAAATTTGAGCAAAACACCTGGGTAACACACTGGGATTTTTAATGACCACAGAGAGTCAGGACCTCACTTTAACGTCTCATCGGAAGGACGGCGCCTTTTTACAGTATAGTGTCCCCTCCACTATACTGGGGCATTAGGACCCACAGAGCCCACAGGGTGAGCGCCCCCTACTGGCCCCACTAACACCTCTTTCAGCAGCAGCCTTAGTTTTCCCAGGAGGACTCCCATCCAGGTACTGACCAGGCTCACACCTACTGAGCTCCCACACTTAATGCAAACTTCGTCTGTGCATATTTTGATGACATGGAGCACATTGCACAAGAAAAGAAATGTTTTTTTGTGTAAGATTCATAAAAGCTCTGATTTTTTATTGTATATTTTCAATGGAGTTGTCAGTTACAGTACCTAAAAATATAAAAATATTCACCCCCTTATAGTGATTTTGAAGGGAAATTGTGTGCAGAAAATGAACAGGCAAATCTTGGAAGGAAACCTACTGAAAGACTTTAGGTTTCTGCCAGGCTGGAGTCACTTAGGAATAAGAAAGCGAATGTTCTTCAGTGGCCCAATCAATGTCCTGACTTGAATCCTGTTGAGAAGCTGTGGCAAAACTTGAAAACTGCTGTCCATAAGCGACCCCCATGCAACTTGACAGAGCTAGAGCAAGTTTGCAAAGAAAGAGTGAAAATTGCACCATCCTGGTGTGCACAGCTGGTAGAGACTTATCCTAAAAGACTGCCAGCTGTAATTGCAGCCACAGGTTCCTCCAGTGAGCGCTGACTCAGTGGGTGAATACTTATATAATCAACACATTTTAGTTTTGGCGTTTTCTTTGCCGTTTTCATTGACATTTAGCTTTCGCCCATAAAATTGTTCACTTTGAGCCTCTGAATTTTGATTAAAAATACCCACTTTAAAAAAATGTGTAGACATTATCGGTAATTCCACAAAATGGGACATCAATGGCAGGGGGTAAGTTTGCTTGTGAGACACAAACACGTCTGAATGTTTTGAAACATCAGAGCTTCTTCTGTTTCTTGTTTTGCCCAAAGGATTTTCAAGTTTTCCACCCAGACACCTCTCAATGTAAATATTTAATTTGCAATCTGCAAGCAAAACAAAGGAAATTAAGGAGCAGATGTCAAGTGTGAAGGAAAAAGCAAATCTCTCCATCCTTTAAGTGTGATTTTAGCTGAAGGCTGACAGATGCATCGTTTCTGAAAAGATGTTTCTATAAAAAAGGTAAATAAGAGCATAGCACTGACTTATTGTATATTGCACAGGAGATCCAATGTCTTTTTAAAATTTAAAGGGAATTTTTCAATTCCTGATTCAATTCAGGAATCTCTATAATCTGCTTATACAGTTAATATTATCTATGATAGCATACAGTATAAACACAGATAAGCAGAGACAAATCTTTAAAATAATAAATCTATGAAAACAAATCTATGACTCAACTTATTTTGTCTCCGATACGCGTTTTTACTTTGTATCCTTTAATCTGAATTTGGTCAGTTTTAAGGGAAGAGGCACAATATGTTCCCCATGTGTTTGCATGGATTTCTGTTGTGTGCTGTGATTTCCCTCCACAATCCTGGTACATTACACATACTGGTAGGTTAATTCACTTCCAGGAAAATCGGCCCTGGTGTGCATTTCTGTCTTTGTATTAATGTGCTCTACCCCATCCCTGAATTGGATTAAATAATGGATGTGTGGATGGACTCCATCCTTTGCTCACGTGTGTTATACTGTGTGGACAATACATAGTATTATAACTGCATTGTCCATTAATTTGTTATTAATGATATTGTAAAAACCTGGAGTTAGATTAAAGTTAAGGATATGATTGAGGTCCGGTTTTGTTACAATCATACATTTACTATACGGTAAATGTCAGTTAACATGTCTACTGTATGTTACTCTATTCTAAACCACATTCAGAACAGAAGACACTTCTTACACAAAGGGTTGTGGGAGTATGGAACAAGCTACCCAGCCATATATTTAAAGCCGATACCCTGGCTTCTTTCAAGAAACAGCTGAATGAGGTCCTCCAGTCAGAACAAGAGGCACTTCTTTACACAAAGGGTTGTGGGAGTATGGAACAATCTACCCAGCCCATGTTGTTGAAGCTGATATCCCGGTTTATTTCAAGAAACAGCTGGATGAGATCAATTAGCTACTAACAAGCTAGATGGGTCAAATGGCTTCCCCTCATTTGTAACTTTTTTATGTTTTTATGTGTTTTGCTACCCTTTCAAAACTGTTACCAATGTATTTAATGGAATGAATTTGGATTTTAAGTCTAATTTCTAAATACTTCCTCAAGCAAAGCTGCCCCACCACCCCCACACACAAACACAAAGTAAGCAGTCTGGGGAAAAGGACAGGCAGTCACTCTGAGAGCCAGAGCTCAGCATACCTCCTCTTTGTCATGTCTTTGGTCATGTTTTAAGCTGTCTACATCAATTAGATTTGTTTGACTTAAAGACTGTGCAAGCTGCCTGAAGAAAAAGCACAATGCCTTATTTTTAGCTGTTTATTTATTGCATTTTTAGAAGAACCATCTTGTTGGAAAACTACATTGCTGTTTAAATCGTGGATTCCTCTGTTTTCAGCCCAAGCCAATTGCCTGTCTTTCTCCGTGTCTGCACTCCAGCAGAGATCTCTTTAGATTACAGCGACCCTTAATTGAACTCATACATTGCTACATTAGAGGTTTAAATTGTTTTAAATTGTAACGCTTGCCGATTTAAAATATTGCTTAAACTTCCCAGCTGTTAAAAGGCGGATGACAATTTAAAAAGGTCCAATTATACAAATTTTTCGTTAGAGTAAGGGTCCAAATATGCAAATCTGATCTCATTTAGCATGAAACTAGAAATTCCCTTAGCCTCTGGGGACCATGTTTTAAGAAAGTCCTGGAGAGAAATATGCAGTTTTATCCTGGTGTAGAGCTGCCCTCCCTTGTTGTCTCTGCACACAGGCACTCTGTATACTGCTGATGCACTGAAAAGGTTTCATCAGTATATAATTTAGTCTATGATATATCCACCCATCCACTTTCAGGTTCCACTTTATCCTAAGAGGGTGGTGATGATGACAATAGAAGAGAGCCCTTATATATCTGGGTAACCCACAGATTATTACCTGGAAACTCTGCAGGGCTGAGATCACAGGAGAAAAACGGTCCCTGTGCCAAGACCTTCACTCTGTTGTTGTCTGCTCAGCCTTCCACTTGAGTCATTTTTGCCAAAGGGCATCGTTAGTCTGAATGAAGCAAAATGCCCTTTGCTCCCATCACATGACAGGAGCTTTTTTTAAGGTGCGTTGTTCACTTTGAAAGTTGAGGGCCTATTAAACGCTGCCCTTATGCACGTTGGCTCAAGAGTACAGTATGTATTTCAGGGGTTATAATTAACTGGGTGGCTCAAATAATTAGTGCTGCTTGGATATAAAATATTGCCCCCTGTAGAAACCATTTGCAAGAT
This sequence comes from Atractosteus spatula, assembly GCF_055471065.1. Classification (NCBI taxonomy): domain Eukaryota; kingdom Metazoa; phylum Chordata; class Actinopteri; order Semionotiformes; family Lepisosteidae; genus Atractosteus; species Atractosteus spatula. The sequence continues at coordinate 6,257,002 of NC_142711.1, read as the reverse complement.
AGAGAGAACCCTAGAAGAGAAATGGATCAATTATTGTCCCCAAGTGGTAGCAGTTTTTTTTTGCTGGCTATTGACTGTTTTGCCATTAAAATGAAATGCAGTTATGCAGAATGTGTATGACTTTCATGGATTTAACAGTCAGCCTTTTGAAAAATGCAAACTGATCCACATGGGTTTTGAATTAAAATGGGTTAAATCAATTTTGCCAGTGCATCTCTGTTTGTTTATATTCAATTGAACTTGTGCAGAATTCTTAATTATGATTTCTAAACTAAAATAAATATAATTATAAAACACATAAAAAACATATAAAAGTGTAAAATACGCTCCAATACTTTTTAAAAATCACACTCATTGACCCAAAGCACAACATCCATACTGATATGCAGACAAAAAGCACATTTTACTGGAATAGCTCACTGAGGACAGGCAGAGTGGTATTTCCGTTTTATAAAGGAACCTATTTGTTTATTGCTGAAGTGAAAACTGAAAGGTGGTCAGTTTTTAGTGTTTGAGTTGAGGTGCAAACACCAAATGAATGTGAATGTGTATTACGAGCCATTAGGAAAGACATTATTTTAATACCCGTACCTGTACCAGATACTGTATAGTCATTCCCTTCCTGCTCGCTGTCAACATGATTGAATAGGACCTGTCTGTGAGAGAACCTGGAAAGTGAATTTCATGTTCTGCTTTATCAATCAGAGAAACCAGCACACTCCGTCTGTGAGGGACCGTCTGTCCAGGAAAGCAGGGGGTCACCACACTGTCCCAGGACCATCACATCTTCTGATCAGTCAAACTGTTGGAATATGTACAGTCCAGCACATACAGCAGAATATAACACAAGGAATGTTAGGTTAAAATTGCATAATGCACTAGTAAGGCCTCATGTTGAAAATGGTGTATAATTTGGTTCTCTACCAGTAGAAAACAAATTCACCATATTCTAAAAAAATATTGCTCTGGAATAAATCCAGAGAAGAGCACCTACATGTATTCTAGGGCTGAATTAAATGTCTTACATTGACAGACTGTAGGAACTAAACCATTTTTTTTCTTGAAAAGAGAAGATTACAAGGAAGCTGTTACAAGCATTCAAAATCCTCAAAGGCTTTGACGACTCGCATTTAAAACTGAGAACATGAGGCTCTTCTTTACACAAACAGTTCTGGGAGTATGGCTACCCAGCCATGTTGATGTTTCATCAGGAAACACCTGGGTGAGATCTTCAGATCAGCTCACTACTAACTCCCAAACAGGCCTGATGGGCCAAATCACCACCTCTCCTCGTTTGTGGCCTGTCTCATACACATCGCTTACAGAGCAGGAGGTTTAGGAAGAAACAACTTGCGTGCTCGGAGAATGATAACGTGCGTGCCACTTTTGTAAAAATGATCTACATGTTCAGAGGACTTTCAGGGGTAACGAATTGACAGGTGAGAGATGAAACCATCATCTTTTGTGGGCCAGAGATACGTTGCAAGAGTGCCAGAGTGTTTTTATTCACCAACAAATGCTGTCTCTGCCCTTGACGTAGCTGGAGTGTGCGGAGATATTGGGGTGCGCGTTAATGCCAAGGTCTGGAGGTCAAGATCTCTTAGTGTTTCTAGATGCAGCACACAGGCACTCTCCAGCAGTTCACCACACTTGGTTCAGCTGTATTCAATCATGTTCTAATTGATGCTATGACATTTCGTACTCGTATTACTCGAAACAACCTTGGTTCATTTTATCACATATCCCGAGGCTTCCTGTTTTCCAATTTTCTGTTTAGATTGATTTCGGCGCTCCTGGAAGCCAATTTGGACTGCTTGTATGTTCTTATATTCTCCTGATTTGATCCGCAAGGGAAGGTTGTTAGCTGAGAGGAGTCTACTGCGGAGGGGTGGAGTATTAGATTCCATATTAAAAAGAATGGTAATGGCTTTAAAATACAATATGCCTGAGGCTGATGGAGGCATAACTGAGGACGGTCCTTTTTTCTGTGTCTCCTACTTCATTAAACTGATTGAACACCTGGGATCCGTGCTTGTAGAATATGCACATCTTGGAAAATGATCAGGGGATAACTGGTTGTAAGGGTTATAAAGGAATGAAATGAAATGAACCTCACCACAAAGCTGTGCGGCTTTATGCATGCATGATTAAAAATATCCACATGATGCCTCATCCATCCAGCTCTGTTTACCCCCCTTTTGATTAGACAACAGGCTCTGATGGAAAACACTGAAAGGGAAATGTGCCACCCCCTGTGCCTGACCTGGTGCAATATCACCTAATAAGAAGAAGAAGAAGAAGAAGAATTCCTTACACTTTTATATAAAGCGCTTTACAGGTAATGGGGACTCCCCTCCACCACCACCAGTGTGCAGCCCCACCTGGATGATGCAACGGCAGCCACAGTGCACCAGTACTCTCCCCACACACCAGCTCTCAGTGGGGAGGAGAGCAGAGTGATGAAGCCAGTTCATAGATGGGGATTATTAGGAGGCCATGATTGGTAAAGGCCAGGGGGAAATTTGGCCAATGTGAACACCCCTACACTATTCGAGAAACACCCAGGGATTTTTAATGACCACAGAGAGTCAGGACTTCAGTTTTATGTCTCATCCAAAGGACAGCATCTTTTTACAGTATAGTGTCCCCGTCACTATACTGGGGCATTAGGATCCACTCAGACTGCAGGATGAGTGCCCCCTGCTGGCCCCACTAACACCTCTTCCAGCAGCAACCTTAACTCTTTAATATTATTTCAGCTGCCCAAACCTGCTGCTAAATGCCAGGATAGACAGGAAGTTGTTGTGGAGGCACAGGGGATGGCTACCTTTTCTTTTAAGATGCTTAAAAAAAACTACTGCAAAACATGCGCTTGAAAATAACAACCACAAAGCAAACTAGGTGTCTGCTTGCATGTCATGTTCTCAATTCTGAAACCCTGGCTTCTTTAAGGGAACAGCTTGATGAAGTCTTCCAGTCAGGACAGGAGTCATGAAAAGGGTTGTGGGAATAGGGAACAAGCTACCCAGGTATGTTGCTGAAACGGATGGAGGAATGCAATCTGGATGAGAGCCTCATATCAATAAACTACTAAAAAATACTAGAAAAGAAAGATAGATCAAATGACCTCCACTTGTTTGTAGTATATTTTACCAGTTTTTTTTTCCTACAATACATTCAGACAATTGCAGAATAACATTTTAAAAAAATATTTCGTTTTGGGTTTTGTATTTTGTAATACAATATTTATTGATGGAACTTTAATTAATATTGACTAAATATGCAATGAGTTATTTAATAGTCCCAGGATTGCTGCTTCTATTTTATTTAATAATTTTTGGAATAAATAGCATAGTTGTGGAGACAGATATACAGGCAGCTGTGGTACGTTGACATTTTGGATGCTCAATAATAATTTGTGTAAAATTAAAGAAAAGATGTTTGGGATCATTTTATCAAAAGTAAAAGCAAGATGTGCTGTTTTGTAAGACTTCATTCTCCAGTTACTGCTCAGTTTGTTCTAGGTCTAACATGACTAGATGCAAAAGGATAGCACGTTATATACAGTAATATGATATGTGTTACCCCACATGACATTTTCAACTTTATTCTACAACTCTTGTGCCTCAGCTGTGATGTTCAAAGTTCACCATGAGAGTTTTAGGTGTTAAGTTTCAAGTCACTCAAAAACTTTACTAGATAGAGAGTAAAAAGGATGAAACAATTATTTTCTGTCACTAACACAGTGGTGTTTGAAATACATACAATATTTCACTTTGCTGCACATAAAAGTATCCATTAGGTAAGAATTTGATTAGAAATTGTCAGCTGTATTCCTCCACCCCATATTTGTAGCTTCAACCTACTATTATATTTACATTTGTAGAAAAAAATAGTTATATTCAATCTCCACATCCTTATTTCGGTACTTCAGAACACGGACTGCTGAAGTTTCCTGAACATGTCCCAATACAGACCGTCTATACCTTGCAAATGGAGCTTCTTTACAGCTAAACATGGAGAAAACGTGTTTGTGTTAAACAGAGAAGTGACACTGGGCTATTCTACAGCATTTCCATCAATCTTTCCTGGTTTCTCACTATCTGGTGGGAGTGCTCGTGCTGCACTGTCATCAGACTCAGTTTGAACATCCGTGCTGGTGTGTTCTCACACATAAGAAAAGAAACCAAAAGTTCCCTCAAAGACAAATGTTCCAGCATAAATACTCAAAGGGAGTGTGAGCTCCAAAGCTTGACGCCAAGGTTGTTTCTGCAATTATTTTTGTGATCTTTACCATTTGTAATATCTATTTTATATTTATCATACAATATGTCTTATGATGTTTTGGTTTTTTTATGCTGTATGTCTATGTCTTGTATCGTGTTGGTTGTGTCCTCCCCAGGGAATACAGATGTAAAATTAGCTAACTCTGGCGCAGTTTAAGGATTGTGTACTGTTCCTGTTTAATAAAATAAAACTAAATGTAAAAATATGAGTTCCTCCTCCTCTGCACTCCAAACGACAGAATGTAAAACCGCTCTCCTTCGTTTCGTAGCCTCATTATGGGAACTAAACTAAATCCAAAAAGCACAAACAAATTGCAGTCAGGAACCTAACCATTTCAGCCATATTAAATCATACAATACTGTATTCCGAAATCCACAGGGAGTCAGTGTGAGGAAGCTAAATCAGATGAAATCTGCTCATACATTTTAGTTCTGGTTAAAATACGGGCAGTTGAACCCGACACACCAGCAAACCTGAAAGTGCAGAAGAGTTTGTTTCCGTCCTTAAAATGCATACCCAGGCTTCACTGAAGAATTCATCTCAAGAGCGCTGCCTGGAGACCCACTGTCAAAACCACACGTGTCACTCGTCACCATCGCTAGTGCTGCCGAATGCAGGGTTAGACAACAGCCACTTCTGTGATGGAACAAGTACAGGCTACTGGTTTATGTGACACACCTGAAGCCGCTCAATGGCAGAAACGTCATGTTTCTTCTGTAACGAACAGTTCTTTCCGGACCCTATGCGGACGGCACAGTCCGACGGAGTGGGGAAACACTAGGGAAACGTCATGCAGGAAAACGGGGCTGAAGACAAGGGGGCGTGTCCAAGGTGCGCTGGTGCACGGGGGAGGCGTGGCGTGGCCGAGGCGAACAATCCCAAAGAGTAATCCATAGAGTATCCAAAACATGAAGGTAAGTCCAAAACCAGGAGATCCATCAGAGGAAGGAATTAAAAACCACGAAGGCCGGGTCGGAACCGGCGGACGGGGAACGGGAACGGGAACGGGAACGGGAACAGAGGTTAAAACCTTAACGGGACCAGGCGCTTCCTGGTCCCGGACTCGCATGATATGGAAATCAGATGCAGAGCCCGGATGAGCGTCAGCGCCTGGCTTTTAAGGTGGGCTGGGAATAGGGAACAGGTGCAGAGAATAAAGTCTTAGTGAAAGGGCTGGAGCACCCTTAAGGAGGGGGGACTATAATCGTGACATCTTCTTTCTGCTTTCCAGCATCAGATTAACCTCTATTGGTTCCTTTGTAGCCAACGCCAACAGGCTCCCATGATGACTTCTGGACATTATGCCTCCCAGCATCCAGGAAATCCAATCAAATATTAAATCTTTGTTTTATTTAAAAATCCAAACATGCACAATCTTGCTCATGTGTTGTTTTTAAACAAAAATAATGTTCAGCACTGCAGGAGGTTGGTCAGAGGCTATATACAGTATGTATACATTTCCACATGTCTCCTGATCAATCTAATAAAATTAGGGAAAAAAGAACAAAATATTTGTGCTCAGAATTTATATGAATTTATATTTTAGGAAAGTCACTAATGTTTATATGATATATGAATCTGTCATATAGCTTTGATATAGCTGTATGCTGTATTTGAAAACCATAAACGTAATTCAGTCTTTGTATTATGGTCTATCCTGCCAAAGTTCAAGAACTGTTTCCTCTTCCTGCAACCTTTGACCAACTGAACCATAAGTATTGATGTAATAATGCAAATTCCCCACGAGCTGCTTCTGCCCACCAGCTTCCTTGAAAGTGCAGGAAACGTATGGACTAGTCATTTCCACCATTTATGTTCAGGGAAGAATATGCTCTTTATATTGCTGTTCTTGCTGTTTCTCCCTTCAATCATATTACAGTGTGTTTTTTAGTTCGCTACATTGCTAAAGCCTTGCTTCGCCTTTGGTTTGTAAAATATCATTACTGTGATTGTTTTTTGTTGAAAATTCAGTCAAGTTAAATGTCAGAAAATAAGAAAGATGACAAATGAGAGGACATTTGGTGCGTCTAATTTGTTTGGTAGTAGCTAATTGATCCAAGACTCTCTTTTAGACTTTCTCAATAAAAGTCAGGGTATTGACTTCAACAACACTACTGGGCAACCTGTTCCATACTTTCGCAACCGAAACTCCTCCTGTTGTCAGTTCTAAATGCTCTTTTACTTCTGCTGGTACATCTCTTCAATCCATAGTTAACATGCTAAGAAGCTATTTCTAACCTGTTTGGATGCAGCTCTCAGTGACCATCTTTAGCCTAAAAGAGTTGTTGGAATGTATTTGGTGCAGGTTACCTTAAGAACAGTTACCAATGAGAGGAGGCACTTCAACCCTTCTAATTCAAAACATGTTCTTGATAGCATCTCTTGATATTTCAAATAGATATCCAAGGGAAGGGGTTATAATTCTGGAAACAGGACCAGATTATAGGATCAGATCCCAGGTGGGATACTGCTGTTGTACCCTTCTGAAAGGTAGCTGAATCAGAATGCTCCAGGAAACACCAATGTGTTCTCAACGGAATTATCAAATCTAATAAAAGATTAAAGAAATTTCAAGGATGAACTGTGAGGACCTGGTCTGTGAGAGCTATAAGCTCTAACACAGATCCCTTATGCACTGTAGAGTTGTGGAGACCGAATGTAATCCTTCTCTGGTAGAGAATTGCACAACCACTGCATAACTGTTTAAAATTGCAACTCCACACACTAGGCTGAAAGAAAGCACCTGATTGATGGAAATGTGCCTAAAGCTATACTGAAAATGTGCATTTAGGATTGCGCTTATAAGAGCAATAAGGTAGGGTGTATGGTCTCTCTGAATCTGTCAGACTGTTTAGGGTCAGAACATGCTTATCCATGAGGTTAATGAGATGAGTAACCATGGAAGTGAAATTCCAGAGACCACTCTGAGCTCAGGGTCAGTTATGCAGAATTCTGATGCTACAGTAGGTTAAGGATTAAGCAGTATATAATTGAACAGTTCTTGGAAAAGCTGAGGTGACTTCGCTAGCCTTCTTTTTTTCTCTGCTAAACAGACACTGTCACTTAAGGAAGCAGTTTCCACAAAAAGACTGTGGAATCCTATCAATTAAAGCCAGATTCTTCTTTAAGTAATAGACAATATTTCTTAAAAATGAGGACAATCACTTTGCAAACCATCACGCCTGACAGATACACCTTGTGTTTTCTGTCCCAGATTTTCCATTGACTTTTCAATCAATAGGAATGAACCTAAGGGAACTTGTGCATTTTCACATCTGCCATTCCTTATGAAAACACCATTCAATCTCTCTAAAATTTATGAGACTAATGCTGCAGCCTTCATTCTGCAGTCCTTGATGCTAGGAATATATAATGCACACAGCTCATACTTCTACCAGACCAGAACAAAATTCCTCTACACGCGGACGGCACATTTGACTTCTTTGGCTAAGCAGGTTACACCAAGGAAGGTTATGAAAAAAAACTATCACAAATTAAAAATGAGAACTAAGACTCCACAATAAAAGAAAAATTCCTACCTTAATTTGAACACAGCATGCTTTTAAGGGAAGAGCAACATCCAAAACATCAGCTGAAAGCAAAGCACTGAGTTTAGGTAATGTCTCATCTAAACAGGGAGGGATTGGTAACTGCAGATGGAAAAACAAAATCTTCTAAGTAAACATAATTCACTGTGATGTAGCTATCCATATGCAGTGGTATATATATAATTTTATATTTACCCATTCCGCCATTAAACAATAACATAAAATAATTACAAATTCCAAAAAGAGGAGGATATTCAGCTCACTTAGCCTGTTTCATAGTTAGTAGTTTGTTAACCTGAAGATCTCATCCAGCTTTTTATTGAAATAATCCAGAGTATTGGAGTCAATAATATGGCTACTCAGATTGTTCCACACTCCCACCATCCTTTGAGCTAGGGCGTGGCTCTTGTTCTTAGTTTTAAACGCATGTTCCCATAGTTGCAACTTGTGTTCTCTGGGTTTTTGTTGGTAGCAAAGAAGAATTTGGGGGTTCTCTTTTGTCAGTATCCTTGTGGATTTTGAAAGCTTGAATTACATACATTATCATCAAACACTCAAAACAAACACCCGAATCAGCTCAAAGCTCTCATTTTCATTTTCATTTTATGTTGCAAAATTCTTGCCATGTTTTTTAAACAGCTTTTTCTCACAAAAGAAATAAAAGACCAAGTTGTGTGGCTTTAAATGTTTCCCATTTCCATGTGTACCTTTGCTTTCTCTTTCCCCATATGTTCACAGAAGCAGAAATCTCTTTGGAAACCTGACTGAAAGTGCCTTACCTCATTGCAGCTGCTACAGTATGTCACTTCATGTTGTAGTGCTAAACAGTTTTCAAGAGAGTTTTCATTTTCATACAGCGAAAATTAAAAGCACTTTCCCCCATGCACAACATTATTTGAAGAACTTTTCAATTTATGCAGGCAAGGCACAAAAATAAGATCAAGCTATAGGGCTAATATGGGAATATTACTATTATGATAGAATGCTGAAGTTGCAATCTCATTTACATTTTTTATTTTTTCAAATGTTTTTTTTTTAGATATTCAACCCAACTTTTCACATTTTGTCATGGAACTCTAAGGTGCCACTGAAAGAGAGCTTTAAAATGTCTTTATCTTTTCAAGGCTCATCTTAATGTAATGGAGATTGCATGTACTGTAGGATTCCTCTTTTCATTTTGCCACAGGTAGCAGTTAAAGGTTTTTTGCTCCAGTCATGCCATTCTTTAAATGGTGTCCAGGCCATGAATCTTGTTCGCCTGCTCTTTAAATGGGCACATCACATGACTTCAGGGAGATCTCCAAATGTCAGCACTATTCTTAGTCTGTCTCAGCTGATCCATCTGTTTTCTGTGAATTAAACCTTAATCGTTGATTTTACAGAAGCTTGCAAAATTCTGCCCATCATTATTTAATTCAGGAAACATTTTTCTTTTTAAATCACAGCTTGTGCTTTCATACTTGAAGCACGGCCTCTGATGTCACATGACAGTAAGCTTCTGCAAAACTATTTTAACAAATTATTAATTGAAGGTCTTATTATTGCCTTTATGCAAATTGTTCTTGACCTGAACTTTGAGGGCAAAAGTGACTCAGAGAAATAAAAGGTCAGAAAAAAATGTGCACGTTTTCCAAACAAACTGGTTTAAATAGGACGTCTGCCTCCTATTGAAGTCTGTTATGCCCTCGAACATGCCTGCAGCGTGCCCATGAGGTTGTTATAATGCTAGAGGCATATAAGATTATTTTACGATTTCTTCAGTGACTAAAAACAGTCTGTACTGCTAATCTGAATACAGCCTGGCATAAGACCACAACCTCTAAGGCTTAAGGTGCCTGACTGTATTTCCACTCAAAGTGGAAAAAATGTACACATGGCATATAAATTCAGAAAATGACTTTTATAACATGCATATTCAAAATTCTCTTCGTAATTGCACTAAGACATTCTAGAATAGAATAGCAGTTCATTATGTGCCTTTGCCTTATGTAATGCATATCTCTATCCAAAGCTGAAACATTCTTATGTACCACCCTGCACAATGGAGAGATGTACAAAATTAAAAGCCAAACAGAGACGAAAAAGACAATTTGTGTGTCAGGACAGCTTCAAAAGGGAGGGGCACATCAGATCTCACTTGTCCTAAATTTAACATCAGTGTTGCCATTACTTCCATAAGACAATGGAGCTGGTAGGATGTTTTCTTTATACTCATAATTTGTGTGTCAGAAACATATTATGAACAAGCTTTAAAATATGCAGAACCAATTCAGGTGTCTGGCTCAAAGGAAGAAGTACTGTAGAGTTCTAAGTTATTTATAAGAAAATTACAGGATATTTTAGCATGATGCTGGTATCCCTCATAGAGTTACTCACTAAAGGCTTAATGTTTAAGGTTTTGCATGGGCATAAACCAGTGGTGCCCCAATTTTGTGGTCATGCCTATTTAGAAATACAGCCAAAAAACATTTACCTTGTTATAAAAATAGGGGCAGGAAATAACCACTGCAACAGATTGTAAAAAGGGAGTGTGTTTATATTCAATTAGAAAATAAAGAGGATATCCATTCAGATCACAAAGTCAATCAAGAATCAGGTCCTGACACCAACTAGATGTTATGCAAGCAAACTATAAAGATAAATAAATTCACCCCCTAATGTCTGAGATTAACTGAGTGTTACATTATGTAAAATAAAGTAATCATCAGGCACAAACTTAAATAGGACCAATATTTTTAACAATAAATAAACACAACTAAACAACATACAAGAGTTATGCTATGAACGCATAATACAAGATTTATGAGCTAAAGAGTAAAAAATGGGAGCCAATGTCCCCCATTCTAACAAAACATCACTGACTCAAGAGAAATGTTTTTGCCTGTGAATTGCACAATAATGGAAATCTGAATTTTTCCAGAATAAATAAGACCGCAGGCTTGGAGTTCAGCACTCTGCCAGTGTTGGGATTACCTGAACAGAATCTGGTGTCAAGTCTGAATAAAGAGGAATTCTCTGAAGACACGATCTTGCTGTGATTATGATGAATGATGATGATGATGCCAGCCCCCTGTCTGTCTGTATTTATTGTGTACCATAATGTCTCCCTGTGGAAGCTGGCATAATGACCTCATTAGGATCTGGTCAGTGTTGAACACTTATATTTTAATATGGATGTCTTAATAGTTCAATAGTAAATTGGATTACCCTGAGTTGATTATTGGTAACATTCCTTGATCTTCTGTGTCTTCATGTCTCGTGCCCCAAGGATAGCTAAGCAAACAGAGCAAAACCATACCCATTGTATTGAACCTCCTGAACAGAGCAATCAAGCTGGGAAGTGTAACCCCATCTTCCATCTTTAACCCAACAATACCTTATCAATCAGGTCAGGTGTCTGTATTCAGGGAAGATGTACCGAATGTATCTAAAGCCAAGTACGCCATACTAGGCATTACGGCCTCGTGCTTCATATACGATACAATAATGCTTCTCAGACTTCTCAGGTTTTGATTTTTATTCAATTTTATTTTAATCCAAACAGCTACAGTATGTTGTAGACAGAAACAGCTGTGTTTTACACACATAACCTTACAAAGACATACAAAGAGTACACATAAACATTACATTAAAAATAAATATAACATCTCATTATGGTTCTCTTAGAGATACAGTATACAGCCAGAGATTTCTGATGAAAACCATATTTCTGGCCAAAATGTTAAGACTTGTGGGGTTTTTTTAAAAAAATGAAGATGAACTGTCTTACATTCTTATGGAGGTGTTGAACTGCTCATATCTGCTTGCTGCCATTTAAGAGAACAAAAATTGGGTCAGATTTGTTTTTGTGGGAGAGAGAATGACTTGATACTAAAGAAAAACTAATAAATGTGCGTATAATCCAATGTTTGGTATTCTAATCATTTTTTAAATGGTGCTTGCTGAACTGAGGCCAGTATGAAATCAAGGTTTTGGAATGTATGCTAAAAGACAGGTTCCAAAGTCTTTAATATCTCATATCTCCTCCACTTCAAAGATCACTAGTGGCAGTTGCTGCTTCTTGCAATAGCACTCCTGAGCATGACTTTAACTTCCTGGCTCTAGAAGTATCTGCCTAAGGCAGGCACTGAAACTCCGCACACAAAGCAAGAAGCCCAATGACCGTTTATCATCTGTCAGTCTGTCTTCCTCTACAGTCATCTGTCTCTCTTCTGCAGTGGCTGTTTCTCTGGCTATTATCCCTCCACCTTCTGCTCGAAGGTGGAACATGTTCATGACTGGACTGGTCCAGTGCTGGTGTTGTGATAGATGTCTGTATGGCTGTGCTTTCCAAAGTCCACTTTGTCCTTGCACATCGATCCCGAGCACATCATTCACATCTTCTAGGCAATGTGTACAAGTAATTAAAGGCAAACAGTGAGATAAAGAACTGAATTTAAAGGATGTTGTGATAAAATTCTGTAACACACTAGTAAGCCTCATTTAGAATACTGTGTACATTCTGTTCACTACGTTATAGGAAAGACATGGCTGCTTTGGAATCAGTCCAAAGAATATAAGAGCATAAGAAAGGTTACAAATGAGAAGAGGACATTTGTAGCCTGTTGGTCATGGACAGATAATTGATTCAAGCATCTCATCCAGCCATTTCTCGAAAGTAACCAGGGTATCACCTTCAGCCACATAGTGGGATCGGTTGTTCCACTCTTTCACACTCCTTTGCTTGTCACTTGTGTCCAAACGGGCTTGACTGGACCAATGGGCTTGTAAGCAGGAAGAAAAGAAACCACTGGAGTCTCCTTGTTGATAGCAGACTCCCTCTTCCATCATCTAATCCAGCACATTCTTACATAGAATCCACTCTACGTTTCCAATCTAACAAGTTCAGCAGTACAATCTCAGATCGTCTTCCAGAACCCATGTCTTCAGGCATCCTGGACACCAGCACACATCTCAGGTAATCTCCAGCTAAGCTACTTGTAGTCAAGGGGTGTCCTATATGCAATCATTCTCTCCTTTCACCCACCGAGAAGGAAGAGGGAGGTTATCCTTCAGTTTTAACTATTGTTTAACATCAAAGCAATTGACAAAATCGATTTAACTTCGATTTCTGTGAGCCAAGTCATCCTCTTGATATTCATGTCTTTTCTCTCAGCACAGTTACTGTATATTTAAAAAAATAATGTTCAGAAGAGCACTGTGCCATAATACATCATTCCGTATGTTTTAATATGCATTGATTAATTTCCTTATTTATGAAAAGCCAAAAGTAGGATGGTGGTCGGTTCAGACTAGATGAAGGTTGCTGTCTGGAACTATGTTCCCCAGAGGGCCGAGGGGACTTGCCATCTTCAGTCACCTGACAGGAAGACAATGGGTTGGGTGATGCTGTAGCTGAGGTTTCTAGGGCCCTGTCAACCTCCTCTATGTGCTTCACCAGAGGAAAATGGACTGAGGGACAATGAGCCCAAGGACATGTACTGTAGCGTAACTGATCTTTTTAGACATCTCAGTGAAGGAAACTGAATTGTTGTGGAAGGTTAGATTTTTAACAGTTTCTGAAAGAGACTAGATTTCGGAGAAAAAAAATATTTTGAGAACCTTTAGTCTCAAAGAGACACTTGTGCGTTGAGAAGCCGATAAGCAGCTTAGCTTGTTACAGAACTGTCTTATGGAAAGGATACTGAAGGAGTCTAGTTAGGATCTCAAGGATGAGCTAGTGTTTTGTTCTACAGTATGTTTGATTATCTTTTTTTCCTGCACTCTATATAAAAGCACTGTTTTTATCTTACAGTATTGTCTTTGACTCAGAGGAATCTGTTTTACTATTTAAAGTTCCCATTACAGCACTCCTTCCCCATGTGTGTACACATGCTCGAAAGAATTATTCAGGTGGTTGTATTGACAAAAGACAAAGGCACTTCAGACTTTCAGACATGTCAGAGACACAAGCTAGTTAAAAATCAAGAACACTATAAAAATAAAAAATCTGCTCAAACAATACTCGATATGAATATTTAAAATAAGAAATCCAGAATTTTCCTTTGTTTCTCTTACCTAAAACAATACGTAGTAGGGGCCCCACTTTGTAAGATTTGAATGGAGTTAACAGTAGGCTGCAAGACAAGTGAATCTGTAGCTGAGTTCCTCTCTTTGTCTCTCTTTTAAAACAGATCTTGAAAATGCAGAGCACATCAATCTTTCATTATAAAACCACTTACTTCATCTTGCTTTGAAAACAAAGGCAACCTCTTAGATTTACCTTGGTGAAAAATGTTAATTGTTTTTCTTAATAAATGTAAGGAACTAAAAATAAAATAAAACGGTATTAAATATTACCATTACAATAATAATTATCCCTAATAGAGAATAAGGCTTTGCATAAGACTGCAGTTGACTTATAAGTATAAGTATACATTTATAAGTATACTGTTTCATCCATACATATGCCCTATTAAGCAAACACAAAAGCACTAATTATATAAAATTAGACAGAAATACATTCATGTTCTTTTTCCATGTGATCTTGCGTCTAAAGTTTAAGAAATCTAATTCCTTAATTCTAGGAGCTGCAATTATTTTAATTGAAGGTTCTGCAAAGTATAAAGATTCCAACTGAAATCAACAGTGAAAGACAAACCCTAAGCTGGTGGATCAGTCGTGTGACAGATTGCATGAACTATCTGCAGCTGTGATTGTTTAGCAGAGTGACGATGAGAAAAAAAATTGATCTAATAAAACGTGTCCTCAATTGCATTTTTTAAAGGTTAATGTTCATGGGATTTCCACGTGAGACAATGCTCTATGATCTTCCTTTTTTGATTGAACCATGCAGATGTCTCTATGGTTTTGGTGACACCTGTATACATCTTTCACTTAATAACTGGGTGCAGTTTTCCTTCAGTGAATACATCTAATGTAAATCAATGAGGCCTCATACAGATATTTTCCTATTATTTGATCAGACAAAGGATGTGATTTTGAACAGAATATAAACAATTATAAATCCCTTTTTTCTGTTTTGTTTTATTTTACTGTTGCCCAAAAATCCAATGCCTCCTTGTGCTAAAAACTGCATGTTTTTCCTAATTATTTCAATTAAATGATGCAGTTCTTTAAAGGCTTCATTATCACTCTTCTCCAACACATTGGCATCTTTAAACGTGATTGTCGGCATCAGGAATAGAAGTCTGCAGAGGCGTTTGCTGGAATGCATTTGCTGTGAGGAAAAGTTGTTTCTCCAAGCTGAAAGTGTTCACATTAGAACAAGATTGTGCTTAGAAACTTTTCAGATGGGCTTAAAATGCAGGAGATCAAATGCAAAAATTTTCGGGGAGGGGTGACAAAACTGTGTACAAGCTATCTAACTATAGACAAATCCCAGACTGTCATACATTACTCAATGGAAGACATTTAATTGCATCTGGCCTTGAATATCAACAGCATTGGGACTAAAACATGTTGCCCTGCTTGAATAAAACATTTGCACAGTATGTGAGGGAAGGACCTTGTTATAAAATGCAAATCCAATCAATATTATATTAATCCAATCGATCACTTTAAAACTAATGAAGGCAACGAAAAAAAAACTCATCTGGACCACACAAGCCATAAAAATTACCAGAAACCAACTGAGCGGTTTAAAGAATTGGCATATTCAAGTAATAGAAGTAAACTACCATTAAAATTATTTGTGTTTTGCTATTCATATTTTGATGGTTTTCATCATGTGAGTCAAAATAGCTCAGTCTGAAGCTCTCTACTGTTGTTTAGAGATGTTAGTCACTGCAGAGTGTATAAGCAGAAATTCACAACTTAAACATTTTTATTCACTGTTGTCTTTAATTACATTGCATCTGTTAGATGGAAAAGAATGTGACTATGTATCATTAGTTCTAAGATCATGTCTTCATATTTGTCAGTGTGATCACAAATCAAGGCATGATGTGTTGAGAATACTGTGTGTAATATTGGTCACAATTTATAGACACATTTATAGATACTGCTCCTCTGTAATCACTACAGAGAAGAGCAAACTCATCCATTCCAGGGCACAAATGAATGTCCTACATCTACAGGCTGAAGGAACTGAATATCTTTAGTCTTAAGAAAAAGTCAACTAGAAGATGTCTTCAGAATAGTCAGTGAATTATGAACCAGAGGACACAAGTGGAAACTATATGGAAGTGCATTTAAATCTAAATACAGGAGGCTGTGCTTCTTTTACCTAGTGGGCTATGGGAGTCTGCACGAAGCTGAGTGCATTTTTCAAGACGTGGCTGAATGTGATCCTCAAGTCTAACTACTAACTGCCACATAGGCCAGAAGGGCAAAATGACCTTCTCTCATTTGTAACCTTTCTTATGTTAAAAGGAAAGGGGGTTTACCTAACGGTAACACAATCGAATTACCTTTCATATAAATTGATCAAATATGTCAGAACACTGCAATAATTATGCAAAGATATCAAAGAAATTAACATTTAGTGGTCAATTTATATATTTATTTCAGTTCTCTGTACAAACCTGTCTCGAAGCCTCTGACTTTCTTTTGTCTGATAGTGAAAGCAGAGAGAGGAGATAGTACGCTATCACAGCTTTGTGGTCTGCTTTTCTTATACTCAATGCTGCTGCTTTGCAATTCACCATTATTGTTTAACCTTTCAGCTGAAGAACAGATATAACAGCTTCTCTTTATTTATTAATGTTGCATTCTAATTTGGTGAGGTAGCCGGGCCAATGTGAGGCGTCTGACTTAATTGCAGGTATACTGAGTCATACTAATTCACCGCTTAAATATTTCAGCGCTCTGGTGATGAAGTACTGTTGCAATCTAACAACAATTTTGCCTTGCCGCAACAAAGACAAGACAATTATCCTCTGCTGAGGTTGGTTGACAACCTTGAATGTCTGCAAACATTAAATGTCCAGTATTATGGAAATAATACCATAGTCTCCGGATCATGCTTTGGTTTCCACTGTGTTCCCAGGTCACAGACAGATGTGAGAACAGCCTGTCACCACTATACCAACTGCCCTGCATGCTGCAGACATTATTTCAGACGTGCACAGTGTCAGAAAGTGGTGTCTAAAAGCGTAAATCCACTTTTAGAGGGTTTATCTAAGCAGCCGTATTATCTGACTGATTAGTCCTAGGTCCAGCAGCAAACTCATTTGTAACTGCATGACTAAGAAACTCTATTATCATATTTCATGTTTTTCATGCTTAATTGTTTCAGTACATTATTCACTTCTTCACCCCTCACAGATATTCAGTCTTAAGAACACAACAACAAGAGGAAGCAGCCTGTTAGGTAGTAGTTACTTGATTTGAGGAAGAAGCCATTTCTAGGAAGAAGCCAAGGTACTGACTAAACACGGCTAAACGGCTTGTTCCATACTCCCACAACTGTCACGATTATAGTCCCCCCTCCTAAAGGGTGCTCCAGCCCTTTCACTCAAGACTTTATTCTCTGCACCTGTTTCCCATTCCCAGCCCACCTTAAAAGCCAGGCGCTGACGCTCTTCCGGGCTCTGCATCTGATTTCCATATCGTGCGAGTCCGGGACCTGGAAGCGCCTGGTCCCGTTAAGGTTTTAACCTCTGTTCCCGTTCCCGTTCCTGTTCCCCGTCCGCCGGTTCCGACCCGGCCTTCGTGGTTTTTATCTTGTTCTGATGGATCTCCTGGTTTTGGACTTACCCTTGCGTTTTGGATTATCCCTAAGGACTACTCTCTCGGATTGTTCGCCTCGGCCACACCTTCCCCCATGCACCAGCGCACCTTGGACACGCCCCCCTGTCTTCAGCCCCGTATTCCTGCATGACGTTTCCCTAGTGTTCCCCCACTCCGTCGGACTGTGTCGTCCGCATAGGGTCCGGAAAGAACTGTTCGTTACAGAATGCAGAGCCAACACCTGGACCCCGCGGACGGCACCCTGGCAGCCTGGATTCCATCGGGTTTTTTTTCTTCCCTTTTTTTTTCTTAGGGCTTCGGAGCCGCCCTGAAAAGGAGGGGCGTACTGTCACGATTATAGTCCCCCCTCCTAAAGGGTGCTCCAGCCCTTTCACTCAAGACTTTATTCTCTGCACCTGTTTCCCATTCCCAGCCCACCTTAAAAGCCAGGCGCTGACGCTCTTCCGGGCTCTGCATCTGATTTCCATATCGTGCGAGTCCGGGACCTGGAAGCGCCTGGTCCCGTTAAGGTTTTAACCTCTGTTCCCGTTCCTGTTCCCCGTCCGCCGGTTCCGACCCGGCCTTCGTGGTTTTTAACTTGTTCTGATGGATCTCCTGGTTTTGGACTTACCCTTGCGTTTTGGATTATCCCTAAGGAGTACTCTCTCGGATTGTTCGCCTCGGCCACACCTTCCCCCGTGCACCAGCGCACCTTGGACACGCCCCCCTGTCTTCAGCCCCGTATTCCTGCATGACGTTTCCCTAGTGTTCCCCCACTCCGTCGGACTGTGTCGTCCGCATAGGGTCCGGAAAGAACTGTTCGTTACAACAACTTTATGTGTAATAAAGAAACGTCTTCTGCTGTCAGTTTTAAATGGACTGTTCTTTAGCTTCCATGTGTGTCACTGTCAAGCCCTCTGCAGCCAGAGGGTGCTCTTATTCTCTCCTGTTCCTAGTTTCCTCTGCTTTGCTGTCTTTCCGGTGTCTCTCTCTCAGGGGCTATATATTTCCGGGTCACTCATTCCCCTTTGCTCAGCATTGACATTCAGGATGTCCTGAGACCCGCCTAGCACCAGGTTGCCCCACGTCCGCTGCCTGAGGGCATAGGTTTCTATACAACTGCTGAACTGCTGAGCCCGGGGTAACCCCTGTCCCACCTCTACGCATAGGGTATTTTTCTGCTCTCCTGCCATTCCACAGTTCATCCCTTCTGACATCCATGACAGTCACAGTCTCACAGATGTAGTTGAGGTTCTGCTCAAAGATTCCAGCATCAGGGCAGCTGAACAAACTATGGTTGCCTTGTGCAGATGTCTTTGTGTCAAACAAAGCAAACACAGAGACAGAGACTGTATACCCACAGACAGATGAATAGAATTCAATTAGACGATTACTGCAATTAAGTTCTGTGATGAGAGAAAATTTAAAATAATTATGAAACTGATTAGCTTTATGAGCATTTTGAAAAACAGTGTATTTTCCCATATATTTTCAGGATGTCGCTGTATACTGTATAGTTGATATGATAATAGGAGATGCAGAGAAACAAAGACCAACCTTTTTGTTCACTGAAAATCCTTTGTTTGAATATCGTTCACTTTTGTCATGGCGAGCATTCACATTTTGTTCAATTAAACAGAACAATGTCACAATGCAAATTGTAGTTTAGCAGCAGCAGAGTGTAACCAATCCAGTATTTAAAACTGCTTCATTAGTGGAAGAACAGCCTTCTGTTAGATTATGAATCATATGAGCCTGATTGCCTTAAAGGCAAAATAAGTTGGCTCATATTTGTCATTACATTCAGGTTAAAATTGGATTGTAAAACCTATGCAACTGTTTTACTTTTGACAAATTGGGATTTGAATTCATTCTGACAAAAAGGAATATCTCTCTATGACGTACTTAAAAATTATGTGTCATCCATTAAGCCTTGCATCTTCTCAGAAACTGAAAAGGCTGCTATTTTGAAAAGTGCTAAGAATATGTGTTCAATGTCTCTTTTCCCTGTTTTGCCTTACTATTACAGCAGTAATATACACCCCATGTTCTAATTGCAAAATTAATATACGTTATAGACTCAGACTTTTCTTAAACATTTTAACTGTTTCACTCACCATCTTTCCTTCTTTAAGCAGAAACAATTGTGTAGTGATCTTCTACTGGAATTGCAGCCATTTATGTTTAAGATAACGGTTAACTCTGATATATCAGCATTGTTTTGTACAAATCATTTTTTTAGCTTTTCCGGATGTGTAAAGAGGAAAAATGTTAAATATGAAAAATATCTGACAATGAGTCAATATTAGTTCTACATATTATTATGTGTTTATACATTTAAATTCCACACATTTGATAAAGTGTAGTTCATGATAGTAAACGATATTTGTCTTTGAGGATATGAATCTTAAAAGATCATAAATATACAGTAGATATTAGCTTATGAGGTATTAACAAATAATACCTATATGTATTAATAAATAATACAAATATAAATAAACTGTAGGATTTGAATCAGTGTACAGGGACTGCTTGCTACTCTGTCTGAGCGATTCCCAATAACCAAACAGCACTCTTGCAATTTACTGTTAGAATTTTTAGTTCACCACACTGAAAAGCCCTACTGAATTAAGTCTGTTATTAGTATCATCAAAGAAAAACTCTTTCTCAGAAAGTTGCTACTGAGTAACTTGTAATTATTCAGTGAAAGAATTGAAGTAATCAAAAATCACTCATAACAGGAAATCTCCTGGGCTGGATAAATCAAAGAACTTTTGGTTTTAAAAAATGCACTGACTTGCATAAAGATCTTGCTACTAGGTAACACTAAATATCTAAGAGATCTTCCTGAGTGACTTACTGCTGGTGTCCCTTTCCTCTTGGAAATTCCCAAGAACTATCGTCCGATTACTTGCCTGCTTGCTGGTTAAAAGATCCTGCCAGCTATCTACAGTGGTCAAGCTGGGTTGTCAAGTACCTGAGAGATGGTATGAGTCTATCCCAGACATTAGTGTCCGTACCGCCATTCAAACTCATCACTCCACCTCTGTCTATCTTCCAGGTATGGTGCTCCGCATTAAGAGAAGAAAAGAATCCCTACTGATCACTGCAACTGCTTCATTTGATCCCACTCTAAAGTTGATGGAAACAGACAGAAGGAAGGAAATTGAGATCAGGATGCTGAAGCGCTAAGGCAAGAGCAATTGCCTGTGGTCATAAAGAAGACAAAAAAAAGAAGAAGATCACACTCATGGGAACCAAACACAATCTAAGAGGCCCACCCAGCTAAAGTCACGTCTGAGAGTGCTGGCTAAGTCCTGAATGACTTTATAAGCTCTGATTGAAACAATAATAATAATAATCACTCATTATATCTCTTGGTGGAAGCCTGATTTTTAAATATGAAATTAAGAAACTAGGTTGTTTAAGGAAATAGAACACTCTAAAATGGAATCTCCTATTGATGTAACCCTCATATCTTGCAATACACAGAAATCAGCACCCTCTGTTAGAGGAAACTGCATGAGCACATTGGAGTTCAAAAGGATGTCATGCAAAGCTCATGTGTTTAAGTGTTATTCCTCTGCAAAGCAATTGAAATTTGTTAGGCATCATTGTACATACAGTGACTTTGCTGATGTCAGCAATTTGAAATCTAGAGCCTTGATGTAATGTTTTTTAAAGATTTTGGTCGCTCAAGATCACCAGGGTATTTGAAGTGCAGAGCCTTAGAGCCACCCAAATGGGCTCAATGCTGTTTGATAGCTGAGGTTTTGGCATCTGCCCTGAGTATCCCATTATACAGCAATCCACACTGTCTGCACCATAATTCCAGCTCTAACTGTAATTAACATTTTTTTCCAGACTCTATGCGGACAACACAATCCAAAAAAGTGAGGAAACACTGGGGAAAAAGGTCATGCAGGAAGACGGGGATGAAAACAGGGGGGCATGTCCAAAGTGCGCTGGTGCACGGGGGAGGTGTGGCCGAGGCAAACAATCCAAAGGTAATCCAGACGGGGAATCCAAGAAACGGGCAAAAGTCCATGGCCAGGTGATCCATCCACAACGAAGGATTAAAACCAGGAACCGGGTCAGAATCGGCAGGGGGAACAGGAACAGAGACTTAAAACCATGTCGGAGCCAGACTCATCCGGACCCGGGCTCGCACGATATGGAAATCAGATGCAGAGCCCGGAACTGACTGAGTGTCTGGCTTTTAAGGGGGACGGGAAGGAGGCTGGAACAAGGGGCAGGTGCACAGAATATAGTCCAAAGTGAACAGAGCCGGAGCGCCCTTAAGGAGGAGGGACTACAATCGTGACAGTAGCTTTACAGTATTGTCAAAACCATATATCTGTACCATCTCAGTGCACGGTATCATTTTAAATCCCATAAAACGTTGTTCTTAAATGATTTTAATCCAAACTTAATTGAACATCATGTGTTTCAAAAGCAGGCTGAAAGAACACAGCTAGGTCTCATCTGGAATCCAAACTGTGCCTCGCAGCCTTTTCTTGTTATTAAGAAACAACCTACACCAAACATAGCCTGGTTTTTGGACCAGTCAGTGCAAGAATCTGATCACTGTATTTTATAACTGTGTTGGACAAGATATTTTTAAGACATAAGTATTAAAATTAAAATATCTCCCACAATCCAGAGACATGCTGGTAGGTTAATTGGCTTCAGGGCAAATCAGCCCAGGTGTGAGTGTGTGTGTCTGCGATGGACTTGCATTCCATTCAGGTTGGATTTCACATTGTGCCTGTTGCTTGCCAGGAAAATGCAGGCTCCCCTGTGACCTTGAAGTGGGTGAAGCCACTGAAAATTGATGGATAGAAATATTAAAATATTAAGTAAATGTGAAATGGTTAATACTCTAGCTTGAAAACTTGCTCGGTTGGATTGGAACCTTTAAGTGCCAATTGTGTTTACAGCAGTATGTAGTGCTGCTGATTAATTTCTTTCTGAGTTTCTTTCACTTTGTTTCAGCCCTAAAGCCTTTTCATCTGCAACTGGCAGGGAAGCCATTACTCATAGGGGTGGCCAAATGAGATGTCAGAAACACTTATCATCAAACTATTTTTAAAAGGTGGTTGCAGTAATAACACCGTAATAATAAAAATGATAGGTACAGTATCAATTACAATAGCAACACACAATCATCAGCTTTTCAAATAATCATTAGTATAATGATTGCTGATCATTATGATTATGTTGAGATGCTGATTATATCACCTTACCAGCACAGAAAATGTATCATTTTGTTCATCCTACGGTATGTGTCCACCAGCTGTTGTGTTTAACTACAACATGGTGATCACATTACCCTGTGCTTCACAAATACAAATGTTGTGATGTATAGATTTCTTTTCGGTTGCTGTAGTGCTGTCGGGTGCTGAAACAAGGATACAGTTCACCCAAATTAAATACAAAAGGTTATCTTGATCTATGTGCATACCCTGACTTGATGTTTGCTTTATATTTGTTATGATCTCAAACAAGCAGCACAGAGCAGAGGTTTCTAATCCTGGTCCTGGAGACACCCACACATTCCAGGTTTTTATTCCAGCTGAACTCTGTTACATAATTAAAGCCCTAATTGACCTAACTTTGCTGTAAACTCTTGAGATTTGCTACTTTCCTCTCTTAAACATGTCAAACTTACCCTTATCATGTACTTCATATACTGTGCATATAAACCATTACATTAAATAAAGTAATGTAAATCAGTCAATTTTAGTTTCAGAGGAAACGAAGCCTTTTGGAGTCCATTGCTCAATGAAATAGAGCTCAGCTGCAATGAAAACCCGGAGCAGCACGTTCCTCTAGGAGCAGGATTGGGAACTATTGGTACTGTGTACCATAACACTTTTGGTTTATTAATAAAGGAGGTTGGCTTACAAAACACTGAAGCAAAAATCATAATATTTTTGTGGGATCTGTTGTGGCATTTCTCCTTTAGTAGAGGCTGGTTGGGTTAATTTTGGATCAGATTGTTGATTGGCATTATTACAAAGCATGAAAGGGTAGGTGATTGCAAAGAAAATGCATTGTGTGATATGGAGTGCAGTGCATATTAGTGAAATAGCTTTTCAGTGCTTCATAAAATTATGTCACAAAATTTGGAAAGCCGTACTTTATCCACAGTTTATAGAACCGAAATAAAATGATTTTTTTTAATTCATTGCAAAATTCTGGCAAACTCATAAAATCCTCAGCATTGCTCTCAAAATCCTCAGGAGAACAGCCTGCTCTCAACACCTTGTTCCAAGTGGAACACCTTGCTTTTCCCAGCACAACGTGCCTTTAGTCTATGCAAAGATATTTTAAAAGAGCTTGATCTGTTTTTTTTTTCATTCAAGAAAGCAAACATAAATTCTTTTTTACATAAGACTATGTTGCTGAAAGTCATGCCTTGCCATCTAGCTCATTTGAAAACAATAACAAAATAGTTTTTCTAATGGTCATTATCAAATGAATTTATAAAATTAATCTTTGTAGAGAGTTAAAGGTTGTCTCATCCAATGTTAGTTACATTCTATATAATTTCTTACAGTGCTCTTAAACAATGTGATATGACAACATCTCAATAAATTTAAAATATTTTGATTCTGTTGAAGGAAAAGAAACACACCGGACTGAAGGGACTCTCAGTCCTTGTTGGCTTGCTTTTGTCTCATTTCCAAAAACACTTAACAAAAAGAGAGGATTGATCAATACAAGCAATTATGATCTTACAGCCTCTAAAAGCATTTATGAGAAATACGATTTCATTGTGACTTATCTGTAGTCTTCAGTAGGTCTCATAATTGCTCCTGTACAACCAATAGCAAATTTACTGATTTTGTTTCTTTTGCCTGTAGTATTTCTCTGTGTGGTTCATCTCCAGGATCTCTGCTTGCTTTAAACCTTATAAATCCATCTCAGGATTCATTGCAGTTCATCACAGACAGCTTTATTTAGTCCCTCCTGGAGAGACAGTCTGTAAGGCCACTTTCATGGAGAACTGTCTCTTTTTTGTCTGCTGCTAGAACTTCTTCTATTGAATTTGGTTCCTTTAAACCTTTTTAGAAAGTTTTGTGCACAGTATGTATTTAGCATCTCATCTGGTGTGTAGCTGTAACCTGTGCACCTCCTGAGAGGAAAAATGCTGTGTCCAGGCAGCTTGCCTTTCCATTGACTTCCCTGTTTTTGGGCATGTTTTAGGCTGAACAATATACCCTTATGAGATAAAAAAATGCAGACAGCAATCTTCACTGTTGTTAAAATAACAGGATGTAGATATTTACACCACAGGTGATGGAGATTTGGTTCCAAAATGGCATTATTGGTAAGGAAAGGAGATGAAAGTCATGGTTATGTAGTGTGCATGCATATGTAAACAGAGGGCAGACATAGTCAGAGAGAACACGTTTATTCTGAATCCACATATAACACTGGCAAGAAATGAGGGAGATTAATATATTGGGGAGTTGTCCAGCACAGCATCATACTTGTATATCAGCCAACAGGGTCCTGAAGAGTTCATTTGTTGGGGGAGGAGAGGGAGAGAGGTTCCGCCGCAGGGGTCAGTGGAAAGACACCCGCACAAGAGCAGCCAGGCTCAGGCCTGGTTACCCCACGGGGCCGTGGAAGAGCGCAGGTACTTGACTTCTCTCTCCTGTGTGGTTCAGAGCCCTGGATCTGGGCCCATGGGCGTCTTCGAAGAGGCCGTAATTCCGTCTCCGATATTCTGTTCGGTGTTCTCCAGGAAGAGCGTCTGCGAGGCGGCGCCGCCGGCCACAGGTCCAAACACATCAGTATTTCCTTACAGAAAGCACTTCCACGCCTCAACATGGTCCATGCAAGACAAAGTGGGAATGAGTCTTGGAATGGCATTCTGGGCATGACCTGGGCCCTTACCAAAAATCAAGGCCCCGCACACAAAATCCCCACGGAAACATCGTTCAAGATCCAGGTAGACAAACTGAGCCTTAGCGGTTTGAGAAATCGGCACCATTTACTGAGAAAAAGCTATTAATTGTACTGAGGGCCAACACACAAAAAAGTGAAATAATAATGGACGAATACACACACACAATCAAACTAAATGTATATGAAGCCCAAGAAGTGCTGTGTGTGTGTGTGTGTCTACTTCTTAGATCACTTTTGCAATTTAACGTAGGTTATCATTAAGAAGACAGCTGGAAATTGGAAATTGGCTTTCTGAATAACTGAATAACCAGTTCTCTGTTCTCACTTACAGTCTCTGATCTGTCTGAATCGGGCAACATTTATCATACTGTGGAAAATAATATATCAGAAAACAATATTTGTTTGCTATATAAAACTATAACCTATTTAAAGAGAATGAAAGCACAAATTAAAACAAATATTTTCATATAAGGTTCATTTGAATTTTATGCAGAGCATATGCAAAACTTTTGTTTTCTATTTTTTAATTGTTAATTTTTTTCTACAACAAACCACATTATTGTGATTAGTTCCATATAAGAATTTATAGTCTCATTTTGATTTTTTTCACTTTATATATTTCAATCTAATGTCACTTTCTTTTCATAGTAGTACTGCTAAATACAACTGTTTGATGGACAAAACTGATTTTTTACACCAGAAAAAAGAAATCAGTCGAGAAATGTGAATGTTACTAAATAAATAAACCAGGCTTGTTTCAAATACATTTTCTTTTGCCTGCGTTCTCAGATTTTGCATTAATATCATTTTGTCACCTACTTTTGAGTACTATCTAACTCAAACACCTGTAATGAGTGAACGCAATAATGAATTTGAAAAAGCTTAAGAGGGTAAAAGACTTTTCTGCCTTCCTCTACAATTTCCTAAAGAAGGATTCATTTGTAAAAATGCAAAGTCCATAATACAAAAAATATATGTTGCGTCTCCATTTACAACACCCAGGAATATTAAAATAAATCAGTCAGAGTAACTGACAAAACTGACTGAATGTAACATCCACACACACAGGGGGTAGTACTTATTAACCAGAGCAGACGCAGGAAAGGCCCTTTGTGAGCACACGCAGTGCCCGCAATTAAGACTTTCTGAAAATTCAAATAGCGCTGTGTGTTGTTAATGATTTCATATCACTTTCATTAGGTTTGGTAGTGATTAACCGGGTAAACCCTTCTTACGTTTAACTTGTACTGTATATATACTTCTTATAAAAATAAAATAATTAAAATAAGAAAACGACACGTCGCCGTCTTCGTTTCTTTTACAAAGGTAGCCGGTGCTACAAGTTTTCATTCATGGCTGATTAGAGGGGCAGACTGTCCTGGAGACGGCCTGCAGGAGATAGGCCGCTTTAATTTTTTTCCTGCGAAGTGCTTTCTGTCTCGAAGACAGAAGCGATGCAACTAAAGTTATTGCTGGCTTTAAGTAAATTCTATCGAAGAAGTCCAGTCCAGTTAGATTTTTTTAAATATATTCCCTAATCACGTAAAGATACCAATAGGACATACAGACTGCCAGTCGTGGAATTGAGCCGTTTATATATTTAATCAAATACGTGTAGCTGTTTTCTTAAATTATTACAGGAACGTTGACACATAATGGCGAACACTTCTGCCCCCTTGAACATACTTTCCAATACGTAGCTTGTTTCAGTAACTTTTGGTCCACCTGTGTAATTCACCGGCAATCGCTTTTGAACGAAGACGTTCCGCTTCAGCACCTTGGACAGAGCTCAAAGTAAACGCCGCCGTCACCCAGGCTCAAAGCGAACAGACCACCTGTCCTGCACCGCCCCTACGATTGCTTCTTTGTTTAACAGTAGCGTTTTGAACACTGGCGAGTTTTCAGCACTGACCGATAATTGTCGATAAAGTTGTTACGAAGATAAAACGAGCCACGTTTCTTTCGCTGCTAAATAAAATGTCACCTTAGCACGGCGGTTACGAATAATAAAAATATGAACGCATCGATGACTCTTTTTATTTTGGCGGGCCATTATATGGAGATGGTTCTCTATCATTTTCACAATATACTTAAACATCTGTGAGCAACTTCACTGCACAAATCCGTCTATCTAATCTATGCATGTCCGGAATGTAGGATAGACCATATTGTGAACAAGGATTTTATCAATTACGTTAAATGTGGCGCAAAATAATAGTTCAATGTTAAGATGTCTCCAGTTACAGAAATACGTCGCCGTTTTATTTTTAACAATCATTTAAAACAGTATGCTTCTTATAGTTGACATCTTTTCAATATTTTCAGCATCCAAAAGAAAACACCAGAAACAACACAAAACAAAAAATAATCTTCCATTCGTGCAAAACTTGCTTTTGTTGATAAAGCACTTCTTGACACAGGGACGTCAAAAATTCCACATACTGTACTTGACTGAAGCCATATTTTTTTTTCTTTTTAAGGCTATACAAACACAAAAGAATGCATTGATAGACACGCAGTTCAGGGATTCAATTCTTCGGCTTGAACGGCTTCACATTAATTCAGTAGTCCCAAGTTTACTGAATTGTCTGTGGACAAAAAAAAAAGTCAATGGATTCCCCAACAATAAAATCCAAGAATGAATTGAACTTCACTTGTATAAACTGCACAGGTCGATAAATTCGTTTATCCTAGCGATTACGGTAATCAGAAACTAATTAAGAAGTGAGGGCTCCAAGGAAACGTCAATACGTCAACGCAAACATTTGAATTAGATGGAGGTCTGTCTGCTTCCCTTGGCCGTTTTCTCAGCGCGAACGGCGGACTTTCGAGTTCTTCCATCCCAGAAGAGTCACTGGAAACGGATATCCTTGCCGATAGGTTATTTTTTTTATAGAGGAAACACTAGGAAGCCGGAGAAAGTCGAGTATTTCCATCCCCCCATGAGGTTACCCCTCTCCAGTTTCAGATAGAGCCGGTCCTCGCGCTCCACGTGCAGGAGGACCCCGTTGCTGGCGGCTTCTCTCGTCACGTCCTGGTCTCCGGCGAACGCCGATATGACGGGGTATTCGTTCTGCATCAGGTTTACCTACATCGAGACGTGAGAGGATAACAGACTGAATTACGAGGGAAATCAAAAACCAAAGTCGAGCCTGTTTTGCGTAGCGCCTTGAATCCCACACTTGTTGCTAGGACCGCGCCCTTACGCGTGATGGCAATCTTTGAGGGCCTGCCTGCCTGATGGGTTTCACTGTTTGTTCTTAATCCACCGTGCACCGAGTCCTCTCCGATTTTAAAAACGTGTGTTTTAAAATCCACCCGGGTCAAAATGTAAAGCGGTCCACCTTTCTTTCCCCCCCAGATTAACATAACACACTTGCCCAGATTGAATTGTTCACACAAATTCAGAAGGTCCCAACATCCCAGCCGTGCTCACCTGTATAGTCTGTCTGTTGTACACCTTCACCACGTGGAAGCTGAAGCTGTAGATGCCTCTCCTTGGGGCTTGAAACACACTCGATTTAAGGTCGAAGTGGTTGCCAATATTAACCAACACCTGCAACAACAGCAGCAAGACAACGCACGGTGTAAAACGGACTTTCATTTATACTTTTACAGGCTTCCAGGCGTGTGCAAAGACATCTCGTCCAATGAGGTCGGTGAGCGGAGACGGTAGAATACATTAAGCACGAGTTTTAAAAATGGGTTGCGAAATTGCCGTCTCCTAGGGGGTATTTTCGAGTAGGGTTTGTTAATTACATTTTAGAGACGCCAGAAAATCTAATAAAACCTTTTAGAGACGAATACTGGAAACGGCATCCGCTGAACAATTTACCTGCAGCAAAATGTGTTTGCTCCTTATCTATAAGTCATAAATGCACATATAGTCCTATTCTGACAAATATCGTGATGTTTGCACCTTTTTTCTTTTCGTTTTTAAATGGAAGTGCAAAAATGTGAAACAGTAAGGTAGTGAGGCAGCAGTCAACTTGGTTATCATAATTGATAACATGTCAAATTCGATTGCCTATAAGCATTCTTCCTTCAAATATTTTGTAAATATACTTAATCTTCTGTCACGTGGCCATCATTGGATGTCAATGTAAAATGTTAGCGCTGAAGGCCAGTTACTGAGCCTTGTTAAGTCAAGTGATGTCTGTCAATACGGTTACGTGCTGTGTTAACGAAGGGCAAGCGAATTTGGCGCAAGCAAATCAGTTGCATTAATCAAAGCAGCCACAGAAAAACTCCATTTGAATGGCAGGTGGCTTGATCGGCTGCAGAGCACCACTGTAACCTGTGCTCCGCTAGGTTCACAGAGCATGAACTCCTAAAAAATAAAAACAGTGATGACACAATAACCATAAGTCAACAGAAAGCAGAATTTTGCAGATTCGGTCCGCGTGGTTTAGAAGCTAAAAACAAAGTACGGCCTTTTCTGAATCTATCATTTCATAAGAAAGGCTAAACAATTCTCATAGCAATTTCAGGTCGAACACAAGTTGGCCTTGCCCGCTATCATACAGCGGTCAAATTGGCTCAGAGGCTTTAAAATTACGAATTCCTCCATAACTCCTCTGTTCATTTTAACACATCTTTATATCTTCTTTGTTGTCTGTTTCAAGCTGATATTGTTAAGACAAAAATCACAATAGCGCAAGAACCTTAAGGTATGTTTAATATCCAGGAGGTCAAGAACATACGGTAGCAACCGATTCACGATCTGAAAACCATTGTACACGCTCTATCGATACTATTGTATCACCTTGTACTGTAGTTTCAATCTGATTTCCAAAAGGGCAGCCTAACTTCCGTTGTTCATCGGACAACAGTTAAACTATAACAGAGACGAAACAAAACGATCGCATTCTCGACTTGAACTTGAGTACACATCTGGAATTATAACGAATAACGAAAGTATTGCATGTTTATGCTTATTAATTAAATTGCATTCATTAATTGAATAGTGTTTCCGCATTAGATTATTCCTTGTGTTTGTGTGGGGCACTTATTAATGTACGTGTGTCGCCAACAATACACTATTATTCATCGACAGAACTTGTCCGTGCACAAATAAAAATAAATGCAAGGTGTAAGAGCCTACTTTGCTTTCAGATCGCAGAGATTAAAAGCATATTGTATTTATCTGAATAAAAGTTACTGCACAATTAGTTTTACGGGTGGAAAACTTCAAAAGAAATCATTCGCAAAGATGACAGGGACTAACAGGAAAATGGATTATTTGGCTACCTTTCACTGTCGCTCCGCAGTTGTCAAATCGGTATTTACTGAGTGACTGGTGTCGCTTGCGCGCTCATTTCGCATTAGATGATGCCTTATATCTAATGGGATATCTGACCTGGTCGAAGTAGATGGTCATGGTGGTATTGCTCATTTCGGAAGGTTCGTGGTTGGTTCCCCTGACCGCGGAAAAAGCCACCTTGGCGCTTCCAGACCGGACGGAAATCCCAAGCGAGGAGGTGACTCCGCCGTCCGAAGAAGGGTTCGAGTCGCAAACCACCAAACACTTCCCTTCCAGAACGATGGGCTCCGTGTCGTTCTGTCCCAGGACAAAAGTAACGCCACATCCCAGGAGGAGAGCCAGCGCCAGCATGGTACAAGGTCCAAGACAGCTTGCTGGCACCATGATGAAGAGGCGAGTCCTGTGCACACTGATCTTAGCGATCAGCCCCTCGGAGGGTTGCTGCGTCTCGATCACCTGCTCCAACCTAACCCCTTCTGTCTCTCTCTCTCTCACACACACACACTCTCTCTCAGTCTCCCCTCCGTCCTCCCCCTCTGCTAAAGTCTCAGCGGAGAAAAGGACGGTCCTCAGACTGCTCGCGTGACACAACCTGCTAATTAAACAAAACCTTGGCGTTATTATCCACACCTCTTTCGCCACGGAACGATGGCATTTAAGCAGAAAACGACAGCCACGGTTGTAATAACAGCACAGATTAGATCAAAGTGAATGAAGACAGAACGTTAGCATGGGAAACGCCCCCTCAATAATATAGCTCCCTTATTGTCAAGAGTGTCTGACGGTAACTAACTCCGTGTTACTAGTGCACACAATGCGGCAATGAAGGGCACGGGCATTTAAACTCTTTCTGCGATTGGCTTGAGTGCTGAAGTTGTACATTGCATAAAAATGCATAGCGTACTTTGTTAAACAGGTGCATTCATCACTACACGCCTGTATAAATCTTCACATCTCCTTTCAATTGTACACATCATTAAACTCGAGCCCCTGTGTTGTTACAGTTGTCACAATGTATGAGAAAACTAAAATATTTAAAGCGCCCTCACAATCATAAGTAATATTTAAAGGTTTGCAAGCATAATAAAAACGATAAATCCTCAAGGCTCTCTTATTCCGTATGATGACTGGAGTTAGGCGAGGAAGTGCGCTTTAGCAAAAGGCGAATATTGTCCTCTGTTGACTTGCCTGATAAAGTAAAGGAATGAGAAAAGTGAACTCAGTAAATACACTTACGGAAAGTCCACATGTAACTTGATTACACATTTCCCCCATTTAGAGCCTTAATCCGAAGAGGATTCTACCCCTACATAGATTAAATTAAGGCCGACAATTGTAAAATAAAGGCGCATTGTCAAGAAAAAATGCCAAAAACCCTTGCTTGAAACTGTTGATATAACACAAATAAATACTACACCAAAAAAAAACACGGATCGCCCTCGCCGATTACTGCGCACACGTTTTCTATAAGAAAAAAGAAGTGCAAAAAAATAAAACTTATAGGAAGCCTCTGGGAGTTTTTACCTGCTCGATCCATAGCGTCCACGGAGGGTTTAGGGTCTGTTTCTGAGTGAGCAGCGATCTGGAGAGTAACTGAGCCGGCGGAGGAGAGAGGAGAAGATCGAGAGAAGCGCCCCTCGCCTCTCCCGCCCATCCTCTGTCATTTCTAACTTAGGTAAGAACTAGGTATCACTCACACGAAGCAAGAAAACACTTTCCCGCTGTGTACGTGGCCTTGTCTCCAGACGCGGGGGAAGCCGAGTCCGTGTTTTTTGTGTCGGCAAGCATGAGCAATTAATTAACTGTTCATCTGCTCGCCCGACGGGACGTTGTGCGTGTGATACACGAGAGCCCAGGCGACACCGAGACAGGTGAAAGCGTTATTTTAAAAGGGAAAAGAGAGCAAGCAGAAATCCTGAAAGCAACAGTATTAAAACAAGCCACAGATAACAGTGCAACCCTCAACAATACAATAATGTTCATTTTAATAGGTCCTTGGAAGTTGAGTTGTTTTTTTATCGGCTATACAATATATTAAGGTGTCGAAACTCAGACATGGGGGCTTAATCCTGATTTATAAAGTTTATTACCGTTCTGCTCAATGATAATCCAATTTAATTGAGTACACATGCGTCTCTAATTTGCGTTTATTAACCGCCGTTTATTAGAAACAAGCAAAATAAGATGCACTAGCGCCATCCAGTGGCTCTACTTTATCAGTATTGCTGCCTTAAGATCATAGAACTACTGTGACAGAGCAGGTGGCACTAGCAGGTAGAAATATTATCGGTAGTCATACTTTCAACAAAAAAAAATTACAGTATTTGTTCCACTTGAATTAGGGAAAAGAGAGCAATCACTTACACATATTACATGTTCAAGACATAGATATACTAACCTGAATTTGTTTAACCTACTGTATGTTATCAAGAGTAATTAGTAAATTAAGCACTGATTTAATTAATCCAACTATTCTTTATCAGAAAGTCACTTTTTCCCTGATGTGGAATTCTGTAGCCCAGTTACACTCAGGGCACACACACACAAGTACACAGGCACCATTTAGAGATAATAATGAATATAATTAGCCTGTCTTCAAAGAGTGGAGCTTCTACCGCTGCGCCATCGAGAGTGTCCTCCCTAACGGGATCACCGTGTGGTACGGCAACACCTCTTCTCTCGAGAGAGAAAGGCACTGCAGAGAATGGTCAATATGGCCCAGAAGATCACTGGCTGTGGTCTCACCGAGATTAAACAGCTCTGGTAGAATTCTGGCCATCACAGAGGACAGTCACCACCCCGGGCATGAGCTCTTCACCCCACTGCCCTCAGGCAAGAGATACAAGAGCATACGGACACTTACCACCAGATTCCTCAATAGCTTCTACCCACAAGCAGTGTGATTGGCGAACACATTTAGCCATGCCCCTCGGACCACACATACACCATCTACCTCATTGTACTGTAATTGTATTTATTGCATATCTGCAGTCATTGTTTACATGTCTGCATTGTTTACATTCGAACTGTTTACTTGTACATTGTCTACTGTTTGTATATTGTCTTGATGCACTGTCTGCACTTCTTTACACTTTTTTTAACAATCAAGAGACTTTCTGTAAGAATTCCATTGTACCAGTGCATGTACCAGTTACATATGGCAATAAAGTTCAAAGTTCAAAGTTCAAGTTCAAGTTCAAGTTCAAAATAAGCACTTGCAGAAAATAAATGAACTTGCTAACTCCTTACAGAAGCTGTCCCCAATCCGCATTCAAACCCAGGATCAAGCAGGAGCTATGAAGAAGCACTGCTATCTGCCTCACCAACTCAACAATTTTAAATAAAAATGAGCACAGCTGATCTGATTACTCAGTAGGTGCTGATTATATTTTCAAGGGTGCCTTCAGAATTTTAATTCTGGTTATTGAACATTTGACATGGAAACACCCTGTGATGATAATGGTATTTACATAGGGAAATCTAACATTTTTCATTCCATAATATATCCATATGGTCAAACTACTGACATATCTGAAACTCTAGATTTCAGGCTTTGATCCTAATAAACTGAGTTATTTAGATTTTTTCTTCTTCTAAATTGTGAACCATTGCGTTATATTTTTAATTATTACAATTATATCTAAGGATGCTATTTCACCCATCTCATTGTTTGGACTTTTTAGCCTTTTTGCCCAGAACCTCATGTATTTGTAGTCTGAAAGTCCCAGATAGTCCGCCTCTAAAATACACCTGGGAAGGTTTTTTCCAGACACCCACTTTCACTCAAAGAACCACCTTCTATTTTCGATTCTAAATGCATCTGCTCTTAACATTCACTTGTGACCCTAAGTCCATGTTACATTACGTATTTGAGCTCGTTGTAGTGTCCTGAGTTAAACCTTTTGCAAGACACTTGACACTGAAAAAGCTAGGCACTGTTGTCTAGCTTTCTGATATGGACTTTTATATTGAATCAGTAATAGTTCTAATACCTATTTTAAACCTATATGCTGTACTGTAAAGTATTGAATCATTTATAGTTTTAATACCTATATTAAAGCTATATGTTGTACTGTAAATTATATACAGTATATATTACCTTTTCACACCTCTCCCCTGATTCTCTGCCTGTGCTCACTCTTTCTCTCCTGTGTGCCCATTCTGATTTACTCTGTCCCTGGTTCTCCGTTCTCATGTTCTATATATGCTATTACACTATATTTATTCTATCACACCTGAAGATGGCTCAACAGCTGAAATGTTGAGCTTCTTCTTTCTAATTTTCAATGTGAAATTAACCTTTAATTGGACATTATATGTATTAATTTCTATTCAGAATGTAAATAAAGGTTACATACAAAAGGAGGCCATTCAACGCATATAGAGTATCGGCTTGAACAACATGGCTGGCTGGAGTGTTCCACACTCCCACTACCCTTTGTGTAAAGAAGCATGTCCCGTTCTCAGTTTTAAATAAAAATCTCTGTAGTTTCCACTTGTGCCCCCTGGTTTGTGCTTCACCCTTCAGTTTGAAGAAATCTGATAGATTGACTTTATCGTGCTCTTCAGGATACTCAATACTCAATATTTGTATCAGTTCCCCTCTTAATCTTCTCTGTTCAAGACTGAAACAGATCAGCTGCTTCAGTGTAGGACATTTCCCCAGGCTTGCTTGTTCTTCTATGGACTGATTCCAGAGCAGCAATATCTTTTTTTTTAACATGGTGACCAAAATTGTACACAATATTGTACACAACAGGCCTTGCTTGTGTTATTTTAACATAATCTGCCTTTTGTATTTAATTTGCCATTGTTATTATGTTGTAGTGTTGTGAATGTGACTGAGGGGTGAGGGGTACAGCAAGCCAGAGACCTTTGTCCTGGAAGCTCCTGGAAGCTCCTGCAAGCTCAGGACACCATTGGACTGGCCAGCACGTTTCACACTCCCAGTTGAAGGCAATTGACAGCTCTCTCCCTGGACAGGACACCAGTCCACTGCTGGCTCAGTCACAGACATCAGAGCTGGGAGGAAACCAGCACACCCAGCAAAAGCCACACCCACCATGGAGGAGCATGCAAACTCCACACAGACAGATCTTTCATTAATAATGAATGCTACTTTATTGTTTTTGTTCATAGATGCCACCAAATGAGGACTAATATTTTAAATTTTCACTAAATTAAAGTATTCTGTCCTAAATAAACCAATTGCATTGTACTGTACCCTTTTAAAAGTGAGAATAGCACCTGGTCTCAGAAGAAGGTACAGTAGTTTAACCTTAAAAGGTTAGCAATGTTCATTGTCTTGTATAGGCTCCAGTTATTGTAAGGATTTTTCTGAAATGCCATAGCTACAGCACACTGTTCAAATATATATATATCATAAGATACATGAATTTCTGATTACAGTGTGATGCATGGAATTTAAGGATTCCTGTGAACATTTTTTTTAATATTAGTTTACGTCCCTGTTTTTAATAAATTAATTAGAAAACTTATGCAGAATATATCCTTACTGTACCTTTTGAAAGGTGGGTCACTTGGGATAGATAAATGTAATTGAAATGTGAATTTTCATGACATAAATAACAATAACCGTACTGTATAAAGACACTGCGTTTGTTATTTTGTAATTTGAGCATTTGGTTTGGCGTTATTGATTGGTCTTGCTTTTCTATATTGTTTTGAGATTAGAAGAATGCTGTTTGTAATGCACGCTGATGAGAAAATCCACTGTATGGACACTTCACCTCATTTTCTTGTGTAGATTTGAAGATACGTAGCTATAATGTCAGAATTCGAGTACAATCACAGTGCCATCTGTGCCTTAAAGACAGACACATCTCCTGGGTATTGTACCAATCGTATTTAAGAAAACAAGATGTTATTTGTTGACTGCTAACCAAACTTCCATCAGTGACTCAATACAGGGGTAATAACTATTGACTGGAGACATCTGAAAATACAGGGAAGTGCATTTACAACAGAGCACAAGAGGACCATTTTCATACTAAGAAATGTGAGGGTCTGGAACAAATAGTATAAGAACATAGGAAAAATGACCAAACAGAGGAGGCTGTTCAGGCCATCTAGCTGGTTGGGTACTTAAAAACTCTTTAAACCAAGGGCCTTATCCAGCACTTTCTTGAAAGAAGCCAGAATATTGGCTTCAACAACACGGCGGGGGCAGCCTGCTCCACACTCCCGCAACCCTGTGTGTAAAGACATGCCTCTTGTTCTCAGTTTTAAATGCTCTTCCGTGTAGTTTCTACCTGCGTCCTCCGGTTTGTGTTGAATTGCTTGTGCTGAAGAAATCGTCCAGGTGGGCTTTGTCAGCGTCTTTGACGCCACTCTTCCAACAGCCAACTGATGGGAGGCTTACTAAGATAGTGCCTGTCCAAGAATATTAAGAAAACTGAACCAGTTAATGATAGGTCTGATTGTATCCCAAGCAAAGTAATGGAAAGAATAAAAATTAAATGAAGGATTACCTACTGGAAACCATATCCTAGGAAACAGTCAAAATAGATTTAGAAAAGGTAGGTGTTGTCTAACCAACCTGTCAGAGTTCTTCAAACAAGCTACAGCAGCAATGGGTACGCACTGGGCATTTGATGTGGTGTATTTAGATATTCAGAAGGCTTTTTTATAATGTTCCACATAAAAGATTAATTCTCGAAATGCAGGCAGTAGGCATTCAGGGAAACACAAGTGTTTGGATTGCAAATGCTTAAGAGAAAACAGAGAGTACAGGGGGCCTCATCTCATTTGTATTCTGCTCATATGTACTATTCCTCTCACAAAAAACTAAAAAAAAAACTTGCCAAGAGTAAAAAATAAAAAAGGTGAAAACCCCAGTGTTTACAAAGTTTTGCACAGCTTTCAGTGGTTGGAGGTTTTAGTTCTATGCAGTCAGTGATTTGTTTTCTACAGGTATTTTTACCATTATTCTGGAATTTCTGACAAAGTGGTATTACAATAAAACAGATGTGCCAAGCAACCAAAGTCTGAAGAAAAAAACAGCTGTCTTACTGTAAGCCTGCTCTGAAATGAGTCTGTGGAAACCATCTGTTTTCTGATCTGGGAGAAAAATCCATTTGAACTGCAATCCTAATCAGTCAACAGTTAAAAGAGAGAACTTGTGTAAAGGTACAGGAAAATTATAATTTCTCAGTCTTTACCAAACTTTCTAATACTTCTGAACTCTCCTCCATGCAAGTTCATCCATATAAGCTAAGTAATAACAAAATGTCAATTGTCAGAGGGGCACAGTAGTTAGCTTTGATGCCTTGCAACAGTGGGGCAAGGGGGTCAAGTCTTGAAGTGTTATCTGTGTAGAGTTTATAGATAAGATCTCTTTATTGGCCATATACAATTTATTGTATTATGAATTTGTCTTTTCACATACCCCAACTTGCTGTCCATGAAACACACAGACAGGGAGAGAAGCTTGGGGTCAGAGCGCAGGGTCAGCCATTTATACAGCACCCCTGGAGCAGTTGGGGTTAAGGGCCTTGCTCAGGGGCCCAATAGAGTAGGATTCCACTGCTGGCCACAGGATACGAACCAGCAACCTTCCAGCCATAGGCACAGATTCTTAGCCACCACATCGCCCATATGTAGATGTCCTCCCTGTGTTCACATGGGTTTCCTATGGGTCCAAAGACAAACTGGGAGGTAAATTGTCTTCTGGGAAAATTGGCCCTAGGTGTGAGTGTGTCTGTGTCTATCTGCCCTGTGATGGGCTGGCATCCCATCCAAGCTGTATCCTGCCTTGCCTGCTGCTTGCTGGGAAGAGCTGACAGACACTGTAGAATAGGTCCAGTTAAGCTAATAATGAGCTCTTTAAGGTTGTTAACAGCTGAGCCGGAAGAAAAAGCTCTGGGTTAGGATTGGAGATACCTGGATCTGATCAATGTTTAATATATTCATCCCTCATAAAGTGTCCAAACCATCTAATGTAGGACCGGTTTAGGCTGAAAAAGTGACAGAACTGCATCTCTTTAAAAATACAAAATTCTGACTTGTTCATGTAACGGGA
This sequence comes from Atractosteus spatula, assembly GCF_055471065.1. NCBI lineage: Eukaryota > Metazoa > Chordata > Actinopteri > Semionotiformes > Lepisosteidae > Atractosteus > Atractosteus spatula. The sequence goes on along the minus strand of NC_142711.1, from coordinate 6,218,271 downwards.
GCTGGTCCAGGTAGTTCAGGACCCTATGCAGATGGTAGAATCCAGAAGTAAGTGGAGAAGGACATCAGGGGAGGAGACGGAGAGGATCAGGACGGGTTGACAGACAGGGGGGCGTGACTACAGTGATCCGGTGCTCGGGCGGCGTGGCGATTGCAAACCAGTTCAGGCAGTCCAGGGGGGGAATCCGGGGCGCAGTCCAAAGACCAAAACCTGGGGATCCAACCAAGACGAAACAAACATAGTTAAAATCCGGAACTGGATCCGGCACAGGGACAGGGAATAAAACCAGGATGACGAGGTCAGGCACTCCGAGCGCCGGACTCAGAAGGTCAGGACGCCATGATGAAGTCTATGCTGTCGGGTCTCTCCCAGACCCGCTGGTAGGCAGGCTTCCTGGCGTCAATCTCCCAGTGCTGAGCCAGGAATAGCGGGAGCGCCAGGCTTAAATAGTTGGACAAAACAAGAGGCAGGTGCACATAATCAACTAAAATATGAAAGGGTCGGAGCGCCCTTTAAGAGGAGGGATGCCGAGCGTGCCAGTGCAACAGTGTTACCTCTTCAGGTAACAGGATTTATAAATATAAATTGTCCAGAAGTTGGTACAAAGATGGATGTCCTCAGAGAAAGGTTTATTCTTCTATTATAATCAGTTTGCCCTGCAAACACAGAGAATCCAGAGAATCCTTGTCAGTTTGAAATGACTCACTCCACAGCTTGTTCAAGTTGGTACTGTCTACTATGAGCTGCCCTCTAGACATGTATACTGCAGTTACGTCTTGCTCGAATATAAGAAGTAATGAAGCATTCTTACAGTTTTTCAGTTTTGAATCAATTAAATAAAAAATAAATCGTTTTTAATTTATACCATTAGAGTGTAAATATTTTTTGGGGAAAGTGTATTTCGGTTGGCTGGTAGAGTACTATGTCACAGAGTGTAAAATGGTTGTGGTTCAGCAGGTGTTGGGGGCTGTGTTAAGTTGGGGCTTGCGTGTAGTGGCCGGTGTTTCTGTTGTTTGTTTCCTCCCTCTCGTCAAAGATCTTAACCGTAGACAGAGGGGCAGGCGCAAATCAACAAGGACACACCTTTTTGCTCAGACCTCGCTCAATTACCACACAGTAAGTGTTGGCACATTAATTGGTTGTTCTGAGCCAGAGCAGAAGGATTCAGAAGTGAAAAATAGACAGCAAATCGTTACACCTGGCCATCTACTTACAGCCATTTCATCAATAAGCCCCATACCCAAGAAATGTGTTTGCTTGTTCTTCTTCTTCCTCCTGGAAGCTTCAGCTTACTGGTTTTTAAGGTTGAAACTGTTCAATTGGCAGGACATTCCCCCACTGAATAATAATAATAACAGCCCTTTACAGGTAATGGGGACTCCCCTCCACCACAAATGTGTGGCCCCACCTGGATGATGCAACTGCAGCCAAAATGTGCCCATCTGCTCATCACACACCAGCTCTCAGTGAGGACAAGAACAGAGCCCTGGGATTTTAAATGACCACAAAGAGTCAGGACCTCGGTTCTGTATCTCATCCAAAGCATGGTGCCTTTTCTTACAGTACAGTGTCCCCATCACACTATACTGATGAAGAAATTACGAGGATCCCCTCCCCCACAACAGGTCCCGAGCTCAGGGAAGAAAAGGGCTTCATGAGCCCCACTCAGGGAAATGACACATGGAGAGAAGAATTTGGGGAGACAGAGACAGCAGTATTACAGAGAGAAGAGGACCCAGACTCCTGCGTCGTCTTCCTGTCCCCGACCCTGTGTTGAACTCAGCAAACAAGGCAAGAGGAGGAGCATAACAGACCACATTGCTTGGGACGGCTGGGACCACAGAGGGTGTCTCAGACCACTGAAGGACAACACAGACCTCCTAGTTTCTTCACGGTGCCGGAAGGAGGCATGCCTGGTCACTGACAGAAGCCATGTGTTTGGACATCGGGGCTGCTGGACAAAGAGTTCTGGGGTAGCTGGGATCCATGGTGTTCATATAATATGTGAGTGTGTTCCCCTTGGACGTACATATTGTCAGGGGTCCTGTGTGATGGGTGGGTTTGGTAGACTGTAAGAAATAGGTAGAAAATGAAGATTAAACAATGTGATCTAGTGCTGGTCCGTGGGTGCAGCGGTCACCCCTGGGAGATATAAAGTATTTGTTATGGAGGAAATGGGGGTCCTAGAACCCTAAAAATTGCTAGGTGGTGTAATCAGCTACAAAGTCAACTTTTAAAAGCACTTCCTGCATTTAGGGGTAACCCTAAATAATAAATATATAATTACACTTCATGTATTCAACAAGTGATTTCTGTTTGTATGGCTGGGTGTTTTATTACACCTAATATGAGCAAAGCAACACAACATCTGAGATTTAAACCCACAGCCTTTAAGTTATAAGTCCTGAGCCCTATCTCCTCTGTAAAAAGAGTTTCCTTCTTAACTGAAAGAAATTAATTTAGTGGTACAAACAGTACCTATTACTAAACCGTTAAATATGTGCTGCTCAGAAATTATTTTGCTTGCAAACTTTTGATTCTCTATATGCTTTTCAAACATGGCACATACATCTGAGCAATTGAAAGGGCATTTGGACATGAGAGAATGGTTGGGTATTTCATGTTGGATTTAAAGATTTGGTCATTAATTATTATGGGGTACATTTACAGGATACGCTGACCTCCCAGACATCCCGTCTGCTGTGTTTTGTTGTGATAAATAAACAAAGATTAAACAAGGGACCAAAGTGATTAGGGGCTAATTAGAACATTCGAAGATGCATCTATCAAGTAGAAATGAGATTTGTCAACTCGTGCTTCAATAAAATGAGAACCCCCGCCCCCCATAAATGGTGTGGTAGTTGTCAACTGCCCAGGCCAGGAGGCATGAGTCACTGAGAAAACTGGTCAGACTCTCCGGGTGATGGCTTAACGAGTGCAGCTCTCCCTGATCCTGCCTGGATAATATCCCAGTGGTTCACAGGTTCCCAGAACGCACAGCGCGTCTCTCGAGACAGCAGATAACTCCACTATGCCTAAAGACTGAGTTCATGGCTGCGGCAGAGTTTTACAGTGTTGAGGTCTCAGAGGGCTGGAATTGAGTTCTGTGACTTACTCAGCAGACTGAGTCCCGTTACAAGGCCACGAGCAGGCTGGCATGCAGAAACAAAGGCTTGGTCTATCCAGTTGCTGTCTGTGAAGCACCCCTCGTATTAAACTGTCCCATGCCCTCAAGTACTGTAGGTCTACGGCACCTTGCAAACGTGCTCAGCCCATATTCCAGTGATGTCCCATTTTCTGCAATTACAAATCCTGTAGACACATTTTTTAAAGGGAATATTTTTACTCAGAAGTTGGCTGCTCAAACAGAACACTTTCACAGGCAGAAGACATTAGAAGTCAGCAAAAACTCAAACTCCCTTGAGTCAATAATTGGTGGAAGCACCACAGGCAGTGATTACAGCTGTGAGTCTTTTTGACACACCAGCATGGTGCAGTTTTTACCCCTTCATCTTTGTAAATAGCTCAAGCTCTGTCAAGTTATTTGGGGATCGTTGGAGGACAGCGATTTGTCTACTTCAAAAAGTCAAAGTTTCGCTTAATAAAAAAGCATCTGCGTCATTTGTAATTCAGGGAAGTGGGACATTGTTGAAAGAAGTGCAACTGAGTGGTGTGAGGGGGCAACAAGTTCCCTAGAGGGAATGTCCTGCCGCCCTGAGCCACCTGACCAGTTTGTACTTTAAAAACCAGGAAGCTGAGGCAACCAGGAAGGAAGAAGCAGAGAAAAGGTCATTGTGTGTGAAGTGTGGGTCCAGGTTACCAGGTTATTGTCCCTGACATGTCAGGCCATCCAGAGCCTCCACCCCTGGCTCAGCTAATTTCAGTGTCTTGTCGGAGCCTGTAAGGTGCAAAGTAGTGTTTCTTCAAGACATCTTTAGTTGATATTTTATTCTGCTGTTCCTAAGCACAAAGCACTACAGAACTAAAACCACCATTTCTGGGTTTAAGAAGTGGACATGAATGGGAAGCTGAGTGCTGGGATTGTGGACCTGGTACACCTAGTACATCTCTGTGGCAAACAACATACTGTGATATACAGAATGTGTTATATGTTTACAAGTTACATACAGGGGGTGGACAAATTAATGGAATAGTTATCAACCAATGAGGAGCTAGGCTGCCCTTTGCCTTCAGAACAGCTCCAATCTTTCTTAGAATATTGTTACACAAGTTCTGAACTATTTCAAGTGGGATATTAGACCAGTACTCAAGAAGGAAAGCCTCTGGCTCTTTAAGAGATGAAGGAGTTGAGAGTCTACTCTGCACTCTAGTTTCCTGAACTTCCCATCAAGGCTCAATGATGTTTAGATCTTGTGATTGAGGTGGCCCTAGAAGGTGTTTGGCTTCATCCTGGTGTTCATGAAACCGCTCTTGAATCCTTTAGGATTATCGTCTTGGAATATGGAAGCTTCTTGAGGAAAAAACTGTCACGATTGTAGTCCCTCCCCCTTAAGGGCGCTCCGGCTCGTTCACTTTTTAGTTGATTTTGTGCACCTGCTCCATGTTCTTGCCTCCCTACAAAAGCCAGACGCTCACTCTGTTCCGGGCTCTGCTCTGTTTCCTGAACCCTGTCCCCCCTTTTTCCCCCCGACCCCTCACCGGATCCCGCTCCGGCTTTTAACTTTGTCTTGTTCGTCTCGGATTGATCACCCGGCTCTGGACATTTGCCTCACCACGGATTTCCCTTTGGACTCCCTTTTGAACTGTTCGCCCTGGACCACGCCCCCCCCGTTCGTCTACAAGCCCTGTTTCTTGTCTCTTCCCTGTGTGTGTTCACTCCCTTCCGGATTGTGTCGTCTGCATAGGGTTACCGTACGGTGCACCTCGTCACCTAAAGAGGCTTCATGTTCCTTGGCTGTAATTCTACCATGCAGAGTACTGATCAGACCCAATTACTCAAATGACACACTGATGAGATGGCTGCTCACACCATAACAGCTCCACCACCATAGTTTAACTGAGAACAAGCAGTGTGGATTGAAGACAAACATAAACCCTTCTATATGTAGGAAAAAGAGTCAAACACAACATCAGACCACATCACTTTTTTCTGCTGCTCCGAAGTCCAGGTGTGGTGCTCACTGCATCGTGTTATGTGTTTCTGCAAATTGGCCGTGGTTACAAGTGGTTTCTGAATGGCAGCCCTTCCACAAATATCAGCTATGAGAAGCTGAAGTCACACATTATAATGGAAACAGCGCATTGTACTTTAGAAAGTGTTATATGTCATATGAAATAAGAACAAGACCGGGCCATTCTGCTCATCTGTGTTGTTTGGACATAATACAAGTACTTAAAAACCTCAAAGCTTTTGACAACTAAAGCAGACATTTTCAGAATCAACAGTGAAACATAGATCAGAGGACGAAAGTGGACACTATGTGGAGGTGCATTTCAAAACTGAGAACTGCAAGCAGGCATTTCCGTACAAAAAGAGTTGTGGGAGTATGGAACAAGCTACCAAGCCACATTGTGAAAGCCTGGTTCCATTCTTCACCCCTCTGCTTTTCTTAGTACCACCATCCACGGTCTCCTCTGTATATTGTAATTGTGTTTTATCTTGTGTATTATTTTTATTTATTGTTGTTATCATTGTGTAAAGCGCTTTGAGAAGCCACCTTAATAATAATAACTATTATTATTATTATTATTATTATATTGTTAAACCAATAACCCTGATTTATTTTAAGAAATGGCTGTATGAGGTGCTCCAGCCAGGACAGGAGGCACTTCTTTACACAAAGGGTTGTGGAAGTATGGAACAAGCTACTCTGCAATGTTGTGGAAGACAAAACCCTGGTTTCTTTCAAGAAATGGTTAGAAATGGTTGGTGATCAATTAGCTACCAGAAGCCAAATGGCAGGAACGGTGTCCATTCATTTGTAACCTCATATGTTCTCATGAGATGTGAACAAGACCAAGTGAGCAGACAAATCTTTCACAGCACAGCCCAGCCCTGTGGACTGATAATATTATTTACCACTTAGGAAAAGCAAACAATGTAAAGACATAACTTTTTTTCTGTGGGCTGTTGCATGTATTAACCTAACAGTCAGTAATCACTCTTTAATGTTTTGTTCTGTGTCAACCATTGTTGTTGCTGTTCTCAATAGGACAACACAATACTACATACATTTACCACAGCCATACTATATAGAATATGGTATGGAACAGACGCCGAGCTAGTGAGAGCGAGTATGATAAAGATGTTGTCATTGTTGAAATGTATTTATTTTTTACATACTTAACAGACGCTTCTCTTCTACAACAAAGACACGTTTTCCATACAGTTTCAGCAGTGATGGACACCTGAGGGAATTATCTTTTATCTGTCTTTCCTCTGCAGAGTAAAAAGTAAAGCAAATGAAATTGCCTCATTGGTTTGCCTCCACAATTCAGTCCAGCTAATTTTGACAATGTGGTCACTCTGTTTGTTATATAAGCTAAAATCACTGTACGTTTTTCCCTCCTTACAGATATAACCTCTTTGATTTCAAATGAGCAGTGCTATGTAGTGTCAGAGTAACCAGGCGAGATATCCAAATCAAACATTATTTTTCATTTTGAAAGAACTCTTTAAACACAAGATCTAACAAGTACAAAGTACAAAGCCTATGCTTTTCAGTGCCATTAAAACTGAATATGCAAACATTTGCGTGTTGTATTTCTGGCATGGAAATCAAAAGCATGCTGCGTTTTACAGATGCAAAGATTAAGATAAACATTGAGGGAAAAATAAGAGTAAACAGTTTGAGAGCTTGGCTTTTAGGCACATAACATTTGAGTGAAGGAACTGAACCTGGTGGTCAACAACACACCTTATTAAATGAAATAATCACTCACAAAGTGGGACCTACTGTACATGAGCAAATGAGACTGAGGCAGAAAGAGGAAAAAAGAGAACAAGGACTGAGTATTAAAGTCTGCAGCTAATCTTTCTTTTTAGCACCCTACCTGGTGCTGCTGTTAATAAGGCATCAAATCTCTCCTTGTCAAGGAAACAGATAGACATCCGTTTGAACCTGCAACTCAGACGCCTTTGAGGAAGAGAGGAAACCATCAAAATATGCTTAGATTGGCTACATAACTATTGGCCACTATTAATGGCGTTGGAATATGCAATGAAAACAGGTATAACAACTTTGAACTATATTTTTTAAGAATAGCAGTATAACATGGCTGTCCAGTGTTTACAGAAGGGCTGTCCAGTCCTGGTCCTGGATGGGTTCTGTATTTAGAGAAGGACTGTTCAGTCCTGGTATTGGAGGGGTCGCTGTGTTTAGAGCAGAGCTGTCCAGTCCTGGTCCTGGAGGGGGTCTGTATTTAGAGAAGGACTGTTCAGTCCTGGTATTGGAGGGGTCGCTGTGTTTAGAGCAGAGCTGTCCAGTCCTGGTCCTGGATGGGTTCTGTATTTAGAGAAGGACTGTTCAGTCCTGGTATTGGAGGGGTCGCTGTGTTTAGAGCAGAGCTGTCCAGTCCTGGTCCTGGAGGGGGTCTGTATTTAGAGAAGGACTGTTCAGTCCTGGTATTGGAGGGGTCGCTGTGTTTAGAGCAGAGCTGTCCAGTCCTGGTCCTGGATGGGTTCTGTATTTAGAGAAGGGCTGTCCAGTCCTGGTCCTGGAGGGGGTCTGTATTTAGAGAAGGACTGTTCAGTCCTGGTATTGGAGGGGTCGCTGTGTTTAGAGCAGAGCTGTCCAGTCCTGGTCCTGGAGGGGGTCTGTATTTAGAGAAGGACTGTTCAGTCCTGGTATTGGAGGGGTCGCTGTGTTTAGAGCAGAGCTGTCCAGTCCTGGTCCTGGATGGGTTCTGTATTTAGAGAAGGACTGTTCAGTCCTGGTATTGGAGGGGTCGCTGTGTTTAGAGCAGAGCTGTCCAGTCCTGGTCCTGGATGGGTTCTGTATTTAGAGAAGGACTGTTCAGTCCTGGTATTGGAGGGGTCGCTGTGTTTAGAGCAGAGCTGTCCAGTCCTGGTCCTGGATGGGTTCTGTATTTAGAGAAGGACTGTTCAGTCCTGGTATTGGAGGGGTCGCTGTGTTTAGAGCAGAGCTGTCCAGTCCTGGTCCTGGAGGGGGTCTGTATTTAGAGCAGGGCTGTCCAGTCCTGGTCCTGGAGGAGGGGCCGTGTTTACAGAATGACTTTCCAGTCCTGGCCCTGGAGGGGGCGCTGTGTTTACAGAAGGGCTGTCCAGTCCCTGTCCTGGAGGGGGTCTGTATTTAGAGCAGGAGTATCCTAGTATATGTTACTTATTGACATCTACAGGTATTTTCAATCTAAAAAAAATGAAATTTGGAAATTAAGGTTTATTATTTTAGAAAGGCAGACCTTAGGAATGAGGAAGAGCATTACAGCCAAATGGATGAAACACATGGATAGAGAGTCAGTAGAGGATCCATGGCTGTATTTCATGAACACAATGTGAAAGGCTTTAAACAAATTCCCCCCGAAAACGATGAAGTCCAACTCTAGGAAAACATTGAGATTAATGAACGGAGGGGTAGAAATTTAAAGGAAGAGGGCATTTTACAGACTGAGTAAAAGGTCCCGAGATTCAATGATAGAAAGAAATATTCCATTCTATCCTACCTAGGTGTCTGCTATATGAATAAAATTCCTAGTTGCTTTAAGAAAAAATACCGAAAATGGCACCAGGCCCTGAGTCTTTATTCCTCTCTAGCTACCCTAGCCCCTGTGTGTTAAAATAACCCAACCAAGTTCATTCTATAACATGAAGCATGAAGTTGACATTGTCTATTGAAATAGTTCAGGTGGGTAGCTGCGTCTGCATGCTTAGACTGCAAAGGAACAAGTAAAGGTTTATTTCCTGCTGAAAAGACAAGAAAGGAAACACAACGTTTTGGCTGTGGAGCCTTCTTCGGGTGTGAGAGAAGGTCTATGGTGATAGCCTGTGTGAAATATTCAGTTAGCAGGTGTTTAAGATCTTGGATCATTAACCTCCTATTATGCTGTAATTTTTCTCCCACTTCCACAGCTCTTTTGCTCTTGTACTACTGGCAAAATGCCTTGCATTACTGTCTCCAGTGCAAGCGGTCTCCCTCTTGGTAAGACTAATGTCTCTTTTTTAGCTGTGCCTGATAAAGCTGGGAAAATTGGGGTGGGGGATAAATAGCTTTCCCTTGTTTGCATTTTTCTTATGTTCTTCTGTTGCTTGGTACTGTACAAAAAGGAAACAAAACAATTTATAAAAATACAGGGGGGAAAAACTTAGATCTACCAGGAAGAAAAGATGAGCATAATTAATTCCTTTTTCAGGTCTTAAAGGTCAGGATTATTGAATGTCCTCATCACACCCTGTGTTTAACAAGTCTGTTAAATTATCACGTCTGACTGGCCTACAGTACAAACAGAAACAGCAGCAAGCAGAGGGAAATTTGCAGTTAACAGAATTCAGTATTCCTACAACCTAAAATGCTCTTCCCACTTGACTTGACAGACACTGGGCAGAATCTGGTGACTGACCAGCGAAGCAGAAGAAGACATGAGTTTTCCCAAAGCAGTGACTGACCTGAGGCTTTTCGAAGGCCGTGTAACAACAGAGCACATCAAATGTCAAGTCGAGAGGGCAGTAGGCCTAAGATTATGAAACCAGAGGCTCCCTATAGCCTGACAGCAGGCTGTGCTCCAATCAGGCGAAAAGACTGGCAATATTGAGAATGTCATGGCTATTTACTCTGACAGCAAGCAAAATAAAGTAGCTTCTGGGACTGTGATCCACATACAGTTGCCATCATGCTTCACAACCTGTAGTTCTGATGAATAAGGACTGAACAACTACTTTTGCAAAATCTTTTCCGTTCCTTCGTTCGTGTACTCAATGATAATATATCATGTCTATTTTTAAATTCTTGTTCGTACAGAGGGCCATAAGAATCAATAGGCATGATCCCATAATTGTATACCACCTAAAATTATCTGTTGTGTGTGAAGAAATATGTACAGTACATAGGTGTATAACAAGAAAACAGTTTGCAGGTGTAGGGTGTTTTAAGAGCAGGTAGTTACTATAAACTATGGGAATTAACTTTATTTCTTGCTTTTTCATCATGATGAGGGTGGAGTGGAACCAGCTGATGAGACTTCTAAATATGCTTTTGCATACATGAACTCAAAGTAGCCAAGCACAGCTATTTTGCCCCTATCCAGGATCATCAACATGGTATCCACTAAGCAAAAATCTCTATTCTGTTGTATTTTGATGCATTTATTTTGTATAGTAAGGAAGGTTCGCTTTGCTTTAACTTCATTAAGACAGTGGTATTATTCTTGGAAGGGGCGTTTATTTTATAAGCATGTGTTCACATTCATTATGCTGAGAGTGTCTCTCTCAGACACTACAGCAGTCTGTTTCTCACTGAGTAGCCTGGATGTTCAAGACTGGGCCAAGGTACTCCTGCTTATTATAAATATTTATTTATACATTTTATATGCAATTTGTAAATAAAACTTTACAAGAATCAACAACATGCCCCAGGCTGAACAAAAGACAAAGTATTTCATTAAATAGTATTAGCACTGAAGAGACAGAATTCTTACATGTGCTTAAGAAGCTCTTAGGACAAACAAAGCTCCAGGGCCTGACATTACTCCCAGTGATACTGAGTGAACCAAGAGATATTCTGAACAGGCTGTTAACACAACGTTTAAATTAGCAATGGAAAATCGCTAATGTAGTTTCTAATCATAACAAGGGCAACAAAGTGAACCAAATCAGACCAAAAAGTCCAACTTTTATTTTGCGCAAGGTTATAGAAACACGCATAAACACCAAATTGAACTATTTAGATTTGGTGCAAGTGAGAAATATAAAAATTGCCATTAATTAATTTTGGTACAGGATTTCCAAATCAATGGCCCGGTGTGGTGACAGGGGACACCGTGCTGCAGGAGTTGTTGTCCATCAGGTCAAACTTCACAACCATTAAAGAGTCCATGGCACTGTCAGTAAGAGTTACCCCAGTGTCCTGACTACTGGTCAGTACAGACCCAGGACACTGTTAGTAAGAGTAGGGGTCTTAACCCCAGTGTCCTCACTACTGGTCAGTACAGATGAAATGGATGAAGTCCTTCTTACGTGCTCAGAACCTTTAGATCTCTTGAGAATGAAAAGTGATACTCTTTGTTAACGCAAATAATTTGTTATAACTATCATTAAACCTTAATTCTGTCTTCTCCACTGATTTTTTATTATTTGTTGAATTGGTGACTTTATACAAGAAGACGTTTCTTGCTCCACATAAACGGAAAGACAGCTTCTAAAAAACACACAGAAACCAGAAACAGCACGCAAACACTTGAATGTGTATTACAGTAGCCGGTCGCGTCACCCAGGTGGAGTTGCACGTCTGTGGGTGTCTCCATTCAGAATATACTGTATATGAGGCGTTTTGTGGTCCTTGTGTATGTAAAGTGCTATATAAATGTAGTATTATTGGATGGGTGGCACAATTGTAAGTATCTGGATCGTGAAAATGAGACAAGAGGTGCACAATCCGACACGGATAAATTGTTAGTACTCCGGACCAGAAGGCGGCAGACTCGCTGCACAGAATCACTTCAAACAAATACGCAGGATTTTCTGCGGCTGCATACTGCTGAGGTACCTGCATGGGCGGTCGGTTTTCTAAAGTTTGGGATATTATTATCGCGCTGTAACACGTCTATATGTAATGTTATATATTACAAACAAATTTACAGTAATTCGTCATGACGTTATATTATGACGAAGTATACAAACTATAAAGTTTAGCACCTATAGTTTGGTATTCAGTAGCATTTCATAGCTTATCGCTGGAAAATTAAACTCACTCCTTTTACGCGCGCTGGCGCATTGGAGGAATAAGGAATAATAGGCTGTGAGTCAAACAGAAAAGGTCGCGTTTGCTGGTGGTGTTAAGACAGTTTATGTGAAGTCGTGTGTGCGCAGCGAGTGTCTCGACTTTTCTTGGAGACTTTGCCGGCCGGCGAGCGAGCGGCGTGCGCGAGTGTGTTGCCATGGCGACGGGACGCGGCCGGGTCTTCCGGAACTACAGGCTGGGCTTGGAGAGGCTGCGGAGCGGCGGCGGCGGCGGCGGCGGCGCGCAGCGCGCCGGTCTGCAGGAGCGCCCGCAGGCGCCTCCCAGAAGCCCTCACAACAGCAGGTAGCTGTGGCTTGCGGTGCCCGCGGGTTCCTTTTCATTGTCTCATACTGTAGCTGTGCCTTCAGAAATCATCTGTAAAATCACCCATCGTGTAGGTGTGTGTGAGGGGGATGATTTCATGGAAATGCCGAATGTTTTGGATGGCTTAATCCTCATAAAAAATGCACCCATTTTTTTTTAATGGACTACACAATGGGGCTAACACCTAAGTCTTGCACAATAAAATCGGGCAGAAACTTTGTGTTTGGGATTATTTCACACTGCTTGTGCAATACTTGCAATGCGGGTATGACCCTAAATACAAGGTATTTGTCCCCATTTTCTACTAAAAATAACAGAAGGAAAATGAGCCATAAAACATACACACGTGCAGAATAGTCTCCCAGCCATCATTAAAAGCAAATGGCAAAACTAAGCTTGCATTCATGTTTGGTATTTAGTCTTTTAGCTCGGATCTCTTTAAACTCTCGGTCTCGGCTCTCTCTCACTTTGTTGCAAGAGATCCAGGTCTTGTTTGATTTTAGAGCTCTACTCTTCAGTCCTAGCAAAAGAGCATCCCATTAGCTTCACCCACCCCGGTTGTGCACTGCTATCAGTAAGAGCTGCAGAAACAAGCAGAGCAGAGCTCAGAGTCTTCCTCATCTGTTCCCCAGCGGGGGTCTGTGATGGTCTCGGTCAGACACCTGGGGAGCCAGCATGGGGTGGGGGGTGCTCAGGGCTCTGGACTCCAAGACGGAGGTCACAGGTTCAGACTGGGTGGGATATTGCTGGTGTACCCTTAGAGCGACAGTCTTCGCTCAGATTGCTCCAGTACCAAGCTCAGTAGTGGCAGCTCAAAGATTAAGAACATAAAAATGGTGGCAATCGAGAGGAGGCCATTCAGCCCAGGTGTCACCTTCAACAGCATGGCTGGGCAGCTTATTCCACACTCCCGCCACCCTTTGTGTAAAGGAGGCGTGCCTCCTGCTCTCAGTTTTAAATGCCCCTTGTTCCATCTTGTTCGTGTTTCACTGTTCATTCTGAAGAGGTCCGGTGACTTGACTTGTCCAGTGTCTTTGAGGACTTTGAATAATTGTTTCAGGTCCCCTTGTTTTCTCCGTTAAAGACAGAAAAGATTCAGTTCCTCCAGCCTCTCAGTGTAGGACATTTCCTTCAGCTCCAGAATGTATCCGGTTGTTCTGGTCTTGACCGATTCCAGAGCCCCAGTATTCTTTTTATAACATGGTGACCACAATTGTACACAGTAGTATAAATATTCTTACTAGTACATGATACCATTTTAACATAACTTCCTCTGGGGAGTCTTTTTTATTGCTTCCCTAAATTATCTAGAAAATTGTGACTGAATCTCCTAGAACAGACCTAGGGGACATCATGGAGTGTGTTTTCACCTGGCATCTACTCTTTGCGATATTTGCCACTGCATATTAAGGTTCCAGGCCGTGCTCAAACTCTACCAGCTATGTGATTGACCAGACAAATAAAATTCTGCTCGGCAAATAATCTGCACCTCATCCAGATGAAATCCAGTCACATCATCTCTCCCCTAGAGTTCTGGAGCTATCCCACGCTCCAGCGGCAATAAGGCAATTTTAGGCAATAAGATAACAGTAAAAATGATAGAGATTGACTGGGCAAAACACTGTCCTCAAGGCAAACCAGGAGGTGTATTAAGCTGCAGCACGGATGTCCTTGGAGTGTTACCATGTAAGCAAAGTTTGCTTTTTTTTCCCTCAAACCCTTCTTTGTTGCTTTCTAGCCAAGTAACTCCCAAAGTGTTGCCTTCCAAGCCAAAAGCATGTGGAAGATCCAAAATCTGCAAAACCCCTGCTGCAACTTCTCAAGTCCACATTGAAAGGCAAGTCAAAAAGAGCAGAAGTGTACTGTTTCCAGCTGTGATGGGCTGCATCTTCTGTGTCACAGAACATAACTTCGAAGGGTTATTCAGTTCAAATCATCAAGGCTCTCTTCCAGTATTTATTTCTGCAAAACTCTAGTTATTTGACGTATTTCAGACTGCTGCATCAGAGCTCTTGGGTTCTCCTGGGTTTGATTCTGGCTTGGTGAGAGAGAGAGTTTATTTGCCACATGTACTGTACATGGGGGTTCTTGTTTGCGCCTGTCTCTATCTGACAACACCACACAATGTGCACTGTGCTTCACAAAACAGGAAATAATGACAGTCGCAGCCAAGCTACATGCACAGCACAGTTTGCATGTTCTCCCTGTGTTCATGCAAGCCTTTGCCAGGTGCTAGAGTTTTCTTCCGCCTTCCAAAGTCTGCCCCTACCCCAGTCCCTGTCACCACTCCTGCCCCTGCCCCTGTCACCACTTCTGCCCCTGCCTCTGTCCCTGCCCCTGTTCTACCCCCACCCCTGTTCACAGTCCAGGTTATATTTTTGCAGACCTTCAGGATACAGCTTCATTTTCCGTCTGGCCTGGATTGAACACATGCTATAGGGTTTAGTAACTTGAAATTTTGTGCTTGATTTTTTTATAGCTATTATAGCCATTGTTATAGCCATTGTTTTTAGACTTCTCATGTACTTAAACTGTTGCCATGAAACTGAATATTAATGAACAACTTGCTGTCATTACTGAATTAATCATCCTGGTCTGGGTCTGGGAATTTTCTTTTTCCTCATAGAAATATTTGATTTTGAAGGAAGTTGCTTAGGTACATATTTGATTAACTTTGCTTATTTTGTTTTGATTCTTTGTTTTTATTAGCCTGCCTTCTGAGATGCTGTTGAAGATTTTAGCCCATTTAGATGCAGCTTCTTTGCTCTGTATGGGCAGTTTGAACAAGAGGTTTCACACTCTGGTGAATGACAAGTAAGGATTACTCGAGCATCGCCCCGTTCTTCTTGGTAAAACCCCACTGGTCCCAGCACTTACAGTGTAAGACACCAAAACCTGTGTACGTTTGTATGCTGTCATTCTCTTACGTACAGGAAATCGTATTTTAAGTAAGACTTATGTGTTAATTAAAAAGCACACAGTAGGGTGATTCCATATAAGTGAAAAGCAGGTAGGACTGAAAATGTTACTTTTGTCTCTATCTTTAATTGGTCATGGAAAAACAGGTCACTTAATTGGAGCTTTTGTGTGTCTAAGATCCAAGCTGCCTGGGTTTACCATAGATTGCAAAATCAGCCTTGCTTTTTACTGTATCTTACCCATACAAATTTCACTGTGAGTGCTGGAACACAGAGGAGACATTCTCCTCTAAGCAATAGAAATATCTTTCACTTGCATATTATCGTGCTATTTTTCTTTTCTTTCATTGGATTTTTAATACAAATGAATAATGATTTACAGGTAGGCCATGTTGTATCTTGCTTCACTGTGAAGGGATACTCTGCAGTGGACCAGTATCCTACAGTGCTTGGGTTTTAGCAACTCCCTGTTTTTTTTAACTTATCCGTTGATGGAGATGACATCCACGGTCATGGTTCCACAGCACGAGTACGTTTAGCAAATAAAGAGTCGAAAGCAGTCTGTTCTGTAGTGATCAAGAAGTCAGTGCCTACTTGTGCAGAAAGCTTTGAAGTTTCTACCACACAGAAAGACCTGAAGTGTAGATCCAGGCCTGGCCCTGGTGTAGCTCCTTGAAAAGCAACAGGGAAGGGCTCGGGGTTGTCTGTCTCTGTCTCGTACAGTGTGGTCTCTGTCTTCCCCGCGGACGCCAGGCGTACCTGGCTCTGTGTTTGTTTCTTTGTTTCTTAGCTCTCTGTGGTACAGGCTGTATTCGAGGGAATGGGGGGCACAGAAGTGGAGGCCCTCCGATGAGGTGGCGGAGGCCCTGGGCGCGGCCTCCGTCGGCGAGCGGCCGGACGGGTACTGGAAGAGGCTGTACTTGAGGAAGGTGGCGGTGAGGAGTGAGAACAGGTGGAGGAGCCAGCTGAAGGCCGTCAGCCCCTACACGGGCCTGCCCAGCCACACGGAGCAGGTGCTCAGGTGAGCGGGCATGGGGCCTCAGGACCAGGGTGAGAGACCCCTGTACTAACTGGACTGGGGCCTCAGGACCAGGGTGAGAGACCCCTGTACTAACTGGACTGGGGCCTCAGGACCAGGGTGAGAGACCCTGTACTAACTGGACTGGGGCCTCAGGACCAGGGTGAGAGACCCCTGTACTAACTGGACTGGGGCCTCAGGACCAGGGTGAGAGACCCCTGTACTAACTGGACTGGGGCCGCAGGACCAAGATTGGAGAACTCTGCTATAAAGTACGTGAATGCCTATTTACCCATTTTAAATCCTTCAGGAGCCTGCACGTTACATGGGAGATCTCAATACTGGACAAGAGAGGACGAGAGACCACTTTTGAGCAGTCCTATGCCTGCTTTTTTGAGTCCTCTGTTGCTGTGTGTTGGAGAAGCACGTGCTGGCCGTTTCTCAAGAATGTCTCCACGCTGCAGCTGCACGGAGTTGCACGCGATGGGCCTGTGAGCAGAAGGTGAGGCATGTCTCCCCCTCAGTGCACAACATTACACCACCTTCATTAATCTGGATGTGAGGTCGGCTCCATCCTGAATAGCACTCTGTCACCCTGACCTTCATTCTTAATGACTTCACAGACAGAGGACGCCTGGCTGCCTGGTGGCATTTTTCTTCATTCACTGCAGCACTGTCTCACGCTTCTAAATTCTTCCTGGTCTTTAAGTTAAACTGGTGGGGTAGAGCTCTCATTTCGGAGCTAACAAGGATTCATGGAGGCCCATTTCTACGCATGCAGTTCGAGCCTTAGAGGTTCCATTTGGAAATGATTAGAAAGGTGGCGATTGCCAGAATGAAGTCTCATCTGCCTGCAGTGTCCAGTAAGGCCAGATAATACAGACATTTGATGGGTATTAAACTTTATCAACTCTTGACTTTCTGTCTATGCAGGGCTATTATTATTTGCCTATCTATTTGTCCATTATTATCTTCTAACCTGCCATACACAGAAAGCAGTTTGTTATCTATATTACCAGTTACAAAAAGATAAGACTGATATTCAACATAAGGAAGGAGGCTATTCGGCTCATCAACGTCATCTGGTAATTAGTAGGTAATTGACCTGAGGGTCTTATCCAGTTGCTTCTTGAAAGAAGCCAGGGTGTCAGTTTCAACAGCACTGCTTGTTAGTTTGTTTCAGTCTCCCACAACACTTTCTGTGAAGATGTGCCCCCCATACAAGATCTTCAAGGACATTCAAGATCATCACAGACATTGGCGGATTAAACAATGTAACATGAACCAGTAGTGGGAGCTAGATTTACTGAGAACCAGGAGGGACTTCTGTACACCAAGGGCTGTGGGAGTATGGAACAAGCTTTCTAGACATGTTCTTAAAGCTGCTACTCTGGCTTCTTTCAACGAATAGCTGGATGAGATTCTTGGATCAATTAACTACTAACTACCAAACAGGCCAGATGGACTGAATGGCCCCTCCTGTTTAGAACCCTTCTTGTGTTCTTGGCTTTAAAATGGCTGTTCTTTAAACACGTCCCCTACAGCAGGGTGATGGTGTCTTGTCTCACACTGCTGCAGAATACACTACAGGATTCACAAGACCCGGATCATGAGATTTGAATAGGAACAATAGTTGAGTGTTCTATAATAATATTCCTTTTGTCTTCACTTTGTCTGGCCGAAGATCTCTGGTTGCAAAATATGATCTGGATGGCATTCGAGGAAAATTCATCGGCTCTGATAAGCTTGTCAATGTGCTGCATATTCCTCCGGGGCTCATTGTTGGAGTCTGGCGGGTATGTTTTCATTGTTTTTTCTTAATCTTGCATTTTTATTCTGATTTATTTTCTACCATGATGTCTCCATTTCAAAAAGCCTTGTGCTGTGTGAAGTGGGGACTTGTAGTTTAGTACAGCCTACAGGGCCCGTAAAGCCAGGCCTGTCTGCTGAACCCCGCTACATCTCGAATAGTAATCAATGAATCGTGCCTTTAATATTGACACTGATTCTCAGAATTGTTCAATGTGATTCAATGCTTAGAAGGACCATTTTGCTGACTGGTAGTTCTCTATATCAGGTATGGGGCCCTTCAGAAGTATTGATAATGATAGTG
Organism: Atractosteus spatula; assembly: GCF_055471065.1. Classification (NCBI taxonomy): domain Eukaryota; kingdom Metazoa; phylum Chordata; class Actinopteri; order Semionotiformes; family Lepisosteidae; genus Atractosteus; species Atractosteus spatula. The sequence goes on along the minus strand of NC_142711.1, from coordinate 6,199,986 downwards.
AATAGTAATAATGACCACAGAGGGTCAGGACCTCAGTTTTATGTCTCATCCAAAGGACGGTGCATTCTTTAGGACCCACACAGACTGCAGGGTGAGCGCCCCCTACTGGCGCCACTAACACCTCTTCCAGCAGCAGCCTTAGCTTTCCCAGGAGTCTCTCATCCAGGTACTGACCAGGCTCACAGCTGCTGAGCTCCAGTGGGCTGCCAGCTGTGAGCTGCAGGGTGATATAGCTGCTGGCCAATATAGACATATTGGAACAGGAAAGTCAGAAAGAATTTTCTCCACCAAAATACAGCAGACACACCGAACAGAAGATGCTGGAAAAGCATGAGGTATGAGAATGAGAATGAGGTAGAATGAGGTAGAAATGGAGGAAATTATATTTTTTAGTCAGGATTTACTGTAGTTAGTCTAGCCATTCCTGTAACATTTACTTTTAGACATCTTTGTTTGTTGATTTTGTTCTCATGGTTTTATGGGAGGTGATGATGAAGGTTCGGGGAAAAAGACTACCCCCTGGTCCTTTGCACAGGGGTTCCCAATCCTGACAAGCCCCAGTCCAGTCAGTCTTGAAGATCCCGTGCTCCTGGCCCAAGGCAGTCCCAGTCAATTTGATTCATGAGAGCTCGGCTGAAAGGGTCTATAAGACTGACTGGATGGGAGCCGGGAGAAAAATCTGCATCCGACTGCCATCAAGTCTGCATTTTGATGTCCTTGACAGCAAATACACAGAGAATCGGATCAGGACCAGCAGTGGTAGAGAGATGGGAAGTGATGAGGTTTGATTGTCTTTTTTCTTGTGCAGGGGCAGATGTCAATAGCCTTTTTCATGGTAACCCTTCACTTTCACAAGTTAGTGGAAAGAAGCATCCTGGGGACCTCTGTATGGTAAAGATTCTCTTTACTCTGTTTCCTTTTTAAAAACGTAGCTGGGTTCTGTGGAACTGAAGTGCTGTTGTGAAATGGCACCAATACCAAGCACATTATCATTAGGAAATGAAGACAACTTTATTTAGGTGTAAACATAATAGAGTCTATTGTCTATTGTATTAAAGTCTTAAACTAATGTTACAATGCACCATGATGAAATAATATGCAGTAATGTGATCAGGCAAAACGAGTAACCGTTGTTGTACTCATAGCTCAAGAATTCACAGTAAAAGCACTTATGATGCATCTGTAGTAGATCATAGGTAGTCAGGGAAAAGTGGAACAGTTCAAAAACAGGATTTGCTCTGAAGGTTGAAAATGTTCCTTTTGCAAAAACAATTGAGCTATTGGGATACTAGGTCAGAGAAATGGAAGAGGATGCTTCAACAGGACCTGCTATGTTAACATACAAGGGTAATTGGAGACTTCAGTAAGCTGCCCAGCCATGTTGCTGAAGCCAAACAGCTGGACGAGATCCTCCAGTCAGGACGAGTCACTTTTCTACAGGAAAAGTGGGAGTGTGGAACAAGCTACCCAGCCATGTTGTTGAAGCCGATACCATGGCTATTTTCAAGAAATGACGGGATAAGACCCTCAGATGAGCTGTTAATTACCAAACAACCCAGGTGGTTGTTCTCTTGTTTGACTGTGACTGCTCTTATGTTCCAATACAGTGGAGCTGTCTAGTTTTCTTAGAGCACTGCTATGGCCTCCGCAACCGCAAGTAGTGTCTGCCTGTGTGTTTCTTCAGTCTGACCTTGTCTGGAGGCTTTTAGTGTGCCTACGTCTCCCTTCGGGCCTGATAAATTTTATTTTGGGCCTATAAGAATGTTATTTAATTCTGGAGCCTGTGTGTTTTTTCCTGCAAGGCAGTGCTATATACAGTATGTTCTCCTGAAGCCAGGAGAAAGTGTCTTATTTGGGAGTAAATCCTGGGCTGTTCAGTCACTGTGCACCACACCATAACAAAAATACCAATTTTTTTTTTAATTTTCGTATGTTTCATTTTGCATGATTTTTTTCCAGTGCCCTAATATCAGGGCAACATTTAATGTTGTCAAATCCATCCAAATGCTTTTGTGTCTCTCGATACAGCCCCTACACAGCACCAGTAGAGAGGTGTCCTTTTGATGATGTTGACCCCAACTATGGTCTCCATGGTTACACACTGCACATCTCACTTCACAGCAGTGTGAAGCAAATGATGTCTGGGCATTTCTCCCATTTGTTCTGCAGGAAAGGTAAAGTTTTTGTTTTGTAAGTAAACATTAAAACTTTAAACATTTTTAAGGAAGCATGTTCTGTACACAATTTATAATCAGGTGTATATCAGGTTTAGTTCACAATAACTAACTGTTATAATTTAACTTTCTGATCTTTTAGTTTAAAAGGAAAGGAAACTTTTTCCTGGAAGGATGTGTTTTTATTTTCATAACCTGTTCCTTAGTGCTTTGTTTTACTTGATTTCATTTTTATTTCATTTCTGTCAGTGCAAGAATAAACATGATTTAGCTGTAAAACCTCTCTAGCATTATTTGCTTTCTCATATGAAATTTCGAATCTGTACTAATTTTTTACAGATTGCTTTTCTGAGCGGGGTTGTAACAGCCAGTTGTGTCTTTCTTACATCTCTGTTTGGAGCTACAATCTCAGTGAACCCTACGACCGCACAAGGGGGAAATTGATGAAGTTCAGGCAGACTCCTCCCACTCACCCACCTTCCAGCCAATCATCTTTTAACACGCAAAGGAACAAGTAATAGGTTTATTCCCTGCTGAAAAAAAGAAGAAAGAGAACACAACGTTTCGGCCGTGTGACCTCACACCTGAAGAAGGCTCCACGGCCGAAACGTTGTGTTCTCTTTCTTCTTTTTTTCAGCAGGGAATAAACCTGTTACTTGTTCCTTTGCAGCCTACGCATGCTGACGCAGCTCCCCACCTGAACTACATGTCCTACACATGCCTCCTGGCACGCAATAGACCATGTGGTGGCACTGGCTGACATATCCCACCATGCCACTTAGGAAATTCTTGCCAGGGCTGGCTAGTGACCTAACCCAGACTCGCACAATTGGCGATTCCAAATCGGGTGGGTGTGTAACAAAATTAATCAGTGGGGGGCGTTCCTTTAGCTAGAGGAATGTACATGGCCACTCATGTATGTTTTATATACAGTGAAACAAAAGCTTTTTTTTAAATTAAGTTAAAATCAGTTATGGTTAAGACAATTTGTGTTTTGTTTTCAGATCAGATCCGCAATGGGTTTATACCATTGAAGGTGATCAGGAGGAATGACATGTCTCAACACACTTCCATCTCTGGGAAAATCAACACGCCCTGGAAGACTGAGGTTTTAGAGGGAATTATCCAGGTAAATGTTTTAAACTGCATAATAGCATAACAATGAAGTGTCTTATGATGTTCAAGAAACAGATGGATGAGATTCTCTAGTCAAGACAAGAGTCACTTCTTCATGCAGGGGGTTGTGGATATATGGAATAAGCTACCATTTCATGAAAAATTAATCTCTGCAGCCATAAATAACTATGGAATGAGCCATTGAGCTACGTTTTCAAAGCCCTGGTGTCTTTCAAGAAATGGCTCAATAAGAACATCATAACAGTTAACGAGAGGAGGCCATTTGGCTGGTCTAGAATTCAATTGATCCAAGGACCTTGTGTCAGTGACGCACAGCAGGCACACTGTTTGTGTCCTTTTCATGCTGTTTCCCTGCAGAACTGCTGTATGGTGAGCCTGACCCTTCTGGATGAAGCACAGAACCCGTTCTGGTGTGTCAGCACCCCGGTCTCCCTGCAGCTGTCCAGCCAGGAATCGGTGTCGTATGACTACATGGGGGAGAACTACGTGGTCAGTCATGTGGACGCGGACGGCAGGGTCCTGATGGAGCTGGTGTGGCTGGAGGAGCAGGGCCAGTTCTTCCTGGTGCACCTGGTGGTTTCCATGGCCACCGAGAAGGTCAACAAGCACTTTGGAAGAGAGTACTGACACCGGAGACAGGAATCCGATGACACCGCCGAGGCAAAAGAGGATCTAAATCCGCGAAGGGCGCTTTTCCAGATCGGAGTTGAGACGGGCGAGAATCGCAGCATATCTTCATTCCCTTAACATCAGTCAGGAATGGATGTAAAACTTTTTGTTGTTGTTTCAGTTTCTCGAAATTTGAGTTTTCCAATTCCTTTGCTTCAGTTCAGGACACAAAGGCAGCGAGCCGGGGGAGGAGGAGAAATAGATAGCTCTGAAAATGTTAATGGCAATAAAGCCAATCTTCTCGTGTCGAATTTCATCATTTTTTGGCATGACTGACGTCGCATCTGTTGCTAGACTTCACATAGGTACCGTAATGCCCACAGAAACTTATATTGACATGTAAGGAGAAATAAAAATAGGAATGTTCCCAAAGTAAGTGTGTTTTGGAAAACTCCTTAAGTTTTGCGAAAGGTACTCATAGGTGTCAAATATGATCCTGTCTATGGAAAGGCTTTTGAAAAATTCTTACATATGTACTATACACTTTGTATTGTGTCTGTGTATCTTTAGAGGCTGTGTCAAGAATCTTTAAAAGCTACCAAACACTGAGGATTCACAATGTGTTTAGGTCACTTTTTTGCCCTACCAAAGCTTAAAATACCAGAAGAGGTGTCATGCAGCATATTGACCCATCCTCTGGAGCCCAATATCTGCAGTATTCGAACAAATCCATTTAAAAAAAAAAAGGGAAGTGGGTATGGGGCTTTGTGTCTAAACACGGTGTTACCAAAAGGGTGGTGGGAGTGTGGAATCAGACAGCCATGCTGTTGAGGCCGCTACCCTGGCTTCTTTCAAGAAACAGCTGGATGAGATCCTTGGATTGGTTAGCTAACTATCACAAAGTTGTGTCCTCTTGCTTGTGACCAGCCTGATGTTCTTAAGGGTTTAAGAAAGTAAGGCAAGCAAGGACACAGGCTGACAGTTCTTGAGGAATAAGTGATCAAGGGCGTGGTCTTAGAAGAGTGGTGTAGCATAGGCAGAAGGATAAGTGTTAAGGAGAGAGGACACTGGAGGGCAGGTGAGTGGAAAGCCGGTAATCCGTTGGTTCTTGAGCAAGAAAGGAATATCTGAATCCGAGACAGGGGTGCAAAGGGAGAACCGGGGGGGAGGAGAAGGAAAGAGGGTCAGGGGACTCAGGATTTTGGAGAAAAAAAGGGAAGCAGAGCCATCGGATGAGATACAGGAAGGGGGAGAAGATGGGGAGAGCTTATGATGATTGTCAGTGGACTAAGTGGCTGATTGAAAATAAGAACGTTTGTCAGGTGCGAGAGCTGAAGAGAAGGAGGAATGCTGGAGATGCAAGGCAGCAGGCAATTAAGATCTGTATTTCTTTTTAGCCAGGCACAGCTGGATTCTAGCCCAGCAGAGCTTGGGGGAGATCCAGGGAATACGCTGTGTAATATAGGGAAAGGGGTTATTTTAATTAAAACAGTTTTAGCAGATTATACTACGTTTTGTTTAATGAAACTAAACAGTCCCAACATATCCTACAGTGAACAAAATTATTACAATTATGTGATCAAGCTTTACAGCCATTTTTACCATGTAGTGGTTTAGGTAATCACCACTGCAAACTGCTAAATATTCATGTAATTGCTGTTGCAATAAGCTGCTAAAAATGTATTTCCTGGTTATTAAGATTCCATAATGCAAAAGGTAATTTTCACATTGGCAAGACTCCAAATTGATACTTCGCTCAGAAATCCTTCTTGTGTTATGAATTTAATAAGATTGTAATCCTGAGTGGTTCTGACAGAAAAAGAGTTCATAATGTTCATCGTGATGATGCCCTCATGCTGCTCAGACATTAATTTAACAGACACCCCCCAATTCTATGCCTTTATCCAGCTACAGACACGTATTTCCAGAAAAGGTGAATTTCTGAGGCAGCAGAAGCTGGTGAAATGATATAGAGATCACCCACAGTCTAGAGTGTCTCGTATTGTTGACCACCAGGTCTACACAATTTTAAGTGAAACATTACTTTTTATCCTTAGTATATGTGTAAAAGCTTTTTATGTCATTTCGATTAGCAGAATTTCTAGAATTTGTGACACAAGAATTCTAAAAGATCCTTGTAGTGCATACTTGCTTATTATTAGTGCATAACATTCAAAGATATGTATGAAAAATAATCTAGATGATTTATAACATAATAAAACTGTGCTTTAGAGACCTTGTTCACTGGTTCACAACAACAGATTTCTAGGCCAGTTGTTAACAATGGAAAAACTCCAAGCTACTTATTTCCAAGGGAAGAAGTTATTTTGAGGGCAAATGTTTTCTATAAAATGACAGCAAAAACAATCTGTTTCACTGTGTCTTTAGAAGGTTAAGAAATGTCCATGTGTACTTACAACTGTTTGGGTACAAGGAACACACATTTTCAACTTATTCTGCTTGTCAAATAATCAATTACACAAGTATACCTAACCAATTACGCAATTAAATAGAGCTTATTAGCCCTTGAAAACGTCACTTCATTTTCCATAGTCGGGTATCTCTTTCAGCAGTTAATATTTTAACACCCATGGTGTTTTAAGGGTAAAAATTCTAAAAGGTTTTCCATTTAGTGTCCTAGGCTTTGTTTTCAATGCAATCTGAGGAAAGGGCTGCTCAATAAGGTAAGGCAAGTCTGTTCAGCGGTTCATTTCACATCATGCATTGATAACAACAGCAGGAGCACAAGATGCAACTTGGAATATTTACAAATTCAAAGAGGTTGCTAGGAAACCACATTCACCGGCCCAACAAGCAGATTTCAGAGGCAGCAATGAAATCATCAAAAAGTACAAGAACATTACTGCATAATTTCTTTCTTCTCCAGACTGAATATTAAAAAAATGACATTCTGTGTATGAAAATAAAGGGAAAAAAAGCTATTTTAAAAGGATATTAAAAGATTCCTTCATAAAAGTAAAAGAGCATGATCTGCTTTACCTTTGTCCACGTGCTCATGTAACCTTTGCATGCTCATTGACTGACTTTGTCATGGTTCTGATTTGTTTTTATGAAAAGAATAAAATCTGGCCACAGTAAGATTCATATACCCCCAGGGAGGATGGAACCTTAATCTAGCCATCTTTATTGCACCTGTGTTATATTTCCGTACTAGCATTCCTCAGTATGCTATTATATGCAGTTCATTAAAATACAAAATTATGTGTATCTTTGTGGCTGTTTATTTCAACTCACATTTTCCTACATAATTACAGGGCCCTCCAGACTGATGGCAGATACAAATATAAAAGAAAGAATGTAAAAACATTGAAAAGAATTGAATGAACTGGCTTCATCACTCTGCTCTCCTCCCCACTGAGAACTGGTGTGTGGGGAGAGTACTGGTGCACTGTGGCTGCTGTCACATCATCCAGGTGGGGCTGCACATTGGTGGGGGTGGAGGGGATCCCCATTACCTGTAAAGCACTTTGAATGGAGTGTCCAGAATAGTGCTATATACAGTGGTGTGAAAAAGTGTTTGCCCCCTTCCTGATTTCTTATTTTTTTGCATGTTTGTCACACTGAAATGTTTCAGATCATCAAACAAATTGAAATATTAGACAAAGATAACACAAGTAAACACAAAATGCAGTTTTTAAATGAAGGTTTTTATATTTAAGGGAAAAAAAAAATCCAAACCTACATGGCCCTGTGTGAAAAAGTGATTGCCCCCTAAACCTAATAACTGGTTGGGCCACCCTTAGCAGCAACAACTGCAATCAAGCGTTTGCGATAACTGGCAATGAGTCTTTTACAGCGCTGTGGAGGAATTTTGGCCCACTCATCTTTGCAGAAGTGTTGTAATTCAGCCACATTGGAGGGTTTTCGAGCCTTAACCACTTTTTTAAGGTCATGCCACAACATCTCAATCGGATTCAGGTCAGGACTTTGACTAGGCCACTCCAAAGTCTTCATTTTGTTTTTCTTAAGCCATTCAGAGGTGGACTTGCTGGTGTGTTTTGGATCTTTGTCCTGCTGCAGAACCCAAGTGCGCTTCAGCTTGAGGTCACGAACAGATGGCCGGACATTCTCCTTCAGGATTTTTTGGTAGACAGCAGAATTCATGGTTCCATTTACCACAGCAAGTCTTCCAGGTCCTGAAGCAGCAAACAGCCCCAGACCATCACACTACTACCACCATATTTTACTGTTGGTATGATGTTCCTTTTCTGAAATGCTGTGTTACTTTTACGCCAGATGTAATGGGACACACACCTTCCAAAAAGTTCAACTTTTGTCTCGTCAGTCCACAGAGTATTTTCCCAAAAGTCTTGGGGATCATCGAGATGTTTTCTGGCAAAACTGAGACGAGCCTTTATGTTCTTTTTGCTCAGCAGTGGTTTTCGTCTTGGAACTCTGCCATGCAGGCCATTTTTGCCCAGTCTCTTTCTTATGGTGGAGTCATGAACACTGACCTTAGCTGAGGCAAGTGAAGCCTGCAGTTCTTTGGATGTTGTTGTGGGGTTTTTTGTGATCTCTTGGATGAGTCGTCGCTGCGCTCTTGGGGTAATTTTGTTCGGCCAGCCACTCCTGGGAAGGTTCACCACTGTTCCATGTTTTCGCCATTTGTGGATAATGGCTCTCACTGTGGTTCGCTGGAGTCCCAAAGCTTTAGAAATGGCTTTATAACCTTTTCCAGACTGATAAATCTCAATTACTCTGTTTCTCATTCGTTCCTGAATTTCTTTGGATCACAGCATGATGTCTAGCTTTTGAGGATCTTTTGGTCTACTTCACTTTGTCAGGCAGGTCCTATTTAAGTGATTTCTTGATTGAGACCAGATGTGGCAGTAATCAGGCCTGGGTGTGGCTAGAGAAATTGAACTCAGCTTTCCAAAGATGTGATAAACCACAGTTGATTTATGTTTTAACAAGGGGGGCAATCATTTTTTCACACAGGGCCATGTAGGTTTGGATTTTTTTTTCCCTTAAATATAAAAACCTTCATTTAAAAACTGCATTTTGTGTTTACTTGTGTTATCTTTGTCTAATATTTCAATTTGTTTGATCATCTGAAACATTTCAGTGTGACAAACATGCAAAAAAATAAGAAATCAGGATGGGGGCAAACACTTTTTCACACCACTGTAAGTGTAAGCAATTATTATTATTAGGTGGTTAGTCATATGTGGAGCCCCAGGCTGATTTAGTCAGTAGCTGGAGAATTTTGAGTGCTTGACTCAACCTTTTCCAATCATGCACATTTAACAGAGCCCAGCCTGGAGAAAACATTTCTTCACATCAAGCTCAGTTAAAAGAAAGCGGATGTGGAGGTGATGTGGCTATCATCTTGGCTCCAGGGTCTTATGCTGGTTCAGGCTTTGTGGGCCTGTCTGAGTGGAGTTTGCGTGACTTTTCACCTGATCCTCCAGCTCCCTTCCATCTCCTCCTAAATAAATGGTCTGATTGGCTTTTTGAAAGGGTGCCACAGTGTCCCTTTCTCCTTGGCCTGGCAACAGCCAGATGTCCCATCCAGAGGGAGAGCGGACCTTGGAGACAGGATTGGAGTGCTCTGTTTTTTTGGAGCCTCCAGGAGGACAAGAGACCTTCTGATAACGGGTGGACAGAAGATCAGAAGCCCAGATCTGCAGACACTTTTGGCTGCAGTTTAGTCACGGGACTGTGGATGAATTCTGAGCCCTCTGAACAGGTCTCAGAACTCAATCTGCATCCAGGAAGGCAGCCCATCTCAATCAGGATGCAGAGAACCCTGAGCTCTCAAGAGCACACAGCTCACAGAGCACTGTGGACACAGAGCAAGTCTTGGGCAAAGGCAAACAGAACACACTCCCTCTGCTTAGCAAACTGTGCTTTTTTGGGGGGGAGTTTAGAAAAAACTTTTAGAAAACTAAAAAAACTAAAAAAGTAATCAAATTGTGAGTAAACTGGTAAGGTAATTTGTTGTATATCCCAGCCACAAGAGCCTGTCGCGCCAGAGTTCATCCTGATGTCAGTGGAGTGAAGCAATCAGAGAGCACACGATGCCCCCCACTGGACAGGACATCACTCCATTTCAGGGATGACCACCCAGTAAACACTGGTCCTCACTTATACCACTGGGTGGATTGGAGCAACTGGGGTCAAGCACCTCACCCAGGATACACCAGCAGTGTCTGCAGGGGGTCATGAGTCCAGAGGCTTACTCAGTTCTCCACGCTGTCCCAGTGTAAGCTAGACTTTAAGACATATCCTTCTTCACAGAAGCATCTATCAGTATTCATTCACCAGTTTATCCTTAGTGCTGGGGAGCCTGAGACTAGCTGTGTAAGCCTAATTATGTGTTCTGTTGTTTTTGTTGTTTTTATCTAGACTGTACTAGGGCAAATTCCCATCACCTTTGCCAATAAAGTATTGAATTGAACTGTCCTGGTCAGACACACCTCTGTGCACCCCAGAAGAAAAAAAACAATGCCAAAACGCAGAGGACGCGCAAACTCATCACTGAAGGAGTGCCGTTCTAAAATCAAACCCAGGACTCAAAAGCTGTGAACGTGAAACAGCACTAACCTCCAAACCGCAACCCTGTCCTAGAGCAGATGTTCATTAACTGCCGTACTGAAATTGGTGACCCACTCCCTGGACATCCTGGGGCCTGACTGAGCTGACTAACAGAGAAAAGGCAGATGGCTCCACACTCGCACACACATGGTCTCAAGGTCGCTTCTCTGCTGACTGCATGCAGAATAAAAGACAGATGAACGTACTCCTCGCACTCGTATATTGACTGTATCATGAACCTGAAAGTGAAGCACATGGCGAGCATTGCCAGCAACAACAAAAAAAGATAGCAGGGGGGTATACTACAGTATTCAGTCAGTATTTAACATCGGATAACTGGCGAGACATAAAAACATAAACCTACAAGCATAAACCTACCAAACTGCAGGCATGGAATGCATCGAATGAAGAAAGCATGTTCAAACGTAGGTGTATCTCGTAAAAAGAAACAAGGGGACTCTTCAGATACAAACCCACAGGATTGTATGATAAATTAAAAGGATTGTTAATCTCAGAGGACTGGCTTTTTCAAGGTAAAGACACTAAAGAAGCTGTGTTGCAAACACACACAGCTCTTCCATGTTCATTCAGGCTGTATAAGACAGATCCTGTCGTGATTACAAGCTCTGTGATCACTATAGACTCATTGACCACAGGTATGTCACACAAGGAAATTATAAACCATAAATGGCCTTTCAGTCTATTTAGTGCATTTTATTACTAATAGCCAAGATCTAAGGATTCCATTCAGCCTTTTCCTGAAGGAACCCAAGGAACTGGCTTCAACAATATGGCTGGGCAGCATGTTCCACACTCCCACAACCCCACAAGAAGCACTTCTTGCTAACAATTCTGATTCAGAGTTAGCTTACAGAATACTCTCTGGACTTAAAACTCACATTATAAAATGTTTACAAAAATGGTAAGTAAAAAGGGAAAATCTTTCACATTCCTCGATGAACTGCCTCAGGGATAAGGAGCCTCAACCATTAACGACATTAGCAATTAAGACAGAATGAGATAACTATCTTGACGCGGTTTATGTGAACAGTCTGTAGACGAAGTAACTATATGACTATAAGTAACTTTAAAGAAACTGTCTTAGATTCTTTGAACAAGGATATTCCTTCTGAAAAGACACAAGTCAAGGTCATCAGTTAAAATCCATTAGGAGCACTGCTATTCACCCTCATATCAGCACAGCTAAGACAATGCACACGTCCTCCAAACCCTATAGACTATATGTTGCTTTTCACAAAACTTAAGACCTTTGGTATGAACACATATTTAAATTGACTGTCTGCAATCATGCGGTTGGTGTTAAGCTAAAATGAAGAAGAGAAGCTTATTGGACAATTGCATTACAAACATTGGAAGCACTTCAACTTAAACTCATGTTCTTTAATATAAATTTAGGGTCACTAATGATTCATTTTAATATATACTGTGCCCTCCAAATTGAGTGAAATATGAAAAGGGGACAAACAATGTCACATCACAGAGAACTTTCAGATTGGATAAGGTATCTTGCTTATAGAATCTGAAAATGTTATATTGCAATTTTAATATCATTGCACATAGCAAATGAATATATTCATATGTGATTAGAATTCAATTCCAGAAAACATAACTGTTTTGACTATTGGAGGAAACCGGAAAACTTAAATGAAACCCACATGAACACAGAAAGAACATACAAAATCCACACAGATAGCACCCCAGGAACCCAGGGCCCCAACACTGTGCAATGTTTTGTAAATCCTCCTCTGGCAGGTCATACGCTGACAGACACTCCTGTAGTGCTGTGAGGCTCTGGCCTCTGGCTTTTCTGAGGACAATGAACTCATCCCTCCAGCCAGAACAGCTCTAGGTCCTTCATACCCCTTGATTCCCATAGTGAACAGTGTTTCTGAGTACAACTAAATTAAGGTCTGGAGACTGAGACGGACAGCTGAGATCATGTCTTCTTTGTGCTGTTCCTTTGTCAATTTGTGTGTCAATTTATAACATTGTCATGCTGGATGTGCACATGATCAAACTTGAATTTTTGACAGAAGGAACCTGGTGACTGGCCAGAATGTCCTGGTATGTGTTGGACATCATGACTCTTCCTGTCTTAACAAGGGCAACGGGACCTGTAAATGCAAAACAACCCCAAAATATCATCATCATTATAACAGTAATGGGGCAATACAGTGATACTCTGGTTAGCATTGCTGTTTCACAGTGCTGTGGCCCTGGAAGTCCCCTGGAAGCAGAGAAGATCCAAAAGAGTAGTCAAACTGGAGAAGAGGTCATAGCTCTGCAACAAGGTCGGGCGATCCGGGTCGTACAAGGAAGACGTTAACTAAGCAAGAGGGAAATCCAGGAATAAGTATGTGGGAAATAAGCAGCAAGTCAGGCCAGAGAAGTTTTCAGAACAGGAGGGGAACAAGGCCAGAGACTTTAGAGGCTCACAGTCCAGACAGAGCCCTGAGCAGAGCCAGAGCAGCCCTTAGATATCCCTGAACCACCTGAAGTAGGCAAGTTAGTACATTGTGGTGTTGGATCCAGGTGATCCAGGTCTCCTGTCACATTGATGTCCATGGCAACAGGCACTGAGTGACAGGTGGGTGGAGCAGAGGCCAGTTGCCATTTCAATGCTAGTGCACCCCACAGAGCAGAAGGGACAAGCACAACAGAACATGCATGGAAACTTTTAAACAATGCACCAAACAAACTCTTACCCACTAATACAACCTTTGTCACGGCAAACCAAAATAATGCAAATGCTGGATTTTAAGACGTCTTCTACAAAGTTATCAGAAAATCCAGTGTGATGTCACCACAACGAAAACACTAGTGACAAAATGTTTGAAAGCTCTTTGCAAACAAGTTCAAGCTGGCATGGGAAAGGACACCAACTTTCAAAGGGATTTAAAAGGATTGACTGTTAAAGCTGTGCCAATTAGTGCTCCCAGGCAAACTCTTGACTATGAATATCATAGCACTGATCATATGAGACATACAACGAACTCTAGACTCTGCTAAGGTCTCAATACAGCCTCTGGGAATCACAAAATAAATAACAAATAGCTCAGTTGAGTAGTTGAATATGAATTCTAAGTTTTTGATTTTGTAATCAGTGAAAGGCACAGACAGAATTTCTTGTGCTCATGCCACGGAGCAGGAAAAGACTGAGCCTGTCCAAGAACTAGGAGTCACTGTGATGACCTGAAGCTGCATTTTGCCTTCCTACATGAATGCGCTGGTGTCTTCGCAGGTTGCTTAAATGACTGAAGCTCTTCCCACACTGAGTGCAGGAGTGGGGCCTCTCCCCTGTGTGAATTTTCTGGTGGTCCTTCAGGACTCCCAGGCGGCTGAAGCTCTTCCCACACTGAGTGCAGGAGTGGGGCCTCTCCCCTGTGTGAATTTTCTGGTGGTCCTTCAGGACTCCCAGACGACCGAAGCTCTTCCCACACTGGCCACAGATATACGGTCTCTCTCCCGTGTGAATGCGGTAGTGTGCTTTGAGGTCACCCGAGTAGTTGAAGCTCTTCCCACACTGGGCACAGCAGTGCGGTCTCTTCCCCGTGTGAATATGCCGATGCAATCTAAGGTGCGCTGCTCCATCCTGTCTGGTCCTGCACTGCATGGGAGGTGGATCCTTGATTTCCATAAGTGTGGGCACGGTGTCCAACCTCAGACCGGAGCCCTGCTGCCCCTCTGTGGGACTGGTATCCAGGAGAGTGCCGGCTTCTACAACTAAAGGGTGAAACCAAGGAAAGAGAGCAAAGACACACCAAGAAGAGGGGTTATTCATGATCGGTTATGAACGCAAATACTTTTTGACCTTACCTGTCACTGCTACTGTCCTCTCTACTGAATATCAATAGATGAACACAACACATATCGACAATAAATTATGGGTTGTTTGTAACTTTATAGGTTGTGTTTGGCGAATGAAAAACACATTCATGTTGGTATTCACAGTTTAATTGTGTAATCGATGCTATTATACAAAGAAACTTACATTTGTACCCATCCATACAGCTGGGTATTTAACTATTTCAGGGGCTCCCAACCGGGGGTTCGCGAGCCCCTAGGGGTTCGTGACAGTACTGCAGGGGGTTCGTGAGATTGTGATGGAAACGTCAATGTCAAATTAAATACTCCTATTAATAAATAACAATAACAATGTAATAATAAGCATAAGAAAAACAACAGTAGTGATATTGATATTTTACCAAGTAAAGAGAAGCAAGTTCAGTTAATTGCTGTAGCATTTATCTACATCTATTGATAGGTTTGATTTAGTTAAAATCTCAAGGGGGTACTTGAGGCAAATAATTTAGGTTGAAAGGGTTCAGCTGAAAAAAAAAGGTCGGGAACCCCTGAACTAGACCAATTCAGGTGAAGGTCCTTGTTCGAGGATACATCAGTGGTGTCTGATCTGGAAGTCAAACCCACAGCCTTCCAGATAGGATCCCAGAGCCCTGATCTCAGATTCCCTTCATCCACTAAATCCTCGGAAGTTCCTACCTCATCATTCACTCATTTTCTAACACAATTCAATATTGGACATTACTCACAATTTAGCCTGGAGGTTTATTTCATTTTCAGTTTCTAAATTTAACTGCCATGCTGACAAAGCCAATAGCCCTGGATTCTATCAAGAAACAGCTGGACAAGATCATCTGATCAATAAGCTACTACAGGAACTACCAAACAGTCCAGATGTGCCGAATAGCCTCCTCTCATTTGTTAACTTTCTTATGTTCATATCATGAGGTGGGACTACACTCTGCATGGGTCACAGGTCCATCAGAGCATGTGCACACACAACGAAACTGTATGAAAATCTAGGATTTTACTATGTACGCCTGACCAAAGTACTTCACCTGAATGATTCCAGTAAAATACACAGGAACAAACTTGAGTCGCTTTGGATAAAACCATCAGACAAATACGTGAGGTACCAAAGCAAATGTAAAATGTACTGTAGTAGTCAAAGCCACCATAGACCAATTCATGCTAACTGTTGCAAAAGTAACACAATCATTAATCAAGAACAAATTTCTTGAGTAGTTCATGAAGCATGACAATTCATGACAACTTCTTTACTTGTCCACCAAGTTTAAAAAAAAGAGAGCAACCAGGTCATGTAGCTCACATGATCATGAAATTCAGTTACGGATTCGAAGGAAACGTTTACCAAATGTTCACAAATCTTTACACAAACTCAGATGACAATCTTCCAAATAAATTCCAAAAAAATGTTTTAAAAGCACAAACATGAAAATTCATAGACAAAACGAAAACTGAATGATAAAACTGCTGACGCCCAGAACCTTTATTGAACAGTGATTTATAAAACATCCAAATGTGACTTCATTTAAATTCCTCAGCACGGTTCAAATGCCTAACCTGGACACATGCTTGCGTGCAGTAGGACATCATCAGTGCGCTTTGACGACGTTCTTTTTGCGCGCCTCAGCACTTCTGAATGTTCTACACAGCTTCTAGACTAATATTTTCTGCGTCACGAGGGCACAGTCTTCCCTGACCCGGGTCCCCAGTTGGGCTGAAAGGGTTTTTTTGGTACTTTTATTTGTAAGGTGTATATCTGTGAAGTTGTATTGGATGGACTTACAGTATTTTGTTTGTAGGCATTTAAAGGATTTTGATATTTAGTTGTACTAAGAGAAAATTTGGGAAAAAAAGCATTTATTTATAGTAAATTAGTAATTCTACGTTAATTTCACATTCATAAATTAAAATGGTCCAATAATACTTCCTTTTTTTAGTACTTTTAAGATGGAGTTGAAACGTTTATTTTAATTATATTAAAAACATCGAAAAGTGCAAAAAGCAAGATAACATTTGATATATGTAAAAATAAATTATATGTAAAAAATTTTGGTCAAATTATTGTCCCGGCCTTTAAGGAGCTGCGGGCCACCCGGAACTTTTATTACCTTCGGTGGATACGGCCCTTTAGGAAGTCGGGATCTTTGCAAGAAGTAAAGGGTTTAAAATTTAAATGTTAAGAATTGAAAACGCTTTCCTGCACATTAGCCTGAAAGACCCTGGTTTTGGAAGAGCAGGACGTACACGTAAACATACATACCATACAGTCATGTTAATGGTGCCGACTGATTTCTTTACAACGCAACAAAGAAACTGCAGCAACGAAACAGTTCACCGTCTTGTTTCAGCTGACTGCAGATCTTAAAATGAGAACTTCCTCCTATCACTTTCCTTGCTGAACACACAGCAGTCCTTATAAAACCCTCCTCTATGATTAGACAAAACTGTAGTCTGCTACAGTCCCACATAAAACTATTAACACCCTTTTTCCAACATTCTTTGAAGTGCAATAATTAAATGACACATATTGGACAATGGTATCTCTTCTGAGCTCCCTGAACACTCACGCTGTTCAACAAGTGGCTGGTAAAAAATATAGCAAGCTTATGAATGTTTATTGTCACTAGTCAGACTGCAGGACATACGTAACCTATGTCATTTATATAGTGTTTTATTAACAGTATTTTTTATTAATTAGTATTAATAATTAAGTTGCACACTTGTCTCTGGCATTTACCTGTTGCTATCCAAAGCTCCAAGAACATTAAACCCACTGACTCCCAACACAATTTCCATTCAGTATGCTATGTGCATTCCTAAAATAATTATGCTGCTTATACTACAGTATTAAAATTCCTATATTCTTACTAATTGAAAAGTCTGGGTCAGTATCGGGTTCCCTATTGGTGACAAATTTAAACAACTGGTGAAGCCACATGAGATATTTTGTTTATTAAGGGCTGTATTCATCAAACGTTTATGTCGGGTATGTTTGACCACTAGTATTGTCAAATAAAAAACACAAACTCCCAATTTTAGCAAAGAACATTTTTCAGCAACTCAAATCACTGTCCTTTTAGATCTCACAAAGTTTTTGACTCCCTTATTAGGAAAAAAGCAGATGCCAGTTTAGCATAATAGTTAGTTTTATGAATACAGCACTGTCTTAAAGCATCATAGATTACGACCGCGTTTGCAGAATTGCAGTTACTCAATATTATAGCTGCTGCCATAATCAACAAATCATCTGGATCCCCATGAGCCAAAAACAGTTTCACTTCATCCTGAAAAATTATTTTAAGAAACAAAAACATAGTTGCTGCTATGTACTTTGGACCAACGAAACTTACAAAACTGAAGTGGTCAGCAGCTCAAAAAATCACCTGCAAGTCAAAAAACAAACAAAAAATATGCAATCTGATTCAGCTACTAGACAGTTCAACTCTGGAAACACAAACCAGAGGTCACTAGTGGAAACTGCACAGAAGTGTATTTAAAAACTTTACACAACGGGTGGTGGGAGACTGGAACAAGCTACCCAGCCATGTTACTGAAGTCGATACCCAAGCGTCGTTCCAGAAAGGGCTAATGAACTCCATGGATAACCTACTGGCTTCAAAATGGCTTCCTCTAATTTGTGATATTTTAATGTTCTGACAGCAGTATCATCAAAAGCATAAAAGTAACGTTTCATCTCATAAAGACTACCCACCCATAATGCACCACCTGCCTTCCAGATGCCAAGGAAGCCTTTCATTCTGCAATATACAGCTGATGAGAGGTGACAGCAGCTCCACTCTCAAGCTTGTTTCTAGCTTCATTAAAGTGCAAGATTACTATAGACTGACTTTGAATTTAACAGACTAGATCTGCTGTTGAGGAATTTTGTCTGTAAAACCTGAAATACCAGACATTTCCGCAGTTACAGAGGAAGTGGGGTGTTGTTTGTGCTTTGTATGATGTAGGGAATTTTTAGAAAACAATCGTTAAAGAAAATACACTAAAATGCGTACAATAAGTTAAAAAAATCAGTAAAGTGCACAGATGGGTGTAAAATGAATACAACTAAGGTTTAACATTCAATAACATCAATGGTGCCCACAAGGGATAGATCAGTTGTTTAAGGTGGATGTTGTGTTTCGTTTGCTTTAGTCAGTGAAAAGGCACAGGGACAGTTTTCATTGACTGTGTTGATTGCAGTTGCTAAATAAGAAAAAAGTTCCAGAACGGATATATATTTCCTTTATAATAGTGTTTTTGGGCTGAACAACTGTCATTAGTGATTCAGCAGACATTCAGTAACAGACTCCCTTTCCTATTAGTCTGCTAAACCCAGTGTTTTCTGTACTGCATTCAGAAGTTACACAACCCAGCAAATAAAGTACTTTCCTTACAGAAATTTCATATAGGAACTACAGATGACAAATTGCATGACTTTTTCATCAAAATGTCTTTTATTGGAGATAAAGGTGTTTTTGAGTTATAAAGTTTGAGTTGTAAAGTGGACCACCTATGTCCTAGGGGCTTCCAAATACTCACCAGTGCCACAGGGAAAACATTTGCTCACCTTTTGTTGCAAAGGTCACCAATTATAAATCCGATACATAAGATACATTTTTCACAGGTGAGAGACATCTGAAACTGAATCAACTTAGGGTACATTTTTTAATAAAATGCATTATATGCAGTGGCTTTATACAATATTTATTATTCCAATTATACTGTACATTGCTAAATGACAGATTTACCATCTGATTCTTGGCCTAAAGCTTTGCTATAATGTTATTTTTATTTTTAAAAAAAGCTTTGCAGTAATAAATTCAGGATGTTAATATTTACTGTAGATAGCGGAAATGCTCAGTTGACAACCCAGGGAGGGTTAGGATCAGCATTCACACACTACGTAGACAATCATTAAGCTCAGGGATGGATTTAGGGGCCCAAGTCAGGTTTAGGACGAGTGGTTTTCACCTCCTATCTGAATTTTTGTTTTCGGAAACTCCCTGGGGCCTGGATGGCGCGGTGCACCACGCGGTAATTGTATCCCAAAACTCATGAGATTCATGAGTCATGAGATTAAAAGTTGTAACCAAGCGTTATTGAATCTCATTCAAATGCAAGTCCTTCTATCCATGGTCCTGATTGTTTCTCACTCATTCTGTTAGGTTTGGGGATCATGTCAAAATCCTGTGCCCAGAGAAGCTCAGATATACTGTAAGTCGTTTTCAGAGGTCTTCTAAAATTGATGACCAGGTAAACTGACCAGTGAAATCAGAGAACATGTCAGGCAGGATCACAAGCCAGACAGGCACTGCCTCAGGCACCTGTAAGTACCTCGCACTCAGAGGCCAGGCTGAGCATCTGTCACAAGCTGGTGATGCAGGAGACCCACTCGGATGCTGCACGATTTCCCTCCTGGGAAAAATCAACAGGTAAAGGCACTTCTTCCCGCATGGAAATACACTAAAACCCAGAACAGGAGGCAGTTCTTCACAAAAAGACCTGTGGAAAAAGTTACCCAGCCATGTTGTCAAAGCTCAAACCCCAACTTCTTACAAGAAGAGATTCTTCTTACAAGATGAGATCCTTGGATTAATTATCTACCACCATAAGGTCTACATGGGCTGAGTGGTCTCCTCTTGTTCTTAATGCGGTTGTGAAGAACGCAGATGAACCCTTGTAGTGAATGCTGTCCCCCAAGCCACAAAATCACCGTATCAGGTGTGTGCGTTTCAGCGGTCCATCACCGTTAGTGGCCCCTCTGGGCTCCTGTGATGTACAGGAGCTCCTGGCGGACAAGCCTGCTCAGTCCCAGAAAACTGTCCTTCACATAGGAATAATTACAAATATCTCCCCTTCTTCTTCATCTCCCGGGGACCGACTCTTCCAGTCTTCTTAATCGACTGAACGATCCGGAAGAGCTGAATTCCTGACAAAACTCCTTTCTCTTCCTTTAAAATAAACTATTCCTAACATACCCTGACACACTAAACACACTAAACCAGGATCAGCCGCTCAATAAAAGGTCAGGCTTCTCCTTTAATAGGAAAATATATGTCCCACACCACACTGGTGCCCAGTTTCCAACTATAATCAACACCACTCTCCAACCCGACAGAGACTATGGAGGATTCAAATTAAATCCTGGAAAATATAGATACAAAATACTAAATTCACTCTGGACCTATCAGTTGCTTGTTAAAGTGACTCCACTCCAAAACAATGATACTTGCAAGTTTCTTCTGTATCCCTCTTAGATCAATTTAACTTGACTGGAATTAGGGCTACAGGCTGGCAGTTAGCGTTAAAATACTAGTGTAAATTATCAACGTCCTGTGCTATCTCAGCTCCTTACAGTTCATTCTCCTCCTAACTCAACCCTCTCCCTGACCTGCAGGTGATTAAATGCAGCCCCCCACCTACGCACACCTGACTACTTATATAACCTGACAGTAAATTCTGTGGAAGGTTGGATTATTAACTGGACCAATCAAATTGGTTATTCTTCCTTCCAGTGGTAATCCAGTGACACAGGAATCACATCAGGCAATCAAGACAGGTGTGTCCAGTTTTCACTCCCAGAGGAGGCCTTGGCCAAAACCCAGGTTTCAACCATCACAGCCCTGTAGGGGCATCACTAGAACAAGCCGGGGGTAGGGCACAGTTCTCTGTGATACGGCTGAGCAGCCATATCACTCTGCAACTCACAACTGGCAACCCACTGAAGCTCAGCACATGTGAGCCTGGTCAGTGCCTGGATGGGAGACCTCCTGGGAAAAACTAAGGTTGCTGGTGGAAGAGCTGTTAGTGGGGCCAGTAGGGGGCGCTCACCCTGTGGTCCATGTGGGTCCTAATGCCCCAGTATAGTGATGGGGACACTATACTGTAAACAGGCGCTGTCCTTCGGATAAGTAAAACCAAGATCCTGACTCTCTGTGGTCATTAAAAATCCCAGGGTGTTTCTTGAAAAGAATAGGGGTGTAACCCCGGTGTCCTGGCCAAATTTCCCATTGGCCCTTACCAATCATGGCCTCCTACTAACCCCCATCTTTGAATTGGCTTCATCACTCTGTTCTCCTCCCCACTGAGAGCTGGTGTGTGGTAAGTGTTCTGGTGCACTATGGCTGCCATCACATCATCCAGGTGAAGCTGCACACTGGGGGTGGTGGAGGGGAGTCCCCATTAACTGTAAGGCGCTTTGAGTGGAGTGTCCAGAAAAACGCTATATAAGTGTAAGCAATTAAATTTAATTAATTAGTTCTCCTAGTAGTTCCAGGTTTGGGCAACTCTGGGTCATCAAGTGTGTCCTCGGCCTGTCAAGCATCAGTGATCCCCTGGAGTCCTGAAAGCTTACTGTGCTGTCGGCGAAAAAGGCATCACTCCTACAGTGGGAAGTCTCTTGTGCATTGTCAAAGGCAGAGCAGCTCTGACAAGCCGGCAGGCTGGGTGATGCTCTTACCCATCCCATGTGGTACCAGGGGCTGTGTTGACTAACAATCAGCTAGGAGAACTGAAAAGTGACCACTGCCAGGAAGCACATGCACTTATTTGCCATTGCACATGCTGTGTCATTGATCGCATTATGCAATTTGGAGAAATCATTTTCAAATAAAATGACAACTTGACACTTCAAGAAAAGAGCTTGAAAGCTTGGAGGTTCATTCATAAAAAAAAATCCTGTTCTCACCAAATCAGTACTTATTTCTTTCCATGTGTGCTTACTAAAAACACTGCCCTTCAAATGCTTTTCAGTTCAAGCAAGCAGTTAATCTGCCCAGTGAGTTGTCATTCAGCTCCCATAACTTGTTTGTGCGTATTCTGTGTGTATCGTACCTCTCGTTTTCTGTATGAAACGGACTTGTCCCAGCTTCAATTTTTTTTTTTATTTGGTTGATGCAGTTATCCAAAGCAGCTTACATTTGCACCCATATAGTGTACACAGCAGGATATTTTACTGGAGTAGCTGCAGTGGGGTAGCTTGCTCAAGTGTGAAACAGCAGTGTCGCACCTGGGATTTGAACCCACAACCTTCCACTTAAAGTCCAGAACCTTGACAGCTGTGCCACAGCGCTGCCCAATTATCTCTCTGGTCCTGGTTTTCTTAACTTTAATCAGCTATCTTCAGGCTCTTAAAAACTGGATTAAATTCTTACTATTTTGTGATCTCTTAGATGCAGAAATGTTTGAAAATAATAATACATACACACTTACTAAACTGGGAGACACTGTTATTCAAAGGGACTTAAAATTGCATCCAAAGATGAAAAGGATGCAGGAGTAAAAACAGTATTAAAAGCAATACCTTTCCCTTTGTGACACAAAAAATAAGAAATTAAAATATGAAAATACATTCAAAACTGGGAATCTTTTAAGTGTTACAATCTGTTTTTCACCATGACTTAGAAGCAGATGTATTCAGAGTCCTGGATGATCTTAAAGAGAGAATTATACCAGTTGAAGATCCAGAACACAGGGGACCTGATCATCATGAGATTAAATGAAAGACCACAGTAAACTACAGATGATCTAAAAACTAACAAAAGACCAAGTCCTTCAGATTAGCTGTTAAGAACATTAATAAGAAAAACATCAAGCAAGGCTTTACAACGGTCAGTTCTTCACAAAATAAAGGGATCAGCATCTCTTTACAAGAAAACAAACAAACCTTAAATAACGACAATCTGGCAAATGATAGAAACATACTACTGTAACTTCTTATGCAGACATCAAGGATTGGAGTTGATTCAATGGCTACAAGTATGGGAAAGCTTTGAGAATGGTCCTGAGACTACAACAAGAACCTGGCTCACATGAATGAAAGGGCTTACAGAAGTTAAAGCTGTGTTGGGTTTTGTCCCAGTACAGCATCCCAGGGGCTATCAGTGAAATTGTGCTCTATGGTTTGAGAGCACTTACATTTCTGAAAGCAACTTCTCAACAATGCAGAGTTTTTTTTTTTTAAATCAACAGTTCCTCTGTCTCATGCAATAAAAATGACATACATGTGCCTCTCTGTACATGTGTCATTAAACCTAAACAGGATAATTTGCAGGTTTCTAACTGAAAACATTACACAAGACCTTTACATAAAGAGGTGTGGGAGTATGTTACAAGTTACATACTTAAGAAGTTACTCAGATGTGCTGCTGAAGCCGATATCCTGGCTTCTTTCAATAAATGGCTGGATAACATCACCTAGTCAGGACAGGAGTCACTGTTTTACACAAAGGGTTTTGAGAGTATGGTACAATCGACTCTTTATTGAAGTCAATACACTGGTTTCTTTCAAGAAGCAAGCATTAGGTTACGTGAACATGAAAATCAGTCTTTGCTTAGCCATTTTGAGCTCTGAACCTGAACAGTAAAAGTCCAAAAAGCTTATTAAACAGTAAGAATATGCTGTTGCTGTGTTATTGCTATGCGTGTCAAAGGCTTCTACTTTGTCACTATATCTTACTCCTCACTGGACAGCTGAATCAGGCAACTAACAATTAACAATATATAAACCAGAATCAAATGCACAAATGAGAAAATATAATGCATCAGTTTATTTAAGCTTATTGCTCCAATAAATAAAGTTCAAACAAAATACTGCTTGATCCTGGGTAAATTGTGCTGTAGTCTGTTGTGCTGAATAATCAGATAAGATGGTTATCAAGTTCCACAACCCAAAAAACTTGGAAAATAATCGCAGTAACATCTTAAAAAACAAGATATAGAAATAAATCTCTCCCAGATGCGAGATGAACTTTAAACAAAAACAACTGTTACTGTCCGTTCAGTGTACCAGAATTTCATTCACATTCTGGCCACAGTGTGTTACTGTCCGTTCAGTGAACCACAATTTCATTCACATTCTGGCCACAGTGTGTTACTGTCCGTTCAGTGTACCACATTTGCATTCACAGTGGACACAGTGTGGTACTTTTTCAGTAAGTAACAGACATTCACCCTCTGTATGTTAGTAGTTAGTCTGCGTCAAACTGGAATCCAGAATCTGAAAATAACCTAACCTGTTCAGGCAGATACTTCTGTAGACATTTTTCAAAACATAAAATGTTTCCTAATTGCAAAAAAAGTGCAGACTTAATGCACGTACTTGTGAAAAGCAGTCGTTCCTGCCAGTGCCTGCCAACTGAGACCTCTTCGGATGTCTCCTCTTTGATAACAAGCGGTTCAGGACTATGATCCCCAAGGTCTACATCCTGGGAAGATAAGAGCACAGATTTTACTTTAAACGCAGCTCTGTCTTTTCAACGTTAATGCAGTTCACAATCACACATCAGGATTTTTTTAGAGGCTCAAGGACTGTTACATATAGTGTAGAGTGATCCCATCTGCACCTCCACATGGTGATGTGTCACTTACTCACTCGGAGCTCACTGAGGACTTGTACTTGGAGAACCAAAAGACTGGGATTGTCTTTAACTGTAATTTCATCCATCACTGCTGAGGAAGCCGTGTATTCCCAGTCCGAGCCTTGGCAACATGGAGCCCATCCTGGAGCACAGGGTGCAGGTGGACCCAGAGCCTGGCTGGGACGCCAGTCCAGGAAAGGTTTCTAACTCAAGACGCCAGCGTCCGCCCAGCATGACAGGGCATCTCCCACCTGCTGAACAAACCTACAGTCTGCTTCGGCAGCCTGCGTGCTTGTGGTCTGTGGAGGGCCTTGACCTACACTTAGTGAGCACGTTTCATGTTAAAGAGAGCGTACAGACACCTCTCGTGCGCCATCTGTCTTTCGAGGATGAGAAAGAAAGGTGTGACATGTCTGAGCAGGCTGAATAATGGAATTTGCATTCTGTGCTCAAACCATGTCTATACATATTCTGTTTTTAAATATATATTCTGTGCATCCTCCTCCTTAACACAACATTTATGATAGCACTAGTTGCTAAAGCCAGTGTCTAAAATGCCCTCAGAAATACTGATGTCTCAGAGCAGACTGAGAGGATGTAAGCGGATTTCTCTCTCTGCTCTTCAAGGGTCTTGGCACAAAAAAAATATTTCAAATAATTTTGGAGAACAACAACAATGGGGTTGACGTGGGCCACTAACTTCCTCTTTAACGATGACAGCCTGCAGCTCAGCTGCCTCCTCTGCAGGGCAGACTGGACGCACACCAGCGACTTCCTCACTCTCCACGGTGCTGGGCTCCTTGACTTCCCACAGGCTGTCACACCATTCTCTGCCAAAGCCTTCCCTCACAGAGGAGGTATTTTTTTTCCTCACTCCTGTGAGGAAAACAACAGCACAGAATAGAACGAAGTATTAAAGCACAGTACCCTCATGGTACAGGGTGACTATGTCATTATGTTACATGTCCCCAGGCCTTGTCCTGGAGGGACAATGTGTCTTTAAAGCAGAAGCAGAAGCAGGGAGAAGAACTGGAGAAAACTGTTAAATTGGTACAATTAAGCCACTAATGAAATGATTATGGATTCTGGTTTTTGCATTCCAAACAGGGCTGAAAACTTGTGGACACACCAGCTTTCTAGGACTAGAATTGGACAGCCTTGCTGCATACACACGGGCACACCTGGACTTGGACTTCATGTTCCTGCTACAGACACACCATCCCTATCAGACCAGGACCAGACAGCAGTGCTACAGACAGACCGTCCCTATCTGACCAGGACTGGACAGCAGTGCTACAGACAGACCGTCCCTATCAGACCAGGACTGGACAGCCCTGCTGTAAACATACCGGCCCTCAAGGACAATATCAGACATGTCCACGGGAGGGTACAGCAAAATATCAGGGAGTCAGTGCTTTTCTTTCTGCTCAGGTCCATTTGGTTACATTTTGGCAAACAACTGTGTGAGGGCAGCCCTAACACTCACTACTTAGCGCAGGGCTGATATCACCTACAAACCCCATTCAATGTTGTAAGAAATAACTTGTGGGTTGTGGGACCATAGAACAAGCTACCCAGCAATACTTTGGCTATTTCAAGAGACAAAGACATGAAATTCTCGGATCCACTGCTTATAAACTACCAAACAGGCTGTACGTGCTGCATTACCACACATGGGCACGTCTGATACAGTGCTGTTCCCACCAGGGGCCATTTCTTGGGGAGCTTGTTCCATACTCCCACAACCCTCTGTGTAAAGAAGAGACTCCAATCCTGACCACAGGATTTCATACAGCCGTTCTTTTTTAAGGGGGACACAAACGTCCAGAGACCTCGATCCGCCTAATCCCATCATACCCTCAGAGACAGGCTCCTGGTCACTGCTGGCTAGTACAATGACACAGGCTCGAACCCAGGTTCATAGAGCACAACCTGTTCTTCAGTGGTGCCTCAACTGGTTGAGACGCGATTAAACAGAATTCTATTTGTGAATAACTATTTCAGAGACAGGGTGCCAACACTTTGATCTGCAACCTGTTAGATAGGCAGAACCAACTTACCGCCTACACCTCCTCTCAGTTCTCTCCCTGTGGTCTCCTCACAGTCCTGAACTCCCACACAGCGGCTGTTCGCTCCTGCCAGCCCGGACTCCGATACCTGCAGCCTCAGCTTGAGGGCTTCGTTTTCCTTCCTGGCTTGGGCTATCGCCACCTGCAGGTTGGAGAAGCTGCCCTCCACGAGCTTGGTTATTTCATACACCGCTGCCCTGAACAGGATGTCCATGATGGAGGCGAGCTGGGACTGAAAGCCCACCGTGGACTCTGACATACTGCCGCCTGTCCCAGGGAACTGACTTTTTTTTAGAATAAAGGCTGCTTCTCTGTCCGGTTCTCCCCAGAGCAGGAATGAGCCTTATTAGAACTCAGCGGTGCACATATATCATGTAGATCCAATATTCTTCGCTGTTCTAATCATCTTTAATTGACCATCTGGACAAAAGGAAAAAGCATGTAGTTGTATTCAGTTGCCCTGAAAATAAGGTTTACTTTTAGAATTACAATTCTGAGAAATTAGGTGTTAATCAGCAATTACGTCTTCCTCTGAATTTTTTTTTACGAATTCCTATGAATTACACTAACTCATGGAGAGGAACCGAAATAAACAAGAAAAGACAGTCTGCTTTGTTTTTTTCTTTGCCTGAAATATTTTTAACGGTGGGCAGAAAAATGCACCATAGCCATGTTATCTGCACAAAATAGTATCCCCTTACATATGTCTGTCTCCCACGGAAGCCACACTCACTTATGTGATACCCCAGGGGTACACTTCGTTTTAAAATGACACACGAGTTCATCAGTAACAATAATAACACTATTTCAAACCTACCCGACACGTATACACTAACCAATGAGGTTAACTGTCAGGTACGAAATACGAATGCAATAAGTTTAAAAAATCGTTATGAGAATACCTTATTTAGGCCGTGCGGTTGAAATCGAATCAGGTTCTGTTATTCAGCAGCAGGATCCTTTACCAAGGTGTATCAAGCATTGATTACAATCAAAACAAAGAGACGGACATATTTCGCAGCGCACACCCCCACCAGCTGGTTCCGCTGGTGAAACTAACTCAGCGTCCCGCCGGAAACCTGTGCTGCACACCGAGTTCCACAGCCATCTCACAGCTGCAACCACCCGGTATTATTCACATTTTTATCTCGGTCGGAAACATCTAGGGACAAGTTATCCCTGTCCTATCGTAGGCCAGTTTGAGGTCGAAATGTGCAGACTGACACTGTTTCCTCTTCTTTTCTATGCTCGGCCCTCTTAAATGTCAGGTGCTCTGGCTGGCCAGTAACACAGCCATAAGGTATTCGCCAGGTTACATCGTGGAGTCTAAAATATAGTTTCATTTTCAATAACCGCTTAGCGCAATACAAAGTCGTGGTGAGACAGCTTATAACCTAGACGTCAACAGGCGCAAGGTATGGTGATATAACGGAGGGGATGGAAAACATTTCATTTCGAAATTCTAAATAATTTCAATACCGTCTGGCTGAGAAAAGTCTCCGCTTGGCCGGGGAGCATAGGAGGTCTGGATCGATGTCAAATTCTACTAAAACTCCGTTTACAATTTAAACGTGTCCGAAATTTTTAGTTCGTCTGTAAATAGAAAATTAAAAACTGCTGGCATGTGCTTACCTGTCGAGTCCCACCAGACTTGGGAACATGCGGATCTCCGCTTAGACCGTATTTAATTGTCTTATACTCTTATTTCACATCCCTTTTAACTACAGTTGTAGCTGCTAAGGTTTAATACGGATTGTTCATGCTTTCCTATCTTTCACTGGGCTTCAACAAGGTCTTGTCATGACTCTGCAACAGCGAGCAAACCGTCACAATATGTCTTTCACTGTTCTAATCGTGTAATTGATCGACTCCAATAGCCAATTTAATTCTGACTAATTTTGGACATAAAAAGTAAGGTATTTTTATATTTTAGCATTTTGCATTAGTGTCTGTGATCATCCATTTCTTGTGTTTCAGTGGAGTTTCACTGGATGTTTTTGTTTTCCTCGCAGCTCTCGAACTCAAGACACGTTAAATTGGATTTCCTATCTTCTTAACCGACTGTTACAATCATCCCTACCCTTTAACCAGCAGCTCTCTCCCCCTGCAGCTCACCACAGGCAGCAGGACCACTGGAGCTCAACAGGTGTGAGCCTGGTCAGTACCTGGATGGGAGACTCCTGGGGAAATCTAAGGTTGCTGCTGGAAGAGGTGTTAGTGGGGCCAGCAGGGGGCGCTCGCCGTTCTGGTGCACTATGGCTGCTGTCGCAACATCCATGTGGGGCTGCACACTGGTGGTGGAGGGGATCCCCATTACCTGTAAAGCGCTTTGAGTGGAGTGTCCAGAAAAATGCTATATAAACATAAGGATTATTTCTTTTCAAATGCCAAAAGCCTTATGATTATTTAATCATTCTTACCTTCTTCCATTTACAGACTTCAGAGTAAGTTTCTTTTGCATTTCCTTCTAGTAAGGAGGACAGCTTTTTACCTCCTGCTTGTGAAAAACACTGAGGACATCTCCTGTAGCGAGCGTCTGTTGCTTTACATAAGCATATGCCATTCCTTTTGTGGCCAGCAGAGGTCCTTATAATGCTTCCTTTTCACCCATAGGAGAATTTTTTGCCTTTTCCTATTGCAGTAGTCCTACCACTTACAGTCACTTGTTTTCAGTTTGCTATTCCAATTGACTCAGCAGGACTACATGAAGGGTGACACCGTTCAGGTCCCAAATCACATATCATAAAAAAATATTTTTTTTGTGATACATCACAACATCAAAACTGGGCAAAACCCAATTTATCAACATTTATTTTAACATTGGTTATGGCACAGACATGAATGGCACCTGCTCAAAGCATTATCTCAAAGGAATTAACAATGTCACCTCAGCATATTAATTGGTGATTTAATGAAAGCCACATCTAGTTGTAGTTGCAAAATCAATTGCAGCAGCATGCAGAAACGTCTCTAAATCCCAACTCACAGGGATGGAACTCAGTCATTGTGATTCCTTAAGGTTATTCATCCTGTACCTTTTGTTCAGGCCTTAAGGACAAAGTTTACACAAAGATGCACCACCTCTGAAATACAGCTCAGCAAAGACCCCTTTCCTGATGCAGAGAAAGTCTGACAGCCTTTATCACATCCAGAACTGCTTATTGTAACATCTTGCTTGCAACCCTAATAAAGTTGCAATGTATAAAATATAGTAGTTCAGGTGGGTAGCTGCGTCAGCATGCGTAGGCTGCAAAGGAACAAGTAATAGGTTTATTCCCTGCTGAAAAAAAGAAGAAAGAGAACACAACGTTTCGGCCGTGGAGCCTTCTTCAGGTGTGAGAGAGACCACAGATAGCTGTGAAGAGACGGAATGCTGGTTTAGTGAGAGAAGAGGGCAAGTGGCCCAGGGAGGAAGAGAAGGTATGACGAAGAGATCTAGAAAGAGATTTGGAGGAAGGCATAGTGGGTCGCAGCAGCTGTAGGCGGTAGTAGTTCAGGTGGGTAGCTGCGTCAGCATGCGTAGGCTGCAAAGGAACAAGTAATAGGTTTATTCCATGCTGAAAAAAAGAAGAAAGAGAACACAACGTTTCGGCCGTGGAGCCTTCTTCAGGTGTGAGAGAGACCAGAGAGACCTGGTCTCTCTCACACCTGAAGAAGGCTCCACGGCCGAAACGTTGTGTTCTCTTTCTTCTTTTTTTCAGCATCTCTCTGGTCTCTCTGGTCTCTCTCACACCTGAAGAAGGCTCCACGGCCGAAACGTTGTGTTCTCTTTCTTCTTTTTTTCAGCATGGAATAAACCTATTACTTGTTCCTTTGCATGTATAAAATATGACTAATGGAGTTTTAACTAAAAGCAGATGATGCCAAATTAAGTCCTGCCCCAGCTAACTGTACCTGCACTAGTTATCTGTTCAGTTTAGGACTGACTATAAGGTTCCAAAACCAGGAACAGTAGGCGTTTCTTTGCACAAACTGTTATGGGAGTTTTGAAGCCGATACCCTGGCTTCTTTCACAAAACAACTAGATGAGTCCAGTGGATCAGATAGCTACTTTCAAAAGGGCTTAATTGACTGAATGGTTCGTGGCTTGATTGTAGTGCTCTTTATGAAAATAAGCAGCAGACTTATTGCCTATTGCATCATACTCAGTAGTATAAATATTTTTATTTAAAATTTATCTAAGAATTATAAGCACAACTATGTGTTCAGCAATTGCAAAAACATATACGGTACAAGTTTGCTTTAGCCAAATAAATATCTTAATGATTTTATTAATTCAGAAGTTGGAGAACATACAGTATTGATACAAAGAACATATAGAATTATTTTAGGGGATATATAACTAACAGTTGCTCCCATTCCTTTAACACAAGATACATTTTGTAGTGACAAGCTTTTAAATAACGACATTTTCTAGATGTGCCGTATCATTGTTAAACTAAACAGTACGTTTTACACTTTCCAAGGTACTGCATCAGATATTAATTCTAAGGTTGAACATCTGTTGACATATTCTACATCACTAATAAGGGAACTCTCATTAATTCAGAATTGCAGGGTGGAGAATATATGCTACAGAGGATGATAGGAAAAGCAATTAACATGGTTCAGTGAATTAGGAAGAATAAAAAAATATTCAAATGTTTTTTAAATACAAAAAGTGGAAAAGTGACTTTTTCCTTCTATTTGATTATTTGAATCAAAGAAAGAATTAAATTTTTTTTCTGATACCGAATTCACAAATATTTTTTAGACAGAATCATTTATGATGGAGAGTATAAGACAGTACAGTCAGAATGATTCATTCCCTATGCTCTGTTCTTCCTGAACTCAACTTTTTCCTCTTGCCACAATGTCATTAAAATAAATACCTTTGTACACCCATGTACAGGGAGAAAAAAGTGCTATTAACAGGTTTGCTACTTTGCTCTTGAGGTAAAGAACATGTGAGGAAATAGAGCCACCAGTAGAGAGACATTTTGAATGAAAATAACAGTTCGGTGTCAGCAAAACATCTAATTTCTGCACACTTTCCTGAACATAAATAAAATAGAATTATTCTCAAAGGTGTAAGAATCAAATATATATTGGAAACTGTTATTTTACAGTGATGGGGAGAGAGGGAGGACTCAAAAAGCTCTAGAACAAAGTGGGAAATAATTTAAAAAAAACATTTATTTGTTCCTTGGAGAAGCACTTCTTTGGACAAAAATGCTATGCAAATGTATAATTACAAGCCACTACCATCAATAAAACAATCCCAGCTGCAATATCCTTAAAATTTAGTATTGTTATTACTGGGGTGGTCAGACAGAGTTTCTGCAAGGTGAACAACAGAGACTTTCAACAGTGACCGGCCATTTCTAGGGAAGTAAAACCTCTAATTTACATCACAAAATAGACCAAATTTCCAGGAATGCACAGCTCCATATTCTGTGATTCAGAGCAAGAAAACAAAACTACCAGTGAGGCGAAGCAGCCCTATTACATTGTAAAAAAGCACGCTTGTGAATACAGCTCAATATTTAATCCAATAGAAATATTGGTCTCGATTTCAAGACTAATTTTTTTGCTGACAAAAATAACTTATCTGTAAACTCTGCATGTACTGTAGATCACATTGGAATGTCTGCTGCACAACCTGTACTTATTTGCTCGTACATCGTGTAACATTAGTCACTGCAGTGACTAGTGAGCAGGAAGGGCCGCCTCATATCACAATGCATGGGGAGACCAGGGGTTTGCAACAACATGGCACCTATCCAGTACTTTCACGATTTTGTGCTTACTTTGGAATTTGTCAGATTTTCCCATACCGTGAATTAATTTATTTAGTTACTGAATAATAATTTAGTTACTGAATTTAGTTACTGAATAACCAGTCTGAAAACCTGGGACTGCGGTTTCCCTTTAAGCTGAGCTGGTTCCTGCTGCTCCTCTCTGGACTTCTTCAAACACCCATGCTTTTAAATTCTTAGGCTTTTCCTCTCAGAATAAAAAGAAAAGATACAAACAATCAAGACCTAGCAGCCTGGTGGGCAGCAGTGTGGCAGAGCGCTTAGTGCTCTAAACTTGTAAATGGAAGACTGTGGGCTTGAATCCCAAGGATAACAATGCTGCTGCACGCTTTAGCAAAGTACTTCACCCGAGTTGCTCCAGTAAAACTCCCAGATGTATAAATGTATACAAACGCGAAGTCCAAAGTCCCTTTGGCTGAAAATGTCAGCCAAACAAATTAGTAAAGTATGACAGCAAGATTAACCAGTGCAATGTCTTTAGGAAAAATAGAATGTACAAGTCATTTGGCCAAAATCATGCTGCGAGTCACAAGGTGGGGCTGCTGGTGTGGGATGGTGCGATATGTTTCTCCCAGGTGGGGCTGCACTTCAGTGGGGTAAGAAGCAGGTTCCCCATTGTACATAAAGCCTTTTGTGATCTTTTGAACTGAAAAACACTATTTATAAATGCCAGGAAATTACTATCTGACTTTTGGTCATCGGTGAAACCAAAACGCAATACTGCCGTATTGACTGGGTGGTTTTTGACACGTTCAAGGCATTTTGCTCACTTCAGCAATTAAAATCATGTTAATGAACAAAGACTTCAAGAACCCTAAATGATCATTCTTCACATTTGAAGCTGAAATTCATTGCTGTCTAGACTCTTGCCTATGGTACCGGTAGACTTGGACATTCTGAGGAAATGTCACTTAAAATATGCATGTATAATACAACAGTATCATCTATACAGCCATATCACTCTGCAACTCACAACTGGTAACCCACTGAAGCTCAGTACCTGGAGGGGAGACCTCCTGGGAAAAACTAAGGTTGGTGCTGGGAGAGGTGTTAGTGGGGCCAGTAGGGGGCGCTCACCCTGCAGTCCATGTGGGTCCTAATGCCCCAGTATAGTGACGGGGACACTATACTGTAAACAGGCGCCGTCCTTCGGATGAGACGTAAAACCGAGGTCCTGACTCTCTGTGGTTATTAAAATTCCCAGGGCGTTTATCAAAAAGAGTAGGGGTGTAACCCCGGCGTCCTGGCCAAATTTCCCATTGGCCCTTACCAATCATGGCCTCCTAATAATCCCCATGTCTGAATTGGGTTCATTACTCTGCTCTCCGCCCCACTGAGAGCTGATGTGTGGTGAGCGTTCTGGTGCACTATGGCTGCTGTCACATCATCCAGGTGGGGCTGCACACTGGGGGTGGTGGAGGGGATCCCCATGACCTGTAAAGCGCTTTGAGTGGAGTGTCCAGAAAAGCGCTATATAAGTGCAAGCAATTATTATTATTATACAGCAGATCTGGACGTCCAATGTACTTATTAATGATTCAATCTGGATGAGAGGGCAGAATGGGATGAACCCAAGATGAAGGTTGTTAACCACAGGTTTAAAATTAGCAGCACAAGAGAGGAGGATCGCAAAACGAATTCGGGGTGTGCTAATCACAGAGATAGAGACAGAAAGTGTAGGCTGGTCACAGAGGAGGAATTCATGATGTTTATTTTAAGTATTATAAAGTTGTGTTTCTTTTAGTTAATCAATGTTATTTAAATTAATATTTTTATTAATTTAATAATCCTATTAATATTAATATAGCCTTAGTTACTTATGCCTTTTAACCATACATACTATATACTGTAGTGCATTTTGCTATGGTAGAGGAGTGGACTTAGTTATTGGCTACTCACAACATTTCTCTGCATCTAATCCTCTTAAGTGTTGACATCCTACTGTATTTTTCACTCATCATTTTCTACTGATATATACAGTACACTGCTGTGATTTGCAGAAGCGTTCTCCAGTTACAGCAGTTGCATTGATCAGCTGTTCACATGTGAGCGCAGCCTGTGAATCCGCTGGTGTGTCCTCAGGCTGCCGGAGACCCGGAAACTCTTCCCGCACTGGGCACAGACATACGGCCTCTCTCCCGTGTGGATCCGCTCGTGTCTTTTCAGGTCCCCAGAATGACTGAAATTCCTTCCACACAGAGCGCAGTCGTAGGGCCTTTCTCCTGTGTGGATCCGCAGGTGCGTCTTGAGATTATCGGAGCGATTGAAACTTTTCCCGCATTGGAGGCAGCGGTGGGATCGCTCTCCTGTGTGAATGCGCTGGTGGGATTTCAGATCGGCCGAGTGGCAGAAGTTCTTCCCGCACTGGGAGCAGTTATAGGGCCTCTCTCCCCTGTGAACCCGCTGGTGTCTCTCCAGGTTCCCCGAGTTGCTGAAACTCTTCCCGCACTGGGTGCAGCAGTGTGGCGTCTCCCCAGTGTGGAGCCGCTGGTGGGTTTTGAGGCTGCCCAGGTAGGTGAAGCTCTGCCCACACAGGGAGCAGCAGTGAGGCCTCTCGCCAGTGTGGATTCGCATGTGTGTCTTCAGGTTATCGGAGCGACTGAATCGCTTCCCACAGTAGGTGCAGCAGTGAGGCCTCTGCCCGCTGTGAGTGAGCTGGTGGACTTTAAAGTTCCAGGTGGTACAGAAACTCTTGCCGCACTGCTCGCACTGGAAGTAGTCCTGATTTTCTGCCCTCTCGCTCACCCCGCCGAGGGCATGATTCAACTCCGTTCTGCTGTCTTCGCCGCCTGCGGGACGTTGCCCGGTCTCATCTCTAAGGTGAACAGAACCCTGCCCCTTGCCCCTGGCACTTACGTAGAGAGGTCCTAATTCAGCAGTGGTCTGCTCCTCAGTGTGAACTGACCGAAGCTCATTTTCCTCCTTGACCCCAACGGGATCCAGAGGTTTGTCAATGCTCCATCTATGCTCCCGTGATCCATTTGGCAGGCCCCGACTGTATTGACCCGGTTGGGTGGGATCTAGCTCTACCTTCTTGCCTTCGCTGCGTGCAAGCCTCTGCTCAGCCTCCTGCTTAACGCAGGCAGAGCGCCAGCCTTCCATTTCTAGGTTTATGTAGGGGTTCAACAGGGGTTCAAGTAACTGATCATTGCCTTTCGTATGAAATGACGGGGGCTCAGCGTCTCGGTCCACATTGTCAATTATATTCTGTTCTTCTTTGACGTATACCGATGCTAAGCCAGTACTGGTTCCATTGGCACTTTCGGCGATATTCTCAGGGCCTGCTCTATCGAGCCTCCCTGTGCTGTAGCCAGACACTGCTGGACTGTCCCCGTGTGTGATACGCTCGGATCCCGGCACCCTCACACGCTGCCCGGACCGGTGCTGCTCGGCGGGATCTTCGTTTCCTTCCGTATGTTTTAAATCACTGTCCTGCCACCAGCTGCAGCCCCACTCCTCTTCATAGTCCGGCTGCACAACGGGACCCCTTTCTTTAGTGTGTAGGAGAGAACCAGACGCTTCTGTGGAAAAAGACCAGACACACGAGTCAACGTCTTTCCGAGAATTCTCCTTCCTGGATCGGATGAGCTTATCAGAACTTGGAAAAGAAGCAGTGAAAATAAAAATGAGGGTTAAATCACAGCCATTATAAATTTTAAATGTGTAATGATAGTGCCCAAAACCCTCAGTACATTGATCTGTACACTACAGACAAAAATTATTTTAAGTTTCTTATTTTACATCTGTCAAAATACAGAAAACAGCACAAAACACTTACAGTACCACAATACAACTAAAAACGACGAAAAACAATAGGAACATTTTAAACTGTTTAACTGTCTGGTTTGCAATAAGTCTGCCTACTCCAAAGGCATATTGTGTTATTCGCTCTGCAGAAAGGGTCAGTGGTTGTCACCTGCCCTCCACTGGTGATTTGTGCAATTCCAGAGCAAAGAAGAGGGCAAGAAAAAGTAGTTCACGTGGGTAGCTGCATCAGGAACAAGTAAAGGTTTATTCCATGCTGAAAAGAGAAGAAAGAAAACACAACGTTTCAGCTGCGGAGCCATCTTCGGGTGTCACCACAGGATCCACAGGCTCTACAGCCAAAACGTTGTGTTTTCTTTCTGCTCTTTTCAGAGGGCCAGAAAGATTGCCAATGACTCCTTCCACCCAGGGCTCCACCACTGTTTCACAGACTTCCCTTAGAAAGACTGGGCATCTCTCGGTGGATTCACTGTGAGTTCGCCCCAGCATATTCCCAGGAGTCACCAGTACTTGGCAGGCATGGGAATCAGCCAGCCAACTCCTAAAAATACAGTCTGGAGGTGTGTCTTTTCTGAAACAAGCAGCGGGAATCTCCAGGAACCGGCTACTTAATCATGTGACTCACACCAACTAGCCGAGATCCTCCAAGAAATGATTGGATGATGTTCATATTAATAACTCTGACACCAATATAGCTAAATGTAAAGGAGGAAAAGTAAATGTATCTCTTCTCCTTTATGACCCTAACGTTCTGAAACGCAACAAAACGTTCCATATCGACACTTTTTAACACCTACAAGAAATTTGCTGTCCAATACGAAGTCCAAACCATAATGAAAGTACAAAGTATGCAGTTACATGTAAAACCTCTAATTTACCTCACAAAATAGACTAAATTTCCAGGTAACCGCAGCGCCATGTTGCCGTCATTGTCTAAGATTCAGACCAAGGAAACAAAACTTCCAAGTGATGTGAAGCGGTCCTATGACATTGTAAACAAGCAGGCTTGTGAACACATCTCTTTTTATGGACTTCAAGACGGTTTTGCTGACAAATACTACTTGTTAACTCTGCATGCCGATCACATTGGAACATTTCTGAGGTGAAATGTCTGCTTCCCAACCTGTACTTACTTCACTTGTCCAGCACATTACAATAGTCATTACAGTACAGAAAAGGCCAATTTATGTCACAATTCTCTCTCTCCCTCTTGCCTGTGGCGAGACCAGTGGTTTGTGACAACATGGCGACCATACAAAGTTCACAAAGTTCATAATTTTGTGTTCGAGTTGGAATTAGTAAAAAAAAATTGATACCGTCAATTAATTTATTTTCTTACAGAGATTTAATAACCGGTCTGAGAAATTTAGACTGCAGTTCCCCTTTAATGCTAGCTGGAGCCTACCCTCACCCAAAAACAAATTAAGAATTTAATGTGAAACCTTGGATAAATTGGTACTTTTTCTTAATTACCAATACATCACATGCCCATATGGTAATATTGTGCCAATATTCTTATGTGCCAATTAATATAGTCAATAACAATATTACAATGAATCCTCCAAACTTTTTAATTGCAATGTTAAGTTTTTATTATGGAATTATTCTTTGGAGTTAGCCAAGCAGTTAATGGTGAACAAGTAGAGACACAGGAGATTTCTCTGGTGCTCAACACTTACTCTTCAGATCAATCACCAGCCCTTTCTGCAGAGTACCGACAGCCTTGTCCTCTCCAGATCTCTCCTCTTTGATGAGAAGTGTTTCAGGCCTGTTCTCTTCCAGGTTAGTTGTCTGTAACACAAGATTGTGAGCTAAGAGAGTCTGAGTGGACACTTGATATACTATATGGTACAATAACTATGCAACCATATATCCAACCTGTCTAAAAAACATCATAATGCAAAGCAGAATCATATTTTTATTTATAAAACACCTCAGTCAGGATCAGTACTCACTTTCATTTGGACGGTTACCATCAAGCTCCAGAGTCTCCTGGTGTCCACTCACATCTCCAGCCTCTTTAATGACACACTGCAGTCCAGAGTCTCCTGGTGTCCGCTCACATTTCCAACCTCTTTAATGACACACTGCAGTCCAGAGTCTCCTGGTGTCCACTCACATCTCCAACCTCTTTAATGACACACTGCAGTCCAGAGTCTCCTGGTGTCCACTCACATCTCCAACCTCTTTAATGACACACTGCAGTCCAGAGTCTCCTGGTGTCCACTCACATCTCCAACCTCTTTAATGACACACTGCAGTCCAGAGTCTCCTGGTGTCCACTCACATCTCCAACCTCTTTAATGACACACTGCAGTCCAGAGTCTCCTGGTGTCCACTCACATTTCCAACCTCTTTAATGACACACTGCAGTCCAGAGTCTCCTGGTGTCCACTCACATCTCCAGCCTCTTTAACAACACACTGCAGTCCAGAGTCTCCTGGTGTCCACTCACATCTCCAGCCTCTTTAACAACACACTGCAGTCCAGAGAGCCCCGGGTCCATTAACATCACCAACCTCTTTAATGACACACTGCAGTCCAGCATCCCTGGGTGTAGTGTGGACAGGATATGTTTCTGTATCTTCCTCTTCGACGTTCATAGATGTCGGCCTTTCAGCTGTATTATGTTTCCATTCTCCATTAAGGACCTTCTCGGCAACAGCAACTGGAAACACAGTGAAGCCGAAATGAGTGCAGTTCGGGATTTCTCCACCATTCGACACTCATGGATGTGGACATTGGGAATGACTTTTGATACTAAGGTCTACCTTTCACTAGCTCATATACACAACGGTTTTTGCAGTACTGGCTGCTCCATCAAAAAGAATGATTAAGTTTAATTTAATAAAATTATACAAGAGAATGATCTCTGTGCTATTTTGTCTTCCTCAGCTCCAGTATTCAACAGCCAGAGTTCTGCAGATTTTCCAAGGCTTTTTAATGGTTCACTTACTTTAGACCTGAAAACAGTCAGGTTCACACAATAATGTAAATAATTTTGGTCTGCCTATTACTATAGAGCTCAGGAGAACCAACTAACAAAAGAAGCTGTGGCTCTTCAGGAAAAGAGTTAAGGAGTATTAATACGTGGGAACAGATCCATTTTTATTAGGATGTTCCAGACTCCAGATGCCATGGACTTGTTGAGTGTCATCCAGAATAAATTACAAAACCTCCTTGTCCTCTGTCCTTCAGGTGAGATTTAAAACCAAGTTCCTACCATAGGTGAATGTGCAATTCACACTGTAGTCAATGATGCACAAATCACCTCTAATCTCATTATTTCCCTATGGGAGAAAGAGCCTAAAACTAGGATCCCGATTGTTACTCTTCAAGTTCAAGTTCACATTTATTTGTCATTCCAGCCATATACAAGTATACAGTGGAACGAAATATCGTTCCTCCTGGTCCACAGTGCAAATACAGACAGGACAAACAGGACACTGACATAGACATAGAAGACAGGATACACATAGTGCAAAGTGCAGATAGTGCAAATTACAAGGCATTACATACTGTAGTACAATATAAACAACACACTGGGGGGATTTAAACCCTGTTTCTGGAATTGGAGTGAGTGCAAATAGATTCCAGGGTGTTGAGGAGCCTGACAGCCTGCGGGAAGAAGCTGTTCCAGAGTCTGGGGGAGCTGGCCCGTACACTGCGATATCTTTTCCCAGATGGTAGGAGGGCAAAGAGTTTATGGGAGGGGTCATCTACTATACTGGAGGCCCTGTGTGTGCAGCGTTTGTGATAGGTGACAGAAATGGAAGAGAGGGAGGCTCCGATGATCTTTTCAGCTGTTTCCACAATTCGTTGCAGGGTCTTGCGGTCTGAAGCGTTGCAATTCCCAAACCAGACAGTGACACAGCTGGACAAGGGGCTCTCAATGGTGCTTCTGTAGAGAGTGGCAAGAATGGGCAGAGGAAGGTCTGTCCTCCTCAGTCGCCGCAGGAAATGGAGACGCTGCTGTGCTTTCTTGGCTAGGGAGGTGGTATTGAGGGACCAAGTGAGGGCATCTGTAATGTGTACACCAAGAAACTTCTAACTGTGCTTCTAACTGTTTTCACAGGAGAGCCATTGATGTACAGTGGGGAGTGATCAGTGTGAGCCCCTTCTGAAGTCAATGATTATCTCTTTTGTTTTATTTACAGTAAGAGATAGGTTGTTGTTTGTGCACCAGTCCACTAGTTGCTCCACCTCCTCTCTGTATGGTGACTCATCATTGTTGCTAATGAGGCCCACCACTCTTATTGGTCTTATAGTCATGATCAGTTCCATTAATCTAACCCTCCTGCAGTAGGGATCTAGACTTTACCAGTCTATATGAGCTGATTTTAAGATCACAGCATTTCTTTTATCTTCCACAAGATCCCTTAATGTAATATTAGAAAATGTGATTCTTCCAAGAACTGGAAGGCAGGAGGTGTAATGCAACTTTTATTTTCCTAACACCTATGACAAACAAGAAGATGGGGCTTTGTGTGTATCAGTGACAAATTATACTAATATACAGTTCATTCACATTTCTGTTGCTGTTTGGCAAAGTTAATATTCATGTCTCCAAGCCAAATGTCATTTCTCGTTCATTTTTATTTTAAATACAGTGTATGAGTAAAGTATAAGGATAAATGTGTTTGTTCAACATAGGAACATTCC
Source organism: Atractosteus spatula (assembly GCF_055471065.1). Taxonomy (NCBI): domain Eukaryota; kingdom Metazoa; phylum Chordata; class Actinopteri; order Semionotiformes; family Lepisosteidae; genus Atractosteus; species Atractosteus spatula. The sequence goes on along the minus strand of NC_142711.1, from coordinate 6,159,007 downwards.
AGTTTAGGCAACAGAAAGCCAGGCAGGCTCAACTCCACTTGGCTTTGCCTATACAATCAGAAAACATGATACTGACTCATGAGATAATTTTATGGTTTGCAAGGTGAGAGGTGTCAAAACACAATTACATGACCTAATGCTTGACGCACATTTCCAAACAAACAGTGCCACCCCATCATAAAGTGGACGTTGGGGTCATCAGAACAGAGGAAAGGTAACGAATGACAGCAGGCATCTGGTGTGGAGATCTGGTATTTAACGACTGATCCAAGGATCTCATCCAGCCAGTTTGTGACAGAAGCCAACGCAGCTGCTTTAACAACAGGGTGGAGCAGCACGTATTCTACACTCCCCTGTGTAAAGACGTTCTCTCCGTTTTAAGCAGACTTCCACACAGCCCCCACTCGTGCCTTCTGGTTCGTTCATTTTGAAGAAGACAAAAAAAAAAACACCTCCAGTTCTGCCCCCAAGTAGAGCTCGTTTGCAGCTGAAAAAAGCAGAACATGCTGGAGCCTTCCAGGGAATGAGCTGGACATCCTGAACCACAATGACAATACCTCTCCTTCTTAGTCCTGTTTGCCTCCAACCCTTAAAGAAAACAGAAGCAGGAGGCCTGCTGCCTGCCTGTGCCGTGACTAACAGGTAGATAAGAGATGGCTGCCCTCCAGCTGGGTGGATCCTCTAACTTACCAGGGATCTGTGCAGGCCGTTCCTTGTCCATGTCCTCCTTATCCACCTGGACTCCGACACTCTGCGCTGTCTTCCCCGCGTCCCTCCCTGCCTCTCCACTCTCTGCTCTCGACCTGCTCTCCCACCACTGCAGCCTCGACCTCAGGGTGCCGATTTCCCGGTCCCTCCGGGATACCTCCGCCCGGAGGTCGGCAAAGCTGCCCTGGACCAGCAGGCTGATCTCGCACACCGCCGCTTTCGTGAGGACCTCCATGACGGAGGCCAGCTGGGTCCGGAAGACGGCAGCAGAATCCGCCATTTTGAAGCGAGATGGAGCGTTACGTTTAATTACAATAGAGCCTTTCTGTACTGGGGCATAGGCGTCCACACAACACTGGGTTCAGTGTTTCTGAGCTTCAAAGGTTTGTGGCACCATGATGATCTTAGTCTGGAATCTGAAAAAGAGAATAAAAGGCAGGGATGGTTGTGTGCAGTTATATTATACTATACTGTTGCCCTTATTGTAATACTATACATTTGGGTTAATAAGTAGTGGACATCAAGCAGGCGGGAAACTTTAGGCTTTCCTTGAGGCGACAACTTTAGGAAACTTTAGGTGTGCAGCAGTTAAATCCACTACAGGATTTACCAGACGCAGGTTCTTTTGGGAGAAACAAAGCAGAGCAGAGGATATTTCCAGTTCTTTAACTGCGGCTTGAGTAGCTTGTTATGCAAATCACAGCTACAACAGTCTGGTGTCACAAACTGGAATGTGTACAACAGCCGGCTGTTCATTAAAACCAGAAATGGACCTCAAAAATGTGACAGAGCAGCATGAGGCATTATGAATCACTGAGCCCCCCATGTTTCTACACAGGCTCCGACATACTCTACGGAAGAGGAACACCCAGTGCTCGATGGTCTGAGCTGCAGCTGGTGTAGACAGGGCCTCCCTCATCTTCTACGCTAAGCAGCCTACTGTGTGCTCCGTCTCTCCAAAGGCTAGATCCCTTCTGCTCCTGGGAACTTGGAAGAGGCAATCCAGCTCTGGGATTTGGAGGTCTCCCTCGGAGGTTAGGGCGCTAAGGGGGGAAGCACAGCACATCCCGCTGTGTTTGAATGTCCCCATGACCTCTCCCCATTCCTGCCTTTACCTCCTTTTAAAAGCAGAGAGGAATCCCCCCTCTTTCTCTCTGCCTTCCCGGCTAACTCCCTGCTCTGCGATTATCACGCCCACTGTAATAAAAAAGGGCAATGAAACTGTTAGTGAGCCTGTAAAGTCGTCTCCAGCCAGTCACTGCCTACACCGCTGACACAGAACTGGGAGCGCTGGTTACATCTTAATACCGCTCGTTATAAAAATATCAGTCATATTCGCTCCAACACCTCGGGCGATTCCGGGGAATGAAGGCCACGTAATCTACAGTTTCATTAACGTTATGAATAGCGGTTGTTTTCAGAAACTGCAAACATGGAACTGACCCAAGTTTTTCATTTTACAAGCGTTACTATCCAATACTCAAGGCACTGTACTAAGCATACTGTATGTTTCTGTTGTTACAGATAATTGCAAGATAACACAAACGCAGTAATGAATCTGACTATAATTCCAGCTACAGATTTCGTGACACGGTAATTTTACCTAAAAGATCAATAAACGTTGCACGTATCTAAACCGTTTTCACGAAGCGCAAAGGAAAGAATAAGTACGTGAAACACGTACAATTTACGTTATAACAGCATCAGCTACAAATTCAGCCCACGATTTCTTTAATTAGCGTGCTCATGTCACCGCACCACGCAAATGTGTGTAGTGTTATTATTATTATTCTATTGTAATTACTCGTGTGTTATAAAAAGTAATATACAGTACAGTATACGGGTTCAAACAGAAGCAGTATTGATGTTATTATGCAGTGACACAGTCACTGAAGCCTAGCCTGACATCCCCTAAACATCGCAGATCCTCTCGACAAAACCGATTACAACGCTGCGCTGTAAAACAAAGTTATAATTCGGTAACGAAAAAGAAAACTTACCTCGCAGTGACAAGTGACAAAGAAAGCAGCCGTAGCCCTCACCCACGGAACCAAAACAAAGGAAGAAAGCAGTGACGGAAGGCCTCTGTACGGAAGCTCCCGAGTCCCAAACCGTGCCGCCTCCTTCACGGAGCAACAGTGCAAGCGATTGTCTGGACTGAAGGTTTGACAAATCACCCAGCGACCCGCCAAGCACAACGTCAATTAACCTGTACTTACTACTGCTACAGCTCCCTGTGGTCGCAATAACTAAGAACACTCATGTGAATACACACACGACAGCAGCAAGTATGAAAGAGCAGGAATTGCTACTACTGCAGCTGATTTCTTAATCGATGTAAAGCAGTTCACAAGTAGAAGGAGAGGTGAAGCACCCATCTTTTACCTTCTTGGGAAAACCATGTTGCTGTACACGGTGTTGGTGGACCAGTAGGTGGGGCTCTTCCCCCTGAGCCAGGAGATCCATAAGCCCAGTACTCCAGTATGGTGAACTGGGGACACTGAGCTGTAGGAGGAGCTGTCCTGTGGATGAGGCTTTATACTGAGGAACATGGAGTAAGGAGCTGAGTCAGCGTATGTTGGCTGTAAAGGGACAAGTGACGAGGCTCAACAGCCTAATCATTCTGCCAGGGCAGCAGTTTTTAAGGGCACTTCAAAATCTTCACGTTAAAAACAAAGGTTATCTATGGAATCTGCCAGTTAGGTCTTTCAAATTATAGGTGATCTTGACATTCTGTGAAAGTGTAATTTTGATATAAGGAAAATCCCCATTAACAGGGAACTGCAATGCTATTTTTTTAGTAGAAAGAATCGACATCAATGAGTGCATTTCAAACCACAGTGAAAGTAAAATGTACCCAGTAACATGTAAAACCTCCAATTTACATAATAAAATAGACTAAATTTCCAGGTATGCGCGGCGCCATGTTCTGCGATTCAGAATGAGGCAACAAAACTTCAGTGACAGCGATGCGGCCGTATGACAATGTAAACATGCAGGCTTGTGAATACATCTCTTTTAATCTAAGAGAAATGTCGCTCTCAACTTCGAGATGGGTGGCCGACAAATACTACTTACTTGTTAACTCTGCATCACATCCTTTACATTAGTCATTACGGTGACTAGTGAGCAGGAAGGGCCGCATTACGTCGCAGTTCACGCAAACTCTCACTCTCTCGCCCCCCGTGGCGAGACCAGGGGTTTGTGACAAAATGGGGCTGCTCAGCACTTTCACAAAGTTCACGATTTTGTGCTTAAATCGGAATTTGTAAAATTTTGTGATACCATCAATTAATTTATTTTGTTACTGAGATTTAATAACTGGTCAGAGAAATTCGGACTGCAGTTCCTCTTTAAGTTATCCAGACTTCACAGGCAGATATTACGATCTTGGAATTGAATATATATATAAACATAATTTCTCATCACACACATACAGTACAGTACTAAAATTACAAAAATTTTAAGCACAAAAATAAAAGCATATTCTTGCAGACATGGTATAATTGTTAGATTTAGATGGCAGGACAAAGATGGTAGATTGTTGACGTACGCTGACTTTTTGGGCAGATTGCAGTTACCACTCGGGAATATGCTATAGTTATGATGACATGCCTGAGAAAGTAGTGAGTTTGTTCAAAGTAATCTTAAATCTGTCAGTACTGACCTTTCTGAATCTACACTTACGATTCTTGGATGGTGTGCAAATAAAAGACAAAAATGCAATACAGACAAGCAAGGTTAAAAAAAATAACATTTAAAGTTGTTCTCGGGTTTCATCCTGTTAAACTAATTCGTTTTAGACTGAGACACGAACTAGATGATGTACATGTGCTCTGTAGGGCTATAGAAGAAACTGACGCATTTATTTAAATTTATATATACAAAATTGTTTTGGATAGACTTTCAAAACGTTATTTTTAGTCATTTAAAATTATTAAATGAATGTTAGATCTAAGAAATCTGATATTATGTTAGAAGATGTAATATAAAGAACATTTATTTCTAATTAATCTGTTAGTAATACCGGGTAGATAATACATTCACAAAACAAAAAATACGAACGCTACCTACTTTTCCTTTAATGCTCATAAGTAGAAATACAATGTTACTAAAACTTCTCAAGAACTTCATAAATAACGAGACAAAAATGTACAAATTATAACTTACTGTTTTCCTCTGGCAGCGCTCTGTTTTTTGTTTTTATTTCGCTCACTTTTTTATACCATTCCTCCTTTGTATTATTCGATGTTTAATAAAACTTGGGGAAAAAATCAGTTTCAGAGACAGATGGGATTTTGGAGGGGAGTGGCGTCACTTTTTGTACCGCGTGATGCTTCGGTGTTTAATAGTTCACGATGTCCTGGTCTATTGCTTAAACAGAAATAGATTGCAGTTCACATGACTCGTCAAACTCTGGTTTTAAATAATCCGCTTTCTGTCCCTCAACAGAGTCAAACTGGGGCTAGGTGTACTATGACTGTCTGTACTGGGAAATGCGTGAACTGATCTCACGTGAACTACAGGAGTGGGCAAAATGATAATTTGGTTGTATATTATATTGATAAAATTTCGTATGGTTTTAACTTAAGGTTTGCTACAAATTTGACCAGCATATTCCCCAACTACAGCAGCAATTGGCCTCCCGAAGTGTAGGTAAATTACCGAGTCAGTGTGTTATGAATATGGGATCTCATAAAGGCCCTCGCAGAATCGGGGGACTCCCAGCATGGCATTAACCCTAGCTGTATTTTGCGAGTGCCATGCAAATAAATTGGAGAAAGCCTGACTTAGTCTTTAGTTTTCTCGTTACAAATGACTCCGGATCCTACGAGTAACCATTCAGCCCCCCCCCCCCCCCCCCCCAAAAACGCGTCCTTATTTTAGTGGCGCGTTCATTTTTGTTGTTGTTGTTGTTGTTGGAATAACCCACCTTTCTAAAAACCCCTCCGGCATGGCTACTGAACAACACGGAGCGCAGTTACATCCCGGAGTCAGGAGTATTAAAACAAACGAGTGAAAAACCAAAACAAATGAACACCGCTGGAAGCTTTTTCTCTTCAAATCAAAACTCCATCAGAAACGACTGTACAAACGAATAAGCCAAATGAATACAGCCCCTCATGCCAGGGTGCAACGTGAGGAAGGGCGACGCTCCTTGACCTAATCAGTGGTGTGCCCAGTGTGTGCCGTGTTTTTCTTGCTTTTTCCATCTGAAATAAATGGAAATTCCAAACGACTTCTCCTCCAACATCGGAAACCGTAAGGTTACGTGGCAAGTCTTCTTTCTGCTGTACAGCAGATAACGATTTAAATACACCAAAATAATTCAACACAAAACAAGACACGGAACTACTGCCTACTAGTTTCTTAATAAATAGAAAATCTGACACATGGGGAAAAAACAACAGGGAATCCAATTCTTCTGTTTGTAGTGAATGTACCTGCATCTCTTGTAATTGTCATACAGGTGCGACTTAAGAGGTCGAAGCAATGATTAAAGGAGACGGAAAGCAGTTGTAGAAAGCAACAATTCATCACGGACGTATAATTTCCTGTCATTTCCAGACACATTGGCTGCATTCGGGGTTTAGTGTTTTGCAAAGGGCAGAAGACAAGACAGCAAAGATGTACACAGCTCTTTTTCTGTTTAAAAGTTTTTTTTTATTGCACCATGTTGGCCTTCTTTCAAGAAGTGTTAAAAGGGACACTAAGAAAAAACTAGTTTGTAATGAGCATGAATCGTCTACCTTGTACAAGATATTAAAATGAGTCCTATTGTTTCCACTTGAAATTTGTTAATCTACAAATTCATTTCAAAAGTAACAAATTACTTGCAACATACTTAATGTTGACCCTTTTGTTTGCCCGTGTTGCTTTACGAACTGCTGGGAAGCTGCCCCGCCATGTTGGTGAAGCCAATACCTTGGTTTCTTTCAAGAAACAGCTGGATGAGATCCTCCATTCAGGACAGGAGGCACTTCTTTACACAAAGGGCTGTGGGAGCTTGGGAAAGCCACTGAGCCATGTTGTCAAAGCCGACTCCCTGGGTTCTTTCAAGAAACAGTTGGATGAGATCTTCAGATAAATCTAGCGAACGAGCTAGATGGAGTTTTTGTGTTGTCTTAGCCTAACACCTGTGTTGGCTGTAACCTGGGGCTGAGCTAATTAACACCTGATCACTCCAAAGGTTAATCAGTTGATCCATGACGCATATAAAAAAAATACAGCTGTGTCTCCCTTTTCTCTCTGATCTCCTCTCTGTAGAAGAGACATTTATGACAGCTGGGTTTTTTTTCTTCCAGCGGGCTGACGAAAGAAATGAAAAGGAACCAGAAGTTTCATTACAGAAAGCAAAACACGAGACCGATACCAACAGAGAATCATTCGAAAAGAGGAAAACATAAAGCAGTCTATTTGAAAGTAGGCTCTACTTTCAGAACAGTTTGCCCTCAGTCTCTTGCCTTTCATTTTCTGCCTGGCTCTTGACAGCACAAAGAGAACATTAAGAGAAATTATTCTGACTAAAAGGCTGTGGAGTCAATAACCACACCAAACCAAAGTCACGCGAAGAGGTAAAAGGGAACTATAAAAATGGAAGGCCGATCAGACAGAGGGCGGCTCTCCAGTCTCTGCACTATGGTAGCACTGGTGTTTCTTAAGGTGGCCCGACTGACTGAACGTCTTCCCGCACTGCGTGCAGCGGTGAGGCCGCTCGCCCGTGTGAATGCGCTGGTGTATCTTCAGGTACTCGACCCGGCTGAAACGCTTCCCGCAGTACGGGCAACAGTACGGCCTCTCTCCCGTGTGGATGCGCTGGTGCCTCTCCAGGTTCCCCTGCCGGCTGAAGTTCTTCCCGCACTGGTGGCAGCGGTAGGGCCTCTCCCCGGTGTGGATCAGCTGATGCCGCTCCAGGGTGCCCAGGTGGCTGAAGCTCTTCCCGCACAGGGTGCAGCTGTATGGCCGCTCACCTGTGTGGATGCGCTGGTGCGCCTTGAGGTTGCTGGAGAGGCTGAAGCCCATGCCGCAGTGGGCGCAGCAGTATGGCGTCTCTCCCGTGTGCAGTCGCTGGTGGGCCTTCAGGTACCCGGGCTGGCTGAAGGCCTTCCCGCACTGGGAGCAGCTGTGCACGCCCTGCCCGGCCTGCGGGCACTGGTGTGTCTGGAGAGGCCAGTCAGTGCTGAAACTGGTCCCACACTGTTCACAGTGGCTGGAGCTCAGGGCGTCCCCGCTGGACTCTGCTTTGCTCTCGCCGGCAGGAGGCGGAGGGGTGACGGTGCCGGAGGGTCCCTGTTGCTTCTGCCTGTGCAGCTGTGGGGCAGGGTTCCTGCTCTTGGGTCCTTGGGGTCGTCCACCACTTTCCAAGCCCTCTCCGAGCTCCCCCTGCTGGGTGTGCTCTTGCTCCGCCCTGCTCTCTTCCTTGTAAGCAGCCTGCAGCTTCATCTCCTCCTTCACCCGGGCAGGATTTAAGTCATCTGCCTCTGGACTCATGTATGACGATTCTAAACCGTGCAGGTGAAAGTCGTCAGGGGCATTCTGCTCGCTGGACTTCAGCTCAGTGTCCTGCTCTGGCATCACAATGCCCTCCAGTCCATTCAGGTCTCTTTTACTATATGATTGTGTAACAGCCCCCAGATCCATAAGACTTTCTACCGCATAATCAAGGCCCATACTAAGCCCTTCTGTAATATGGTCCGATTCCAGCGGGCTGAACCGCTGTGTAACCTGCTGAAGACCAGGTTCTGCCAGATGGACGGCCTCCAGCCCGCTCATCTTCTCTCCACTCTGCCTGCTCCTGGGGTCATCTGTAGATGTGGGCTCTGCGCCTAGAGTCAGATCGGGGCTCCAACATCTCGCGCCGAGCTGTTCGTCCACCCCGCTCCTCTCCTCCGCGTCCGGGAGGGCGCAGGCCTCGATGGTTCCTGGTCGAGAGAAAGTCAAACGATTAACAGCATCTAAGAGAACAGGTCACCAGCACTGCATCAACACAGAGACAGTAGAGGCAGCCACTGTTGACATGCTGAGGCAAACATCTTAATCTGGCTGAGCTGTTTTCAAGGGACCTATGTACAAAACTGCCAACACTGACTGTTTTTCCCTCCTATCAGTTTCGTATTCTTGTTTTTATGGGTGCAGATCGGGTGGCTGCTTAAGGCGAATGGGTAATGGTATCCCTCTCCAGTAGACCAGGAAAAGAATCAGAGTCCAGGATACAGAGTTGAAGCTATCATCTGGCCTTTATTTCAGATCAAGTTAAGGAACAATAGCGTGAGAGGAAGAAAAAGTCTTTTTCTTTCAGCCTCCCTCATCCTGCAACTGGATGACTTTCCATTCTCGCCTCTATAAAAACTTAGTTGGAGTTCTTTTCTTTCATAATTTGTAACTGCCTGCAGTCTACGCATTATGTCAGAATTACAAGAACATATTGTTAACAAAAGAAGCGTTTTAAGCAACTTTTTATAGATGCAAGGTCATCAGTGCTCCCAGTCACTACTAGCTTACATGGGAAGTGCAGGCGTAAGATTACCGATGTTATGATTACAATGATTTTGAGGTTATAGTAGTGCTATAACAAAAGATATACAAAAACAATCCTTCAGTGCTTTGTGAAGTCACAGATGGTGAAGTTTCTCGTGCTGGAGAGGCACAACAACAGACAAAAGAAAAGCGACAGTCACATTGGGAGGACACTGCATTTGCTGTAATGTTTACAACCCTGCAGAAAAAATGATTGATGGCGAATCACATAACTATTGTGTTAACTCAAACAAAAATCAGACAAACTGACCTACCATACAGATGTAACTAGGGGTGAAAAAAACTGTTTCCAGCATACCAGCAGATTTTATAACAATTACGATAAGGGGATTTTTAACAGAGAGGCTGTGCTGCCAGCAATCCTACCGTCCACACCGATCATTAATCCTCCACGCAGGTCCCTGTCGCCTGGGTCCGCTTCTGGTCCGTCCTCCAGGTCAAGGATGGATTCAGAGGTCTCCTCGTCCAGGTCTGTGGGCTGGATGAGAGAGAGTAAAGGTGGGCATTCAAAATGAATCAACTGCTTAACATCCTTACCAATGCCATCACATACCATCTGAAATGAGGTGCAGGCCGATCTGCATATATTTGCCAATTCTGTATGCCATCATACCACCTGGAGTGCAGACGGGTGGTCTGTTTTGTACAGAGGGGGGGGCCTTGCAGACAAAGGCTCTTCTTCACCTTGGCCCAGCGGGCAGACCGATGGGACACAGAGGGGTTTTCAGTGGGATCCAGACAGGTGTCCGGTCTCTTACCTCCTCTTTGATGATGATGGATTCCAGCTCCGCACCTTCGCCAGGGTACAGCCCGGCAGGTTCTTTGGCCGCGCCCACGGAAGCCGGCTCAACGTCTCTCCACAGGCAGCTGTCCAGCTCCGCCTCGGAGCTGCTCTCCCCGCGCACAGAGCCTTTGCCCTTGGCTCCTGCGGGGAAAACGATGGACGCGATACAAGAACTCCCATGACACAGTTACAGTAGCTGGGTGCGGGGCACACCAAGATTAGGGTTTTAAAGCCTCATCAAGAACGTCTTCTTCTGCATTAAGTTTAAATGTAGGGAGTTTGGTCTGAGCATGCAACTAAGACTAAGACTCTAGAATCTGCCTTCAGCTCCTCTCCTCTCCCTAAGAAAAAAAAAACAATATAAAACGTGCAATACAAAACCTGCTTACACAGATGTTGTGCACTCCCGGCTGGCTCAGCTTTTCAACACCGCAAGCATGTGACAGTGCCTCCTGTTGACCCGATTGTCTGTGGGTGCTGTCCTGAACAGGCAAGGACACCCACTGTCGCTAACACGTCTAGGTGCTTTCCTTACCTGGATTTCCAGATTCACAGAGATCATTCCGCAAGGATAATCTCTGAGGTGCATGAGTGAGGAGCAATGCTTAGGGTTCTGGACTGGAAGGTTGCAGCTTCAGAACCCAGGTGGGTCACAACATGCACACCTGAGCAAGGTACTTCACTCAGATGTATTTCTAGTAAAATACACAGCTGTATTTTGCTGTAAATGGGAGCAAAAATAAGATGCCTTTGATAGAACTGTCAGGTGTATGCTGATAGCAGAGAATTACACTTGAAACACATGGGACTCTATGGTGGAACTTCATTATTAATAATAATAATAATAATAATAATAATAATACTAATAATAATAATAATTGCTTACACTTATATAGTGCTTTTCTGGACACTCCCCTCAAAGCTTACAGGTAATGGGGATCCACCTGGATGAAGTGACGGCAGCCATAGCGCACCAGTACGCTCACCACACACCAACTATATGTTGGCAGAACAGAGTAATGATGCCAATTCATAAATGGGGATTACTAGGAGACTGTGAATAGGTAAAGCCCAATGGAAAATTTGAAACCAAGGTAATAACCCCTACTCTTTTTGAGAAATGCCCTGAGATTTTTAATGACCTTAAATCATCCGAAGGAGGGTTGTCGTTTAACAGTATAGTGTCCCCATCACTATACTGGGGCATTAGGACCCACACAGACTGCAGGGTGAGCGCCCTCTACTGGCCCCACTAACACCTCTTCCAGCAGCAGCCTTAGTTTTTCCCAGAAGGTCTCCCATCCAGGTACTGACCAGTCTCACACCTGCTGAGCTCCAGTGAGCTGCCACTTGTGAGTTGCAGGGTGATACAGCTACTGGATGATTAGATTAAAAATTAGTATCATGCAAGATTCACAAGTTCAATTTGCAGCTAGCACATTCCTGTCATTATACTGCTTGCTGAAAGTTGAGGGTTTGTGGTGGTCTGCAAAAAAAGCTGCAGAGCCATGTTGTTGAATGCAATATCCTGGTTTCTTTCAAGATCCTACTGAGATCCTCCAGTAAGGACAAGAGGCACTTCTGAAATGGCTGGATGAGATCCTCTGATCAGTTAGCTGCTAACTACCAGCCAGGCTAGATGGCCTGCGCTGATCTGGGGCCTGATTTCAGCGTGGCCTGGCAGTGCCCGGCCCAGCTCACCTGCGCCCGCTCTCCTGCGCCTGCGCCGCGCGCCGCCCTCAGCCGCCCGGAGCCCGCTGCAGCGCAGGCTGCCCGCGTCCTGCCCCGCCCGCAGCTGGTTCTCAATCAGCCTGAGCCTCAGCTTCAGGGTGTCGTTCTCCTTCTTGCTCTGGGCGATCTCCAGCTGGAAGTCGGCGAAGCTGCCCTCGAACAGCTTGGTGATCTCGCACACCGCCGCTTTGACGAGCAGCTCCATCACGGAGGTGAGCTGGGACTGGAATGTCACCACGGACTCCAGCATCCTGCCTCTCCGACGGTCCCTTCGGGATTTCCTTCCCACCCGTTCGGTGATCCCAGCTCAGGGGTGAACTTGACTGCGGTCAGGGTTCTCCAGGACACACTTCCATTCCACTGAGCTTGTCAGCAGGCAGAGAATCGGCACTTTCAACTCCCAGACTAAAAGAAGGAAACAAAGGACCTTTTCAGCAGACAAACACTGACCCAGCTTTGTTTCTTTATTTTCAATCAGCTAGCGATAACCACTCGCAAAGATGAATGGATGGTCACTAAACTTAAATGATACAAAATCACAATCACAGTGCTGTAGATGTAGGGTGTCAGCACCAGCCAGTATTGCTTTCTGCAGCTGTATGTGATTGTGAGACTACTGCGCTTTTAATCAGTGTACTTATTATACATGTGGGAGGTATTGCATTAAGTGGGCAAAGTAGTTACTTAATGCAAACAATTAAAACAATATGGTTTTAAAATTGGCATGATGGCATATTATATTTTTCCGTAATTTGAATTTTATACTTGACACAAAGAAACGATTAAACAAGCCAGGGGACACAAGTTGAAAGCACATTTAAAACCGAGAACAGGAAGCACTCCTTTACACTAAAGGAGGTGGGAGAGTGCAACAAGCAGCCCAACCACGTTGTGGCCTTTGCACCAAACACGCAATAAAAATATTTTCGCGAAAGCTGTTTTTTTTTTCTAAATTGTGACGTTCCGAAACATCAAGTTACACCTCGGAAAACGGCATATTGTAGCTTTGTCTGCACAGACTCGTTTACTATAGAGAAAAGTTAAGCATATTAGAATTCTTGGAGGACTTTTACTGCTGTTATTTCGAAATAAAATAGGAGGGTAATAAATCGCGATTTACTGTATGTTATTTTCTCTATACTTCTTGTTTTATTAATTCCCACGTCAAAATAGCCATTTTATGTTTTGCCTTAATAACCTTACTGTTGTAATTTGTGCGAAAACACGAAAGTTTCCATTTAACGAGGGCCAGATCTGCGATGGCCTAACATGCAGAGATTTAACACATCAGGCCAAACCGTTACAGCTACACGCCGAGAGGAAACTAATGTTGACCACGCATCCTCCACCGTCGCCGTTAAAGACCTTATTTACCGCACAACCATCCGTGGGTAAAATGCTGGACATTAAAAATTAAAGCAAAACAAATCCCAATATCGGGGATCCTTAGGCAAAACCATCAGGCCTGTATAAATAGTTAAAAGGGTAAGAGATGGCAAGCAGCAATAATAATGGACTGAAAACATATAAATACTACCGTACCTAACAGCGTTATGCAACCGTTTATTTAACCCTGTCGTCAACGCAGTTTAATGGATACGGACAAAACAAAATATTAAAACATCCCAAAACAACGCAGCGGTTTATAAGTTTAAAAGCTCAGCAAAAACAAGTTGCCTCGGACCTCGACCAAAACAAAACAGCGCACGGTGCCACCTCGTATAACTTCCCCACTGCTACCTGAGCCACCACCGCTGAGTTCCGCAGCTACATTTTCAAAACAAATGATTAGTAATTCTAAGAATGACTTCAGTTTTAAAATATAATAAGTGATAATAAATAAGAACAACAATTAAATATAAAGACAGAACACGTTTCTGCATATATTCACAGGAAACATGGTACCTCTATAGCGCTTTACATGCAAGGTTTTCTAACCCCTCCCTCAATGTAATGTACTGTAGGGTCCAGTCAGTGTGTCTGTATTGTATTCATCACTCTGTTATCCTCCCCACTCATAAGCTGGTGTGTGGGGAGCATACTGGTGCGCTATGGCTGCTGTTGCATCATCCAGGTGGGACTACACATTGGTGGTGGTGGAGGGGATCCCCATTACCTGTAAAGCGCTTTGAGTGGAGTGTCCAGAAAAGCCTTATAGAAGTGTAAGGAATTATTAATGAAGTTCCATCATTAGAGTCCCATGTGTCCTCTCCCCTTACAGGATTTGTTTGTCCAGAGGGTGGTGCTGTTTTAATTTTTCTTATAAGCAGTGTTTTACTTTGTTTCCAGATTTTATCTAAGACACTTACACACATACATTATGTACTGTATACTGTCTTGTTCTTTTAAACGTAAAGTGTCTTTATAGTGCTCTGAGCCTGTATTTACAATGATCCATCTGTGCGTTTGTGATCATGGCTGTACTGTATATGGTACTGGTTTTCTTGCTGTTTAACTTCATATACTATATTATTCTATGGTTTGTAGGAACTCCAGTTTTCAAGTACTTACAGTGCCTATAGAAAGTTTACACACCCTTTCCAGATTAACACATTGTGTAGTCTAACAGCCTGATATAAGACTGATTCAATCAAGGGTGTGTAAACTTGTTCAACCAATTTTTTTTGCCAATTTGCAAATAGATTTCAGAGTGTTTCAGTGTTTGTTGTGAATTACAATGAATCAACGTGGCAGGTCTGGATAGTGTGGGCATGCCTGTGTTCGTGTCTGCCTGCCTCGTGCCCATTGCTTGCCCGGTTAGGAGTCAGCTCCCGCACATCCCCGAAAGAGAAGAGCTGGAATGGAAGCAAGAGGACCCTCCGGCCCTAGAAGATGGGAGCTGCTCATCCCATCATACAGTCCCACCGTGTGAAGCTTCAGTGATGTCGCTGACTGTAAACCTTAAATACCGTAAGATAAAGTAAAGGTTTATTCCATGAAGAAAAAAAAAGAAACAACGTTTCACCTGTGGAGCCCCTTCGGGTGTCACCTGCTTGAACTTCTTGAGTACATTGTTAGAGCTCACGACAGGCTGAGACACACTGGGAGGTCGAGGTGCCCTAGTAGGAGGTCCTTTAACAGGCGAGTCATGGTGAAACTGATACTCATTTCTAGTGCAGGGACGTTAATCAAAAATCACACGCACAGGGCACAAACAAGACCAAAATAAAAAACTAAGCAACTCCTTGAATTCCTAACTAGACCTCTTCCTCAAATCCCTCCCTTATCAATACTGGAAGACAGCTCAGCTGCTTACCAGCCTCAAAACAGCTTCATGTTCAGTCTCTTCCTTCTCCCTCTGGGGAAAAGACACCGCAGGAGACCTGCACTCTGTCTCCAGTCCCTGCTTCCTAAAACACTAAATTGTCTTTTCCCCAAATGATCAGGTAACGGAATGGCTGCTCATCTTGTCTGAACTAACTCCCGTCTTACTATAGGAGAACCCAAAGGTCAGATCATCAATATTCATTCTACATGAAATTCAACACTAAATAGTAGATGTCTCCCTTCTATCGTGTTTCTGTGAATGTATTTGTCCGAGATGGCATGGTGGCACAGTGGTTAGCATGGCTGCCTTGCAGCACTTGGGCCCTGGGTTCAAAGCAGACCTGTGGTACTGTCTGTGTGGAGTTTGCATGTGCTCCTCGTGTTTGCATGGGTTTCCCCTTTGAGCCCCGGTTTCCTCTCAGTCCAAAGACATGCTGGTAGGTTAACTGGCTTCTGGGAAAATCGATCCAGGTGCGAGTATGTCTGTGCACATCCTGTGATGGACTGGCATCCTGTCCAGGGTGTGTCCTGCCTTGTGTCTATTAATAGACTCCAGCTCCCCTGTGACCCTCAGTTGGAAGAAGCAGTGAGAAAATGGATGGATGTGTCCGACACTTATCTAAAGGTACATACATGTGAACCCACTTACTCCACTGGATTCTTTACCACAACTTTACTCGAAGGCACAAGAGCAACACTCCGCCTGAGACCAGAACACGCATCCTTCCAGTTACAAGGCCAGCGCCCTAACTTCTGTATAGTGGCACCATGCATCTGGTTTTTACAGTATACTCACTACAGTAATGTTTCAGAATATAAATTATATACCAATAATATAATTTCACCCACCTTCTCAAACCTTTTCAAAATCCTACTACTCTACACAAGATTAAGTATTTAAAAAATTAAGTTAAAGCATAAAGTCAATGACCACAACTAGTAAGGCTTTTAGACCATTTATATGTCACTACGATGTGCAGTCCCTAACAGTGGATTAAATACATACAACTCATACTGTACTAAAAGGGATCATTAATAATGTCAACATACTGCTTCCAAGAGTGAAATCATTTTTTCTTTAGACCTGTTAGAGCAGAAGTAATAACATTAAATGTGGAATTGAAAACCTAAAGCATTTATTGAAATCAGTTTTATGTTGTGGAAAAAATATTGGTCATTAATACTGGATTTCTAAAGTTGTTACCAGTATCAAACTGCAGCCTGACCAGCACAGGATTCTCAATTTTAATCAGTATAATTAATATACTTTAGTGTACTTTTCAGACAGCAATTTTGTCTGCATTCACATTAATTCAAAACCAGACACTATATCGGCACTGATCCAGTTTGTGAACAAGGAGATATTCAATCAAACAAAAGGTGTAAGACAGGCTGAGCAGAGGAGATCATCTCAATAAGCCTGTGTAGCCTGGATGTGAACAGTGCTCCTCATTGTTAAAGAGTTGAAATAAAAGAAGGTTTAAGTATAACCATGTCCCAGGGAACTGATAAACAGTATTGCTATTTAAAGTGTTTATGTGTTAAATTAAAGAGAACAGTTTCAGGTTTTAGTTTATATTGTCTATCATTTAAAGAATGTTATTTCTAAAACAAAAAGGTGATTGTTGCACCACCAAAACAATTTTCTTCATTGTTTGGAATTTAAAGAGTACATAATCTTGAGATGCATATACTACAGTGTATTTACAGTACCTGAGGTTTTTATATCATATGGTGTTTTATTATGCCTTAAAACTGACTTGCAGTTTGAATTGAGTTGTACTTAATGTGAAATATACATTTCATCTTTTGTTTTTCAGAGGTGACAGTTTGAATGCAAGTTACTCAAAACAAAAAAAGTAAACCAAATCTAAGAATCATTTTACCTTTTGGTGGTGCAGTACTCAGTGTAGCACAGAGTAATGACAGTAGCCTTTATTTTATAAGGGTATTGTAGTACATCGGAAGGCAGTCTACAATACAATAACCAAGCAAGTACACTAATTAATTTAAACAGAATTAAAAGCAAGTACAAAAGGGAGTTTTAAGATGTTTAAACCTTGCCACCCAGTGCTTTCAAAAGGGGCTTTGCAACTTCACAGCTTTGGAGCAGCTGAAAAAGCTGTTTTCCCAGCCTCTTATTTTAATACCCTCTGAACTGAAAGAATATCAGAGTCTCAAGACAGCAATTGACATACTATAGGGGTGTACAAATTAAACACTGATGAAATCAGGAGCCTAACCAAGAGTCAGCTGTCTAAAATTATGTTCCAACGTCAAAATTGTACATAACAGCTTTTGCCACTACAAATCACATCTTCGCTTGACCTTGAACCACCTTAACAACCATTCACAGCATGTGACTTGCCATAGCAGTAATTTAATTTGCAGAGAAATCTTTCCATCATAGTATTTAGTTATGCATCTGCAGAACAGTAAAATATGGGACACCATCCTAACAACTTGCACTCATGCATGGAAAATATAAGAAACATTCCCAATTAAAGATACACTTTACACAGTGCAAGTATTTTCAAATGCTCTGTTGCATCTTGAGATTTTAAAAGAGCTCTTACATCCTTGGAAGCATATCTAATGACTTCAACATGACAGTAGTCATGCCTTTCTACTTAGTACCAGGTTCAGTTGGACATGATGAGAGCTGAATAACTTGTAAATTACAAAATTTAATTAGCCTCCTGTTCACAGTATCCTGGGGATAGTTTACGGAGCATGTTTCGGACTTTGGATACTATTTTAGCTTGCGATTGCAGGGATACAGACTAGTACACGTTTCAAATGGGGGATCTATAATAAATATTATGTCCTTCTAGGACTATGTAGAAACTATTTCTGTCTGAATATAAAAACTGAAAGATCTTCTGAACATGCGGTTTAAACTGATACACTCTCTCTCCTGATAGTTTGCTTGTTTTAAAAACCTCTCAAGGAGAGCTTTGTCCACGGATCAGCTTAAAGAGCTGATACTGTATGTATTAGCATGTACGTGTGACATTTCCAAGATAAGAAAGCCCACCACGTAATTTTCACACATACGTTCATCCGGGGGATAATATTGAGTAGTGTTTCAAGTCATAAGTCACGGTATTCTAACGTCGTTAGAAGTTTAAAAGTTAGAACTAGAAATCAAACGTACAAACAGCAAAATATACGTAATCAGGCACTATAATGAGGGTAAATGCTGTGCGCTGGTTTAATACTCCTGCGATGACGCTTTTATGTGACGCCTTGTGTCGCTGCTCAAAGGAACCCAAAAGCAAATCCTTTGTGTTTAGTAAAATTTTTATTCAACATCTGCGCAAAGTAGATGAGAGTAAAGGGGGTTATTAAACTTTTTTTCCCCGCAGCCGACATCTGATCTGTCGCAGCAGTAGGCGGAGAACTGCAGTCCCTTCCCCTCCCCCGTCTCCCGTCTTGGATTCACTTTCAGAAGTCCTGTATCCCTTCAAGTTTGCGGGATACCTGACAGGTCGTGCGAAACCAACATGGCAGACAGCGGTTCACTCGAAAGTGTGGAAAAGGACGCAGGCGTTGTGGTAACTATTGATCACCGACTACTCTTATGCAAAACTTTTTCAGAACGGAAAAAAAAAACTGTTCTTATCCGTAAGAAAACCTCTACTTGTAATTCAGATTTCTTCATCTGCAGTATGATGTGCTTTTAAACCACATTTCTTTCCTTTGAGATGTATTCAACTTTTTTCAAGTTCGCAGAATACAGTCGTACGACGCCGCGAAGGCTACTTGAAGAATAATAAGATACACGTGGTTAACTGTGTGCAGCTGACCGCTGCAAAGCTGATCAAACTTTTAACTAAAGTTAAGACTCTGGAAAGCAAGTAACTTGTGTGCGATGAGGATAAAATAGTATTCGTATTCACAACGAAGACTTTAAATCCTCGCAGATGCAATTGAAAGTGACAGCCGTGTGGTATGCAACGATACGATATCGTGTTAAAAGTTGAGACTAAGATTGTTAGTCAATCCAAATCGGGAGGGGAAAAAAAAGCTTAGATAAAATTTAAAATACATGCACGTGATGCTACACTGAACCTGAAATGTGAAAAATGAAAGCTGTTGATCTTTTGTGATGTACAGGGGTCAAGAAAAAACATTCTTCGGTGTTGTAACCTAACTTTCTTACTGGCTGTCTATAACGGTGTGTTTCTCCCTGTATGTGTTGTGCACACTGGTCAGAATGTTAGAAATTACACCACAGTGTGGTGGGTTTCTGAAAGCAAGAACTTCTTCATAGCATGAACTCCATTAGATTGTTCAACATTTGTAGTCCTACTCCATCCCAGTTTTACAACAGGATCACCTTCAACTGAAGTTGTGATGGGGAAGTGGGGTGTGGGATCAGACCTGTGTTCCACTGGCCATCTGTAGGCTGGCTATCTGGAGTCCTGCCTGCAGAAGGAGAGAGAGAGAGAGAGAGGTCTTGCACCACTCAGCCCAGTCAATCCTTGTGTGCTACTAGGAAAGTCTCTAATTCTGGACCAGTTAATGTACAGTAGCCTCTGCATCTCTTCACAACCTTGACCAACTGCCTAAAGATGATTCATCACAGAAGATGTATTTGGGCATCACTCTCACAACGTTCAAACTGACAACATAAGTACATTTCTAAATACATGTTCATACTTTGTCAAACACTGTAAATGTAATCCACATATTTTTAGTTATGAGGTTGTTCTTCTAGACACAACCATGATTGCCTTTTTTGTGTTCCATGAAACTGAGCACAGTGCAAAACACTAAGTACATCATGGGGTAAATAAGAGAACTGAAATAAAGTGCAAGGTAAAACTCCCATCCTCAACAGCTCCAGAAAAAGATTTTTCTGATAGAATTGATACAATCTTTCAACATTGGTGTCCATCAGTAGGAGGATGGGCTCAAATGGGTGAGATTCAGACAGATGTGCATTTGCCAACTAATCGATTCTGTAGATTCAGCTTTTATTGAGCTCCGTATGTACAGCAGCACAATCCTGGATCTGCTTCCTAGAACAGACAGGATTTCTCAACTCTTGCAGACAGTACAGGCCCAGAAAGGAGATCAGTTTACACTTCAAGTGCTTGTCCTGTTCTTGATATGTAACAGAAGTTCTGTTTGTCCCGTTGCCTGCAGCTCTTTGAGGGTTTGTCCTGTTTTAGGACATGCTTGTCGTGGGTGTTTGGCAAGGCCTCAGCCATCTCTATCAGGAATTACTTTAATCCTTTCTGCAATATGATTGAGAAGTAATATTGGAGTGCTGGATATGTGCAATATACAGGAGTCCCACTTCAGAAACATGATGTCAGGTGAAACAACCTTATTAGCAGTATAAGAACAAATGAAATATTGAAAAGACCTTGCCATTCCTTCTGTGAAGCATATAAACAAGAGTTTTATATGGACCAGAACAAGAACCTCATTTGTTTGCCTGCAAGATTCACAAAAGGATAATGTAATGCATGCATGAAACTCAATCAATAGATCAAGAAGGCATAAAAAGATCAACTGAAAACTCGGTGTTCTCGACTGGATATCACAGTCTCTAGAACAGGACGCTCCTTCCCTGAGCCTGGAGAGCCTCATTGCAGTTAATCTTACGGGCGAGATTGAAAAGATCTGCAAGTTATTGATGCAATAAACACACAATGTGTTGAGTTAAAGGAACCCTGGTGTTTGGAGACTGAAAGACTTCCTGATTTGACTGAAATAACTTCTCATTTAGTAAATAACTGGTTTATTTAATCACAGTTGGGTTGTTCTAGCTCTGGATTGAATGGCAAGAGTTGAAGACGATCACACAATCTGGGGAAACTGGACAGATGTGCATGGAGGCATGGACAGTAACTGCTCACAAGGCTGCAGAACCCTCCTCCTTGACTATCAAAGCACTGTACCATAAATAGTGTACAGTATGCATTTATACACACAATATTGAAACTCTTAAGTGCTCAGTTTTTGATTTGGCAGTTTTTATAACACCAAATACACACCTGAAATGCCATGTTAAATCCTTAAACAGTGCTTCATTAAAAAAAAGCAATTATAAAAGTGCTACTTCATTCAGGTGGAAAAGTCCCTAATTTTTAACAGGCTAATGAGTTAATTAATATTTTCTTTCAGATCAAAGATGATTTTGCAGGCTACAGCTTGGATCTGTTCTCCTATCCAGAGCACTACTTTGAAGACTTAGCATGCGTCTACATACCACATGGAGTTATCATGGATAGGTAAGGTTTCATTTCAAATTCACTATGCTTAAATAACTTGAGCAATACAAAATTAATTAATTTTACTTTGATATACACCTCCAGATCCTACAAGAGATATGCTCCAAAACAATGTTGGGGAACTTGTTGATTTTGCACATTCAGCATACTCACTCACAGACTAATTTCTATTAATACTAAATTGTTGTGAAAAAGCAATAGTAACATTACACAAGAAAGTCATATCAGGTTAAATGTTTTTAGAAGAATTTGAGAATTCAAAAACAATGTTGTGACATGGTATAATAGGATCTTTAAAAATAGGTGGGTCCAGGTCAACAGATGCACCAAACAACTATAAAGTTCAAAACAGCAGTGCTCTTTTATTTACAGTGCATGATACGAAAAAAACACCACAAACAAAAAACACCAAAACAAAAGCCTAAGCTCCATTTTAAAAACTGACTAACCTCCTCACAACTTTCCAGATTACCACTGCCAGGCTGCTAAACTGTTTACCAACTTCAAAACTCAGTTTCCAACAGACTCTTTCAAAATTGAAGACTCCCTCTGCAATTCTTCACAAACAAGCACTTCTAAAGTTTTCAGAACTCACAATTTCATGTTCCTCAGTCGGTCAAGTCTTTCTCCCATTCGTCTGGTGAGCATACACAGCAGAAGATCTGACTGTGACTCCATACTGCAGATTGACCAGCAAGCCAGAGGCCCTCCACTTCCTGGTTTTTAAACTGTCTCCTGACCAATTAGCGTTGAGCAATTGGTCAGGTGACTTAGAGCAGCGGCTCATTCTCCCAGAGACTCTTGGGGAATGTAGTCCAGACACAGATATACGCTAATTATACTCTAATAATAATAATAATAATAATAATAATAATAATAATAATAATAATAATAATGTATGCAAACAAATTTTAGCACCATGTGTTTTAATGTTTAAAATTATTAAATTCAGTACAGCGTTTCAAGCACTGAATGCTAGATAGTGCACAATATAGGTGCAGATAAGAACACCTTAACAAACAATATTAGTTATATTTAATAAATTCATTCATTACCCAGTGTCGGATATACTGTGTGTTGTAAATGGATTTGTGCTGCTGTATAAGGTTTTGTTTTTGCTCCGTGTGTTTCAGTCCTGTGATGTTTTAAATCTGATTGGCAGGACTGAGCGCCTGGCCAGAAACATCATGGATGACATCGGCGGTCATGACATTGTTGTCCTCTGTGTCCTGAAAGGAGGCTACAAGTTCTGCGCTGACCTGGTCGAATTCATCAAAGTCCTCAGCCGAAGCTCTGACAAATCCCTTCTGATGAGAGTCAATTTCATCAGACTAAAAAGCTATTGTGTAAGTACAAATCAGAACAGTTTATTACTTAAACACATCTGCACCCATGCTGCCTGTGGTCATTTTCTGGACATTCTCTTCGGAAAAAAAAATGTAGACAGAAATGTCCACAAATGCAGGAAACACACGAGACAGGTAATTTTTAAAAACAATATTTTTACCTGTTGAGGCAATTTGTATACAATAGTGATTTTATTGTTACAGTAGTAACAAATTTTGCCGATTTAAGTGAAGGTGTACTGTATGTGTTGCAGAAATACGCATTTTATATCAAAAGATGTAAAAAAGAGTAAAGAGTTCACAAAATAATATGCAGTTAATAACAGAAGGCAAATATATACTGAAGATGTAAATGAAAACTTCAAACTGCTTTTACAACAGAATACATTGAAAAGAAGCCCAATGTTAACAGGACACAGGTTCCACAGAGGCCTAAAAACAGCTAAAAACCAGTAAACCTACATCCTCTTTGGTGCAATATGGGGAAATAATAAAAAGCTAATTGAATATCTGGATATATACCGTGAAAAGTGTAAGTATTGGGACAGTGAACTGAAAATTGTCATTTTAGCTGGTTACTAATGAAAATCGTATTTCAGATCAAAAGATTGATATGATACAAAAATATCATTTTTCAGCTTTTGTTTCTGGGTATTGTTTTGCATACATGTTGAGCCCAGGGTTATATATTGTCACCTAGGTATTGGTTAGGTATTATTTTCTGTTCTCAATATGTGCTATAGAGATGCACAGCCAGTCTAGTTAAATATGCAGATGACATGTTCTTGTGATGCGGCGAGGTGAGCCTTGAATAGGCTCTGATTAATTGGCGGGCTACCTTAAGAAATTAAACAAAAAATTAAACATCAGTGCTTAAAACTGAAGTAAAACCAATTAACTGAGAAAAAAAAAGTCAGAAGAGCAATAAGGGGAAAGCGTGGCCAGATGAGATTTGAGGCCAGGTCTTCACAGTGTGAAGGCTAGTCTCTCATCTTACTGTGCCATTGCTTCAGCCAGGAGCCAGCAGCGCCTCTGAGCCTGATAAAGAGCTCGTCAGCAGTGACGTCACCTTTAACAACAGTAAAATCTACCTTCACTGAAATGTACCTGAGAGCTCGATCTCACTGGCTGCAGTTCCTGTCAAGCGCAAGACCTCACCTGACATGAATCTGATTCTGCCTAGAAGCCTAGATGAATCAGATCCACGATCAGCCGGTCTGGCCTGTTTCTAACGGGGGGGCCTGTGTTTTCCGGGAGGAGCTGCAGCTCGGTAGAGCAGGAGGCGAGGTGAGCTGCCAGCCCTCACCTTGGTGGCCCCTCCCTCCCGGGGCAGGTTGTCGAGGGCGACGTCACTGCTGACGAGCTCTTTATCAGGCTCAGAGACGCTGCTGACTCCCAGCTGAAGCAATGGCACAGTAAGATGAGAGACTAGCCTTCACCCTGTGAAGACCTGGCCTCAAATCTCATCTGGCCACGCTTTCCCCTTCTTGCTGCTGGGAGTTTTAAAAAAAAGTTTTACTTAAGTTTTAAGCAATGATGTTATTTTTTTTTTTTTATTCCTTAAGATAGCCAGCTTTGTGGGTTTCTGAAATTGGCCACTGTGAAATTATATACAGTATGTACGTATGGAACTTTATATTTTAATTAGTATCCTGAATTCAATTCTTAAAGAAACAAGGTTTCTCTAACAAAAAGCTTAAAGAAAAAATTCTCAATACCTCATGAAATTAATTTTGAAAACAGACACCATAGTACACAATTCTTTGGGAAATTCTCCATAATATAATTATTATTATTTTATTATTTTATATGTTATTTTCTCCTAATGGTCAAATACGTCACATTTTACCTGTTGAGGCAATTTGTATACAATAGTGATTTTATTGTTACAGTAGTAACAAATTTTGCCGATTTAAGTGAAGGTGTACTGTATGTGTTGCAGAAATACGCATTTTATATCAAAAGATGTAAAACAGACTAAAGAGTTCACAAAATAATATGCAGTTAATAACAGAAGGCAAATATAAACTAAAGATGTAAATGAAAACTTCAAACTGCTTTTACAACAGAATACATTGAAAAGAAGCCCAATGTTAACAGGACACAGGTCCTACAGAGGCCTAAAAACAGCTAAAAACCAGTAAACCTACATCCTCTTTGGTGCAATATGGGGAAATAATAAAAAGCTAATTGAATATCTGGATATATACCGTGAAAAGTGTAAGTATTGGGACAGTGAACTGAAAATTGTCATTTTAGCTGGTTACTAATGAAAATCGTATTTCAGATCAAAAGATTGATATGATACAAAAATATCATTTTTCAGCTTTTGTTTCTGGGTATTGTTTTGCATACATGTTGAGCCCAGGGTTAGGTATTGTCACCTAGGTATTGGTTAGGTATTATTTTCTGTTCTCAATATGTGCTATAGAGATGCACAGCCAGTCTAGTTAAATATGCAGATGACATGTTCTTGTGATGCGGCGAGGTGAGCCTTGAATAGGCTCTGATTAATTGGCGGGCTACCTTAAGAAATTAAACAAAAAATTAAACATCAGTGCTTAAAACTGAAGTAAAACCAATTAACTGAGAAAAAAAAAGTCAGAAGAGCAAGAAGGGGAAAGCGTGGCCAGATGAGATTTGAGCCCAGGTCTTCACAGTGTGAAGGCTAGTCTCTCATCTTACTGTGCCATTGCTTCAGCTGGGAGTCAGCAGCGTCTCTGAGCCTGATAAAGAGCTCGTCAGCAGTGACGTCACCTTTAACAACAGTAAAATCTACCTTCACTGAAATGTACCTGAGAGCTCGATCTCACTGGCTGCAGTTCCTGTCAAGCGCAAGACCTCACCTGACATGAATCTGATTCTGCCTAGAAGCCTAGATGAATCAGATCCACGATCAGCCGGTCTGGCCTGTTTCTAACGGGGGGGCCTGTGTTTTCCGAGAGGAGCTGCAGCTCGGTAGAGCAGGAGGCGAGGTGAGCTGCCAGCCCTCACCTTGGTGGCCCCTCCCTCCCGGGGCAGGTTGTCGAGGGCGACGTCACTGCTGACGAGCTCTTTATCAGGCTCAGAAACGCTGCTGACTCCCAGCTGAAGCAATGGCACAGTAAGATGAGAGACTAGCCTTCACCCTATGAAGACCTGGCCTCAAATCTCATCTGGCCACGCTTTCCCCTTCTTGCTGCTACGAGTTTTAAAAAAAAGTTTTACTTAAGTTTTAAGCAATGATGTTATTTTTTTTTATTATTCCTTAAGATAGCCAGCTTTGTGGGTTTCTGAAATTGGCCACTGTGAAATTATATACAGTATGTACGTATGGAACTTTATATTTTAATTAGTATCCTGAATTCAATTCTTAAAGAAACAAGGTTTCTCTAACAAAAAGCTTAAAGAAAAAATTCTCAATACCTCATGAAATTAATTTTGAAAACAGACACCATAGTACACAATTCTTTGGGAAATTCTCCATAATATAATTATTATTATTTTATTATTTTATATGTTATTTTCTCCTAATGGTCAAATACGTCACATTCCTGTCAGATTCCAGGCATTGCAACAATCTTTTTATTTGGAATTTTAAAATATTGTGAGAGACCTATTTTGAATCAGAGGTGTTGTTCTCCAGGTGAGGCAAAGGAAAACCCCTTTATTGTTGAACAAACGAAAGCAGTGATGAGCAACACCAGTTGTCAAACTTCTCGACCTGCAGCTCAAGGGCTCAGAGTTGATCAGATTACTTATTCATAGAAAATCAGGTTTCACTGCAGCCTTCAAGGTTTGAAGTCAGACTCATCATCACTGTCAAGGGGTCGGTACAGTATACTTGTTTGTAAATAAAACCTCAAATGAGTTATATGAGACAGCCACAGGCTAAAATGTTCTGAAAATGTAATGAAATGACTGGTGTGGGTGTCATACGAAAACTTTCTCTGCTATATAGAATTTAAAAAACCTCTTCTCTTCATTTGATTAAAACTCGTTAGCTAGTAATGGCTAACGCACCTTAGAATTCATCAGCCTTGTCCAAAAGGTTCATCAGAGCCAAGTTGCCAATGCGTTTATGTGGGGGTACTAATGGTTGTGTGCCGTACAGAAAAATTTAGTCATATTTGTAACTGAGGGATGTGAAAGTCAAAGGGAAATGTGCTAAAGGCACTTCACCCCTGTTCAGCTCCTTTTTAATAAGGCATGTAAGCCACCTTTTTCAGTACTGGCCCCAAATTGTCTTTTTATTCGTCGGTTCTGCTGCTGTGTACTGAGAAGCTTTGTGTGTGAGGTTCACCTGTTGGCAGTCATGCAGCAGAACTTATTAAGCAGCTCTTGGCTTGACTCATTTTAGAACAAAGAGGACTTAGACGCTGTGTTCCAGCTGGAGGGAAAGGCTAAGGGCTCTTTTCATTTCGTGCCCTGAAAGGGATTTTATGTCCTTTATTCCTTTTTATTTTTCAGGCAGCCTGGGTTGAAACGCTCTTTGTTCCTCTCCATTTAGAAAAAAAAACAACAAAAGGCATCAAGCCACTTTACGGCACAATTTTGTATTTTAAACAGAAGGATTTCCAATCTGTACGGGATCTTGTAGTGGCTGTGTGGAGCTTCGCGTTTACCCTGGAGGAAAAAACATGTTGTGCATGTTGCTGCAATAAAGGAAAGAAAGACTGTGAGGGTTGGATGAATAATTACAGGCAGTTAGACTAGTCTTAACATGCAAAATAAAACTCAAGCCTCCATAGAAATACTTGCTTCGTATTCCCTGAGGAAACATGAAATGGATTTGACCCTAAGGTGAATCCAGAGTGTCTTACCTAAGGAAAATAGTTCATGAATTATCTTTTCCTCTCTGAAAAGTCACTCTTGCTGTATTTTTTTCTTTTTTTTAATATTGCTTGATGTTGGTCTTCACACACATCTGCGTATACTCCTGGAAGCACGTTTTGTCGTCTTTGGTTTTACGGAAATAACGAGCTTGCCAATGTACCTGGCATAACTCCTTGTTCTTCATTTAAAACCTGGTCTGACAGCTTTTCGAAAGGCCTCCCTGGTATGGAAAAGACTAGGCCTTGAACACCCTTCAGCCTGAGGGTTCTTTCAGAGTTCATTTTATTTCAATGGTCAATTCCTTACTATAATACTGAAGTTAAAAAATGAGTAAACCTCACTTTTTCTCCTTTGATTTTAACTGTTTTCTTTGTGAGTTTAATATTGTGTTCTATATATTTATCAAAATGAACTGTACATTGTGATATCCTATTTTGTTGAATTAGAAATTGTTATTTATTTTAAACAGGACACGAATGTTCAAACTAAACACGTTTGTGCATGCAAGATGTTAAATGTCAGCAAAAATTGTAAGTCAAAATATAGAAACTGAATTATGCTTATCAAAGATACGCTGTGGCAAACCTGAATTAGTTCAGGGGCACACACTTACTTTGACAGTTACCTGAAAGGACGTTGTCTGTGAACAGTGGTTGAAATGATTTCAGAATAAATACACCTGACACTGTGAAGTAGTGAATTTCAAACAAAGATTCAACCATGAAGACCAATTTCAAAACAACAAAGATGTAGAAAAGCACAGATCTGAAGAGGGGTATAAAGAATTTCAGACACACTCAATATCTGTTTGCCCGTAGTGAAATCAACCATTAAGAAGTGGAAAATGTATACATGTATAAAATATATAAATGTATTGTGAAGCCAACAGCAAAATGACTTTGAAAGAGTTTAGAGGCTGAGACAATATCCCAGTAACCACATAGCAGTGTCAGAATGGCAAAGCCTTCTCAAATTGTGCATGGAGTTTGCAACAGAGCATTTAAGTGAAACTGCAAAACCCATGGCAAATCATTTTGTGGTCAGACAACACAAAAAGGAACTGTTTGGTCTAAGTGCAAAGCAATACATCCTGTGCATTCTCAACACAACACATCGCACAGTCAGCATTGTGAAGCATTAGGGTAGTATTATGTTAAGTGGCTGTTCTCATCTGTAGGGACTGCAAAGTTTTTCAGACTGAAGTGAAAATGAACAGAACAAAAATATGCTTCAGCCTTGTTCTTCATTTAAAACCTGGTTTGACAGACTTACAGAGACTTCCCTGGTATGGAAAAGACTAGGCCTTGAACACCCTTCAGCTTTTGGGTTCTTTCAGAGTTGACAATTCAAACAACTGTAGGTGTTCTAGGACACAAAATCACCAAATCACACCAAATCACAAAATCACAGAGCTACATAGGAGTGGTATAACAATAGGAAAGTGAATGTCTTTGACTGGTCCAGTCAAAGAGCTGACTTGAATCCAATAGAAAATTTGTGGCAAGATTAGAAAATTTCTATCAACAACCCCCAAACAACTTGAAAGAGTTTGAGCAAGTTTGCAAAAACGGTTGGACAAAAATTGCACCATCCTGGTGTGTAAACTGGGTAGAGACTTATGATCTTTGGTTTTGACTCAAAGAGATAAATACTTTTGCAGTCAACATATTGTAATATATATTGTCATAGTATAGCCAGACTATGTCCTATGTTGTCTCTGACTTTAGTTGAAAGGCTGGTCATCACATTCCCAGTATTGATTCCTGCAAAGGCTGGTCATTGCAGTCATTTCCAGAATTGATCACTGCAATGCCCTACATGCTGGGGTATCTAAATCCTCACTGACTCTGACTGACAGTATGTCCAGAATTCGGCAGCTGGAATCCTTACCAGATCGTATGCAAGTGGTCACATTACTCCTATCCTGGAGTCCTTGCATTGGCTTACTGTCAGGTTTCATGTCAACTTCAAAATCCTCATGCTCACTTACAGTATGAGGGTCCTCATGGCTTGATGAGTTTCTGACTCATTGTCTTCCTTTCCCCACCTCGCAGCCTTCGTTTGTCTGGCTGACTTTCTTTACTATTACTTTCTGATATCTTTGTGCTGTCTCTGCACATTGTAGTAGAGAAGATAATGCTTTAATGAGTTTTGTAAGTTTGACGTAGCCTGTATTATCTCACTTAAATAGCACTTTAATTAGTTTTCTTTGTTAAATCTCTAGAGGAATGGCTTTGATCTGCTTTCGAGGTCCTGCACTCTGTATTCCTTAAAACCAAATAGGAAAAGAAAGACAGGTAAAAGACAAGGACACCTTGAGGTGATCGGTATGGAATGAAGCAGGTAATAGATAAAATTAGGCTTAGGCAGGAAGGTACTGTACGTCACTGCTGTGATGCTAAAGGCTAAGGATTAAACAAAAACCAAGTGGAAGCTGGCACATATTACAATTAGAGAGCTTACTGAAGGGGGGGGGGGTTGTAATACCGGGCATTCACCCGATTGTGATCAGGTGACAAAATCAGTAGGTTTTGCAATCTCTGATTTATGCACAACATGCTTCGTATGAAACCGTGCTTAGATGGCTGAAAGACCTCGTCAGACTTGAAACCCTCAAGAGCAGTCATTTTGAGTGCCCCCGAGCTTGTGCACAAATTGGATCGATCCTTGTAACCCTTTGGGAAGGCTGTGATTAACGGTGATGTATTCTTAGCCAGATCTGCAAGCTCTTCTTTGTAAAGCAAATAATTAGATCTTGTTCATTCATAAACAAGTTAAAGGGCACAAGATGGGGTCAATATTGTAACTGTAGTGTGAAAGGCTATATGTGCCTTTTGTAAATTTTGCAGTGCATTAAATGTTAAATCGTGTTGGATTACATGCTAAGAGCTAGTAGACAGGGTGAAAGGAGAAGTATCAATCATTTCAAAAGGAGTTTGGTAATGATATGTAGTGGGTTTTTAATGGATCTACAGTGTCTTACTATGATTTTTTTCAAATCTAATTTTGACCCCCTTTTGTTACACTGAATATTTCATGTTTGCATGGTTAATGCAAAAGTACTTCTTTGTAGTTTTTTTGTTTTGCCTGTGAAATGTATTTTTCTTGACAAGTAAGACAGCCTGAGTCAGTGTGGGATTGAGTACAACTGGCCCGTGGACGTGAACGTCTCATACAGCTTGGAAGGGTTAAAAGCTATAGCAGCTACGTTTGTTTTGAATCAGGTTCTCTAGTTTCATGAGAGTGCTATAATTTCAATAATGTGATGTGTCTTTCCATGTGCCTCTTGACGTGAGTGCATGAACCTATTGATTATTGCTAGCTTTAGACCCCAGCAGGCAGTCGTGTAAAAGCAGTGTACAGCATGTCTCTATAGCATTAGTTGATAGCTCCATTAATAGTCGGGTTCTGTGATTCATTCTGGGCATAGACTTAGCTTGAATGGGCAGTTGCTAAATTATCATTTTGATTCAAAGTGACTCCCCAGTGAAAAGGTCACACTGATTTCTGTTGGTTTACTATACTTAACATCACTAGCCAGATTTAATTAAGGTTTGACTGGGTAGATTAATTTCACAAAGGTTCACAAAGTCAGGAGACCTTCTTGTATAATACATATCATGTTGTGTTTTGCTTTGTAAAGTTTAAGAGTTTAGAAGATAGGCTGGCAATACATTGTATGTATTTGTATTCTGAATTAGAGACAAAATGCACTTTGGTAATGGGCGCTTATAAAAAGAAAATACAGTAGCAGATTTAACCCCAATCCAAAGCCTTTAAAAGCTTTAAAGACCTTTTGTCTCAACACTGTGATCACCACAAAATTTAAAAAAGGCTGCAGAAAACAAGATTTTGTTGACTCAGAATGCATTTTGGCCAGTACTGCTATGCTTGCATACATTACAGGTAAGTTCTTTTCACCTATGGCAACACTAGTAAAAATGTTATTTGCCTGCTGTTTCTTCAGCGGTTGGTCAGTAACATTTGAAGTACCATTCAGGAGTTTTAAAAACATTAAAGACAGTCCAATCATTACACAATCCAAGTATTCACAAAAACACGTACATTTAAGGAAATAAAAAACAAATGAAATTAGCTTTTGAATGCTAGAATGAAATTTGAAACCACAAATTCAAATTAAAAATTAAAATTCTTATTAATCCTTATTAATTAAATTAATAAAAATTCTTATGAATTCTGAACTCCTGTAAGCAATCTAGTTGAAGGGAAGCTGAGTGTTTGGCTTGGCTAAATTATCTGTAGTATTCTCAAACAGCCAGCAGGGGGCTGTTATAGTAAAAACACAATGGGCACATCAAGGCAGACCTAATGTTCAATAATATGTAATAATATCCTTACACTTACATAGACATTTTCTGGACACTCCGCTTTAAAGCGCTTTACAGGTAATGGGGATCCCCTCCACCACCACCAGTGTGCAGCCCCACCTGGATGATGTAACAGCAGCCAGAGAGCACCAGAACACTCACCACAAATCTTTTCGAGAAATTCTCTAGGAATGACCACAGAGAGTCAGGACTTCGGTTTTCATCTGAAGGATGCGTCTTTTTACAGTGTAGTGTCCCCGTCACTATACTGGGACATTAGGACCCACACAGACACAGGGTGAGCGCTTCCTGCTGGTCCTGCTAACACCTCTTCCAGCAGCAACCTTACTGTAGCTTTCCCAGGAGGCCTCCCATCCTGGTACTGACCAGGCTCACTCCTGCTGAGCTTCAGTGGACTGCCAGTGGTGAGTTCCAGGGTGAGAGAGCCGCTACATATGTAGCTGCTATACAGCTGCTGGCAAGTTATGTTAATAGCATGGGTAAAAGTTCCCGTATGCTGTTCAAGATATTTTTGTATAAAAACATTTTTGTAATATGTCATTTCAGCATCTGAATGGGTAATATTCAGCTATTCTATGACATCCAGAGTAATTTGATGCAAAATAGTATCATACATGCACACTACATTCCCTGTGTCTGAAGAACATTCCGTTACTGTATGTTACAAACTCTTGTCTTCAGAGCTTATAGCCCATATGTCTTGTGTCATAAATCTAGCTCTTTTCTCAGCAGTCTGTTCACTGATAAGGCAATGACTGAATGTCTTTCAAACAGACAGGATATCAGCTGTAAATTCTGCCTCAGCATCTTTGCAGACACATGGCCTTCCTTCTTTGGGGTTGGAACTTGACACAACAGGAATTCATTTGAGCTATCTGTCAGTATATCCTGTATTACAAAGATATACTGCCAGGATATACCTATCATTACAAATCAGGGGTGTCACTTGCTGGAAGAATTTCTGAAAAGGGCTCCTTGTACATTAGAGATGATCCTCAGTAGATATTGGAAGTTGCTTGTCAGTAGCCTTTGGTTTTTCAAATGGGATTTAATTAATTAAAAATAATTGAGTTAATGTTTGATAGTGTATCATGACGCTCTAAAAGGATTTGCTATTAAAATGGTCAGTACACATCAAATTGCATATAGTTTCGTTTCGAATATCCCATTACCAGTTTTTGTGGTCAAATGGTTAAGTTACCAATCAGGAAGAATGAAAGTCTTCATCTGGTGGTCTAAATGCAAAACATTATTACTGTTGGTCTAGTTGGTGTTAAGGTAAGGGACCTGTCCCCACCTCTAAACTGCTCAGCCAAGCAGGAAAGAATCCAGGTATTGTACCCAGGCTGCTCTTCAATAGCACTACTACCAATACTGAATGAAAAGATACTTAAAATATGCTTTTGTTTGACACATGGAATCGTGAAAATTCACTTAAGTGCATATGAAAGCATAAGAAGATGATAAAGGCTACAAATTCAAATGCTGGCCGCATGAAATTCCAGTAAGAAACCACAAGGGGGAGACGAGATCTCCATGAGGAGCAGGCTGCTCAGACAGCACTGTGATCATGCTTGTGACAATGTGCTGAAAAGGAGAAGACCCAGGTGGAATTAGCTACAGGTGCGTAGCCACATGGTAGGAGAAGTATAAAGAACTGCTTTAAGAAGGGTATGTTGACAATATCCTTGTCCCAACACAAAGTTTGTCTGAATCTGCGTGGTTTTTTTTAACTGAAGAAAACTCACCTTAAATCTCTCCTATGGAGGTTGTGACGAAACATGTAAATCATGATACAGATGTAGCAGAAAGGTTTATGGTCAGATTTCTTTGATGACGCAGCCCGTTGCATATGTTGCAAGCCTGATACAGCCGACACCATCTGTGCCGGCAGCTTTGTCATCATCAGGGACTGAGTTATCCCAATTGTCAGCACTGAGGGGGGAAATGGATGGTGGAAGTCAGTCAGGAATCCACAAGTGGGTCAGAAATTCACAATTGTGCAGGATAATGACCTGAAGGATGAGACCAAAGCCATACGGGAGTGAACTGATAAGGAGAGAGGGGGCCCAAACAGTCCTGCTGTTTGATTTTCTATAGAATACAATAGAAGGTGTATGGTAATAGTTCGAGATTGCAGATCTCCAACAGATATGTCAGTAGTGGAGCTAAATTCCCTGGAAGAATGGGCAAAGATTGCACCATCACACTGTGGAAAGCTAGTGTTCTCAAAGACTTGGAGTAGTAATTGCTGCAAAACGTGCTTCCACAAAGTACTGACTTAGGGGACCAGATACTTATGCAATCAGTAAATTGCACTTTGTGTATTTTCCTTGCAGTTCTTGGTGACATTTAAGCTTCTTCATACGAAACAGTGTTCCGTGTAATCATTACTTCCATCCATTTTCTAACAGCTTTATCCAGGTGGAGCTGGAGTCTATCCCGCCAAGCAAGGGGCGCCCGGCAGGATTCTTCCTGGATAGGATGCCAGTCCATCATGGCTAACCATTACAATGTTCCAAAACAAAAGGTCATTTCAAAAAATTGAGGAAGTTCTTGTAATACCTCAAAATTTTGTACTGATAAGAGGTGAAAAGTTTAGCACTGCAACTTAACACAGACTTAACCACAGTTCCGCCTGCATTATGCTGACAATAGCAGATACTAATTGACTAAGTTTTTATGTGAACATTAAAAACAATAAGTTCTCCAGCTTCTGACAGAGCAGACTTTGTCACGGCATTTATTTTCTTGTAGACATTTTGAAGAGTTTGACAACAGGACTCAAAAGTCCAATCATATGCTCTTTTGTACCGAGTGTAATTCATCTCCCCTTCATGCTTCAGTAAGGTTCCATGCTCTGCAGAGATCATTTCAGATGAACAGTAATACCATGCCACATGCTTCAGTCTCTGTACAGATGGTTTTCCATAAAATGTTGTAAATTAATTCAATTTAAATGCAGGTTTTAGCAATGTAAAATATGGCCAATTTACACCTCCTTCTGAAAACTTTTTGCCTGATCAGTTTCCACAGGGGCATTAATCCAGAGCTTTCTCGTTCCCCAGCAACCTCCCCTGTGCCAGTTTGTTTAAGCTAAAGGCAACATCATATATTTATCTGTTAGGACAGCGTTGGAACCTCACTGCTGTCCTGTGCCTCATATTGACTGGTGAGCTGTTTTTACATCAGCACCACTGCCCGTCTGAAATCTCCTTTCGTGTCCTGCTGACTGCTGGTGGGTAAATAAAGCATGCTTGGGACTGTGGGAGCAGAAACCTCCTGTCCACATCTTATCAGCCTTAAGTGATAACACACAAAATGCGAGGCATTGAGGCGTTGTGTTATCCCACCCCTGTGCTCATGTGTGTGTGCTGCAGTCACCACAGCAGGTCCTACTGTGGCCTGCATTCACTTCTCAGCCTTCACTGTGCTCTTGTGCACATTCACCATTATCAGTCTTACTACCATCAGCTGGGCCAGGAATATAAAGAAGACATACCTAAAAATTATAGAGGTGCAGTCCACCAAAAATCAGTAAATCCAGTAGAATCCACCAGACACACTCTCAGCGAAGTTCCAACTCACACTTACTAACACTGGGTGAAGTTCCAGCGAACAGCAGTCTTCATCAGTACAAACCTTTCTGGCTAGATGGAGATGGAGATCTGCCATAAGCAAGAGTTCCCTACCCGACGGCGCTCCAGGTGGACGGCAGCCCCCTTTAAAATGTAAAAAGACAATCATGAGATTAAGTGGATCCATCTGACCAGAAATACAATAAGACCCGTGTATCATAAAACCAATAATTACACATCAATAAACGGCTGAAAAATTGTGTTAGTGTCAAAATGACAAAACAATTCAAATATTTGATAACAGTTGTAATTTTGACAGTTTATTGATGAAACATTATTATTATTATTAATAATAATAATAATAATATAGTAGTAGAAACAATGAGAGCATGCAGCAAGATGATTCTACTATTTTTGATAGTAATATAACACCCAGACACACAACCACTCTTCAGAGACCTGCTGCCAGCAATAAGTAATTCAGAGCTTATTCCCACAGTCCGTAACTCACATCTTACTCCCTTATAATCCCAAGACAAATGTGTTTATAAAGCATATATAACCAGCACTGATGTCTTCTTGGAGCTCCTCTTCCTAAAACAGTTATTAATCGTACTGATATAAGTCCACACCTGTCCTACAGCAACACGTATCTGTGTGCACTGTGTAGGGGGGTTACTACGATGCCCTGCCTTTGATGGATTTGGTTTTCTTTTGGTTTTGTTTTCTAAAAAAATGTTTCATCTTTCCTAAACCAAAATATAACCTCTTCTCTTATTTTTGTGCCTTCGAACCTTACTGGTTCAGTCAAAGCAAAAAATGTACAACCTGTATGAAACTATCACATCATTATTGGTGATTTTATAGATGGACCATTTTAAGGCACAAGTGTTTTTCATTGGATTTGCAGTAACTAGTAAGTACTAAACACTGTATTGCTTAATACAGTGGTATTAGGGTTTAATATAGCCCTTATACAGGTAATGGACAAAAAATGGAAATACCAATGTAAAATAAAAGGGGTTGGGCCACCACGTGTGACCAGTATGGTTTGTATGTGCCGTGACTACCATGTCTGCCAGCCTCTGGAATTCTGAAGGACAGATATGTCACCATCCATATCTGGTGGTCAGCCATTCATTGATCTAAGCATTTCATCCAGCTGTTTTCTTGAAAGACATCAAAGTGCCACATGGCTGGATAGCTTGTTCCTTCTGTTCTCGTTCTGTTTCGTGTTTCATTCTCCATTCTGGAGATGTCCTCTAGGCTGACTGTCAGTTATTATCAGTATAGAGGATTTTGAATACTTGTGTCATGTCTCCTCCTTATCTTCTTAGTTTAAGACTCAAAAGGTTCAGTTCTTTCAGCCTGTCAGTGTAGGACATTCCTTTAAGATCTCGACTGCATCTGTTTGCTCTTCTATGGAATGATACCAGAGCAGCAATACCTTTCAGTAATGTGGTGACAGAAATTGTGTACATTATTCTAAATGAAGCCAAACTAGTGCATTGTACAATCATAACATGACATCCCTTGATTTGAATGACCAAATGTGATTTTGACTAAATAGCTTAAGATTACCCTCACACCTGAAGAAGGCTCCACAGCCGAAACAAAACATCGTGTTTCCTTTCTTCTCTTTTCAGCAGGGAATAAACCTATTACTTGTCCCATTGCAGCCTACGCATGCTGACGCAGCTCCCCACCTGAACTAATATTATCTTTGCCTTTTTATTGCTTTCTCACATTTCATGGAAGATGTAAGAGTTGTTATCCTAAATATCTCAGCCTTGGTCATAAGGAGCCAACTTTAGCTCAGTGTTTCCCAAATTTGTCACATAAGTAAAGATGAATAAGACTACAGGCTACATTTTAGAGAGTATCTTACTGTAAACTGCTATACCTAAAAGCTTCTTAATATTTAATCTTTTTTTAGTCTTCCATAATGTATTTATAATAGTTACTGTACTCATTGTTCTTGAATTTCTGGTGCTTTTTTGTAATGTATGGTCATTTGTGTAGTCCTTTTTAGACAATTTGAAGGCTTCTTGTTTGAGCTTTTCTGTTAATGTTCTCTTGTAAATTACAGAATGACCAATCAACAGAAGACATACAGATAATAGGAGGAGATGACCTGACAGTTCTCACTGGAAAGGTATGTACAAGGATTTAGCATAGATTGCTTAGAACGATTTTTTAAGATGCCTTTGTTTTTTATTGTGTTCCTATACACAAAGACTTTTTATGCGTGTCATACTTTTAAAAAAATGACTGCTCAAAAAGGCCGAATGTTTTATGTTGCTTCTGAGATAGTGTATTCTCATTAGTTTCCCTCACGATCAGTCTGGAGATCATTTAAAATAGTGTCAAACAAAGAACAAATGACAAGAACTATGGCCTGACTATCACAAAAAACAAAATTACAAGAGAATTGTGTCCTCACCAAAATGTGCCTTTTCTTTATTTTCATACAAAATGTAATTGAAACTGTTTACTCATTGTAACACAAGGTTCAGAAAATGCTTTGGGCTGGTTGTATTTCTCTTTTTGGATGTGCTTTTATTAAATATGTAGTGTGTGGTCTGGTGGGAGTTACAGGGCTGGAAGACCATTGAACAAATACTTTTATACCTGTACTACAGACGACTGATTTGCCTGTAGCTTAAGCTTAGTCCAGCATGTGGGGAACCCAGGAAGATGTGTTTTTGCTTTCAATAGTTGGAGGTTGTGTGTTAAAACTGCACTTGGAGCACTGCTGCTGAATCCTTGAGAAACTTTGCTTCCAGTAAAAAGCCCTGCCTTATAAATGTAAGTCGTTTTGGATAGAAGTATAAATAATGAAGATGGCAAGGTTGGAAAAGCCGTAAGTGAATCAATCTCTAAGGGGTGTTTAAATAATGTGACAAAACGCTCAATGTGCCGCTGTTTCATGACAGCTCAGACAAGAGGGACTTCCTTAGTACGCACTGTCATCTCTGGACAGCATTTAAAATAACCCTTTCACATGACGCCGGCACACTTCTGGAAACAGAAGTTGAGCGTACCTCCCCCCGGAAATCTGGGAATCCAGCTGAAGTTGCTGTCCTCTGATATAAGCCGCTGTCAACAGAAGACACTCTTAGTGACCCATTAAATCAAACTGAGATATTATTTTAATTGTATCACTCTAGTTGATTAAAAGTACGTGTAATTATAATTATGGATCCTGGCCTGGTACTAAAAAGGCGGGTCGGTCTCCCCTTCCAGGTCTGGCGAGATACACTGACACCACAAGGGGGAGCAGTTCTCCACAGTCCTGTACGGTATTTTCTCACTTGCGGTAGGGAGTGTGAAAGGCTGGTTCGTGGAAAACGCGGTGTAGGTTTCTCTGTAATAATAGGCATAGGTCGTGACGGACTAGATGAAGGATTGCAAACGGCAAATCATTTTTAGGACTAAAACAGCTGCTTCAATTAACTAAATATAAAAAGTCGGCCATCAAAACAAGCAGGGGCTTTGCGTTGGGGAACTGCGTCAGCGTGCGTTGACTGCGAGGGCGCAAGTGAATAATTCCAAAGTGAAAAGTAAGCTGGAGAAACACACGATTTCAGCTGTTGTGCCTTCTGCAGGTGTCGACGGCAGCTGAAACGTTGTGTCTCTCATTCAAGGCCAAGACAATCTTGCCTTGGGGCAGGTTTTTACTATTGCCATTGAAGATTGCTGGCTGCCCGAGGGAGAACACGGTAAAAGCTACTCAAACGTCATTTAAACGTAAATTTCTGTGAGGAATCTAGGAGAGCAACTCTCCCATTATAATGTACCGAGACAGACTGCCTTCTCTGACACCAACTTTGTATGAAAAGAGGTGCCCTTTGAGACATTTCAGTTGCTGCACACTGCATTTCATCCACTGTGAACATTGGAAAAGGTCTGTGGGCTTCACTCCTCGTACGTGGTTTTCTCACTATGTATGCAATGATGCAATGCAATGATTAAGCCATATTATACTTGTAATCACAGCCCAAATAGCAGGCCCTGTGTTATACAGTATATTATAGATAGATACTTTATTGATCCCGTGAGGGAAATTGCAGAAACT
Organism: Atractosteus spatula; assembly: GCF_055471065.1. NCBI lineage: Eukaryota > Metazoa > Chordata > Actinopteri > Semionotiformes > Lepisosteidae > Atractosteus > Atractosteus spatula. The sequence goes on along the minus strand of NC_142711.1, from coordinate 6,119,565 downwards.
TATACAGTTTGTCATGAGTGCTCGTTTTTATACAGCCACTGCACTGTATTAAAATGTACCCAAGGGTGAAACTTAAGCAGAAACTTAATTCATATTTAGTTGAGGGGAGTACTGTGATCTATTTTAGTCTAGTTTAAGGTCTTGAGACTGCAAGGCTTCTGTTTAGGGGTTAGATCAGTGAACAACAATGCTCTTTGTTCCGATGGCTGTCAGAATGTGTGAGTGAACACTTCCTGGTTACAAAAATGTAGCCTGGAAATGAGGTATCTGTTTGGTCGTACTGCCGTGCTTAGGGAGGAGACGGGTGCTGTCGTGTAGAATCAGCTTGTCCGAAGGCACGCCACCCCTCACCCACAGGACAGCAGGAGCTCCTCAGCTCTCAGGCTGTTACAGAGATCCTGTGAAGAATCCCTGAAGGACGGGAGTCCACATCGTCCGGACACTAATCTGAAATTGCAGTATGTTGGTGCTCAGGGCAGAACGAGCTACAAACACAGCAGCTTTCCCATCTGACACTGCGAATTTGCCAATGTCAAGAGCAACTTGTGGAAACTGGAAAGCCGTGTTTTGAAAGCGTACAATTTTGGATTGAACGGTGCCAGGTTTGTTATGTCTTGTTTTAAGTATATCATAGAGAAATCTGGATATTTCCAAATAGCAAAACATTTGCATTTGAAGCATTTAGATAAGATAAGATCACTTTATTAGCCATATACAATTTCTTGCATTAGGAATTCATCTTCTTGGGTTCAGAGCATGGGGGTCAGCCATTGTACAGCGCACCTGGAGCAGTTGGGGTTAAGGGCCTTGCTCAGGGGCCCAACAGAATAGGATTCCTCTGCCAGCTGCAGGATTTGAACCAGCAAACTTCCAGCCACAAGCACAGATCCTTAGCCACAGAGCCACTGCTCTACCCCGTAAAGATAATACAGCTGTAAAGATAGAGTAGATGCATGAACAGAAATAATGCACAATCAATATTAATGTTTGTCATTTGCTGTAATTGTATAGATCTTTGCCCTACATGGTTAGGATTCCCCAGTCTATAAGTCAGTCCTCACGTGAATGTTAAACTCACTCAAAGGCTTTTTTCCTTTAGGATGTTTCCCCTAATATATGAAATAATCCGCAACATGCTTTCAAATAAATGCCTCGCACAGATTTTGCTTAACATAAACTGCCATTTGTATTAGTTCTAAGATTACCAGTTTCAAGGGCCTGTTAAAACTAACACTAACCTTGACAAGGAAATAAGGTCAACTTCTATCTACACAGTCAGATGTAAGACTAGTGAAGCTCGTGATTTTAATCATATTTTATTCTATTGATTCTAGTGTGGTAAAACTGAATTATCGTGATAAAGGTGAAGTAACCTGAAAAAACACTGAAATCCATTTTAGACACTTAAATTCATTACTTACAACTATGTTTCCTTTTATAAAAGATATGAGTTTCAGGTATTTTTGTTAGGACCTCAATAAGATCTGAACTGCGTTTGTTAAACCTCTGCTGTGAGGCTTTGAAAATTGAAAAATAACACTCACGAGAAGAATTTGTCCTCCTTTCTTAACAATCATCTTTAAAAGACTCGAATTTTACATCTCAGTCATATATTAGCACATCATGCGTTGCTGTGAAGAGTTTGACCAGACTTTGGGCGTAGGCAGTGTTTCAGTATAGTGAAGTCGTGCCAGCAGGCAGTTCTGTTTGATTGGCAACCATACATCATTTATATAACTTTCCATGTGGGCGTTCTGAACGGTATCTGTGTTCGAAACAGTGAACGAGTGTATCACAGTCCTAATGGACGTTAGAATGGAAAATTAAGCCCCATTAAGCTGAATTAAGCACTGTAATATAAAGATGTAGGTGGGATAATTACATTCCATGACACCATGTTAAGAACACATCTGGGTTTGAAAAAGGTAGTGTGTGTGTGTATATATATATAAGCTTAAAAATCAAAAGGCATAGAAATGTACTTTGAATACAATTAGCTCCTTAATGGAGCTGTCCAATGTGAAGTGGTTTTCAGACAGCTGACTTGTGATTTAGTGATAGTTTCTTGCCATTTCCAGAATTCTTGCAAATCTTTTTAAAGCAGAGGTAGGCACTGAACAGCATATGTATTGACATGATTTTCTTTTTTGCGCGACTTATTTTAAAATAAATATGGGGAGGTAGAGGAATTTACCTGCAATTCTTACATGTTCGGGTTTTGAAAGAATTTGTCAGTAATATTTGAATCCACAATAATTGCATAAGAAAGCTCAAAGAATCAGTACTTGGCAGTCCTGGTACTAAAATTCTTCCAAATATTTATCAAAAACCGTTTGTTCAATCAAAATGTCAATAGAAGTGAATAAAAATTGCTTATACTGCACATCAAAAGAAATTTTCACTTTATGCATGCATTTTTTTAGAGACATACAGTGTCTGGGTGCTGCATATTGATTAAATGTTTAGGCCCCATTTTGATTAATTGATCATTTGTGACTGTGATACACTTGAGTGACTCTGTTACATGAAGTCTAAATCACCTCGTTAGGACTGACAGAGATGTAACAAGAACACTGAAAGGATCAACAGCTTCATGCCATTGACATTCTGGAGTCACACCTTGCCTGAACTCACCAGCAGTGTAGCCAAGTCCTCTGTTGTGATAAATCAAGGTTTAGTGTAGTCTTGCCTGATGGACCTCAGTGAGTGTGGTGCTTATGTGTAGGATGATCTGCTAATTGCTGTGTACAGCAGATCAGTGGGGAAGTCCTGATTTAATGTGTTGACTGAACGTTAATGTCCTGTTAATGATTTGACGAACATGTCAGGTCACTACAGAGCCCTGCTTGTAGTTATTGGTGGCAACATGCTTGTACATTTCTACATTGCCCTCACTTGCTTGCAACCAAAGCACCCTGCAACTCACAACAACTGGTGCCTCACTGAAGCTCAGCAGATGTGAGCCTGGCCAGTACCTGGATGGGAGACCTCCTGGGAAAAATAAGGCTGCTAGTGGAAGAGGTGTTAGTGGGGCCAGTAGGGGGCGCTCACCCTGCAATCTGTGTGGGTCCTAATGCCCCAGTATAGTGAGGGGGACACTATACTGTAAAAAGGTGCCGTCCTTCAGATGAGACGTAAAACCGAAGTCCTTACTCTCTGTGGTCATTAAAAATCCCAGGGTTCTTCTTGAAAAGAGTAAGAGTGTTAACCCAGCATACTGGCCAAATTTCCCATTGGTCTTTCCCACTCATTGCCCCTAATAATTCCCATCTGTGAAATGCCTCCCCACTGATAACTGGTGTGTGGTGAGTGTACTGGTGCACTTTAACTGTTGTCACATCATCCAGGTGGGGCTGCACACGGGTGGCGGTGGAGGGGATCCCCATTACCTGTAAAGCTCAAGATGAGAAAGTGACACTTTTGCCAGCACAAACTGAGCCCCATTGAACCCATCTGTGGGGATAAGCTGGGCTGATGTGGATCTACTCTATAGTCTATCTAGTCTATAGTCTCTACTAAAGCAATGAGACAGAACCACACAAGGCAGCATTATCGACTGGATGGAGAGCTTGCACTGCCTGCTGGGGTGGTCAGTCTACTAGCGTATTCACAGGAGACCTCTTGCTGATGACAAATGTTAATCAGTCCTGTGTCATGAGCAACAGACTATTTCATGTCTGTTGAAGAAAGTGTCAGGACACCTGCTACAAAACAGATTGTCATTTTCCTGTGCACTTTGTAAATTTGCTGCTGTTCTGACCTACACGTTTATTTTGATTTTCCGTAAATGGTATGAAGCTCTGTAACAGCAAAGATTCTTTGCATTTATTTTCCTAAATTAAAGATACACTCAAGAGCTTGTGCATAATAACTGTAATTGTAACTAAAACATGATGAGAACAGTCTTGTTTCTAATTGAGAAGGATCTGAAATAACAGTTCTTCGGTGGTTTGATTACTGTAATTTAAAATGTATATTTCTAGTGTGATTATGCATTCCTAACCAAAACCTTTAATTGTTTTTTTTTCTTTTACATGCAATGAAGAATGTCTTGATTGTAGAGGTAAGATCAAAAATGTTCATAAACCAATTAAAAAGGAATATAATCTTCTGAGTTGTTCAGTGTGTTTGGTTGTGTCGTGGATTGCGTGATCAGCATGCCCGCTATAGTAAGATCCATTTACATTTGCGCAGGCATACTGTAAGTACACAGAGTGCCTCTCATTCATTTCATAAGTTGTTTTATGAAGTAGACGTTTGTTTGACCTCTTTGTGATGCCAGTGCTACACATTGTACTACTGTAGTGCTGCACACACAGTAGAGGCCACTCAGTGTGTAAAGCAGCTAAAGCTGATCTACAGCAAATTCCAACTGACCCACCATTTAAGAACACATTGTTTAAGAATTCATTGAATTGGTCTGCTTGGGAGGCTGCCTTCAGTGAGAATGTACTGTACTTCTGCAATTAAATGTGATTACTAAGGCAAAATAATAAACCATTCAGAGGTCTGTGCCTTTGTTTCATGTCCTCATTTCCGAAACCCAACATCGTGACTAACCCTTTTGCTTTTCTTGTGGTGCTCCTGATTCTTTTGGAGCAGGACAGATTGAGATCTGCTTGGGAGTACTTCCAGACCAGCTGTCTCAACACCCTTAACTCTTAGCACTGCTTACCTCAAGTGTGTGTCACGCTTAACACAACACTTAACATTGCAACATTATGAAAGTACAGCATTTTGTTTCTGTTAGCTTTTCCAGTAATGGAACGGGCGGTTTGCACGTTTTTTAGTTTTTTAAATTACAGTATAGCTTTGTTTCTTTTTAGTGCACTTCATTCCCACAATTCATTTTGCCACACTCAATCAGAGAACAGGCCATTGTCTGAAGCAAAACTCAGCAAACCTGACTACAAATATAGATGTAAATCAATGAATATACAGTAGTTATTCTTAGTTTGGAGAGCTAGCCAAGATACTTTCCTATTAGGCAGAAGGAAAAGCTCTCCATACATCAAATATCAACATGCTTCCTGGTGAATTGTGCCAGTAATTCCTCTCTATCAGCATTGTGGTTAAAAACAGAGGAAAATGACTCATTTATGACCAGGGAGAACATCTGTACAGGCAGTAGGATGTTCAGATTAAAAGGATTTTTTTTGTCTGGAAGCAGAGACTCTAATAGCTTATCAAACCTTTTTGAGCCATTTTATGTTTTTTTTATAAATAACCCAGTAAGCTTGAATAACAAAACTGGTTGAAATAAAACTGTCAAACTAAATTTATATGAAAAGAGGTTTGAACTGTTGCAAAAGAATAAAATGACTGTATAGCAAAACAATACAGGCATCATACAATATCCCTCCTGTACTGTAGCTGCAGACATAGGACTCATGCACATGTATCTGGAATAATAATAGAGATAATTATGTGTTGTGTCTAAGAAGCAGAGATGTCCTTAGTCAACAAAAAAGAGAACAATAGACTGAGATGATTTAAAAAGTCTTGCATCTGAAAACTACAGTTTTCCATGATGTGTCATATTTCCATGACATGACTGTCTTAGCTGTCCCACTTCCTTGTACAAACGTTCTGAGTTGACCTTGATGTTCAGTAGGACAGCAATGCAAGATTTGGACAGAAATAGTTCTGAGACCATGAATTCACTTACATTCTAATATCTATAGATTAAGTTCACTGATGTAAGATACTTGTCAGTGACAATAATTTGGGTACACAGTAGAGAAAATTAGGCACTCCAAACTGGCCAAGTAATTAAATGAAAGTCTTTTCATCTTCTGTGTTGTCTTTTTACATTTTTCAGAACAGCTTATCATGTAAGACATTTTAGACTTGATGTATGATGTGCATCCACTTTCACTGTGGACAGGGGGTACAAATTTTGTCACGGCATGCATCTGTTCACTGTGTTGTTTTAATAATAGACTCAGCAGGACCTCAATCTTACTTCATAGGCTATAGTTGACACAGGCAAGACAATGAACGCTCTCCTTAAACATGTTGAGAACTACAAGCCAAAGATGATCAAAGTAGCAAGGTAAGTTAAAAATCTACAGTTCAATTAGAGTATACTCTTCACTTATTTTCATGTATTTTTGTACTTTTTTTCACCTTACCTACTGTAGTACTCTTAATCAATTACGACTAACTACTATATACCTAATGTTTTATTATAACTTTTCCTGTGTAGTGAAAATGGTGCCATTATCTGTTATTTAAAACTGCTCAACTATAATAAAAAAGTACCTGACCAAGGCGGGTATTCATTAGACAAAATTACTGCTAATTAAACAACAAAAACGTGTTTTTAAAAAAAGCACCTTTTCAAAACCAAGGACACTGTACATGATGATAAAAAATCAGGTGTTGTTGTTCTTTGCTATTATGTTTGTATTCATACAGGTCATGGTGCCACATAGTCTTATTAGCATTTGAAGTATGTGAGAAAGTTGAGGATGGAGGTACAGTACAGTAGTTCCAGTTCACGGCTTTAAACACACCTGCCCCTAGTTTCCAGTTGTGTCCTCTGGTACATCTTACACTGCAAAACCTGAAGAAGTGCGTTGCGTTGACTTTGTCACTACTTTTGGGGATTTTGAATACAGTACCTGAATAAGGTCCTTCTGTGAGTCAGGGGGTGTGCAGTGCTTTGCAGAAGAATTCACACCTTTCCTGTAGTGTAATTTTGTGAAATTACAGAATGGTGCCGGGACGGGCTGTCAGACCTCAGTGTTTACCTCCTGGGAGCCAGCTGTGGGTCAGGAACTTCCTGATCCTGGGCAGCTGAGCTCCTGGTTATTTAAACAGGTGCTGCTTTAGTCGAGTGTGCAAGGGAACCAGAGAGAGAGAGTTCTAACCCTGCGGACAGAGCTCTGAGAGACTAAGAGTGGCAACACTAGAGACGCTATACTTATAGTTTGTCCAGAGACAATGAGCCACAGAAGAGGTTCTTTTGTAATTGTTAAAAGAGAATAAAAGGGAGTTTTGCTCCTAAAAGTCCATCACAGTGTAGTTTCTTTCCCACATACACATTTTTTTAAACATATCTTATTCAAACAGAAAACGTTTGTTACATAAGTACATAAGGGGTAACATAAGTTACAGTAAATGTGACCAAAAACCAGACAGAAAAATCGGAAACGGGGTGAAGTACAATAACAGTAAATGCTTTGAGAGCAATTACAGTTGTAGAGGCTTGATGAAAACCACCTTTTCACACTGGCTTGGTGCAATTTTGCCCCTTCTTCCTGGCAGATTTGCTCAAGCTCTCTTGAGTTGCTCGGGGATCACCTACGGAGGGCGGTTTCCTAGTCTTTCCACAGATTCTCAGCAGGATTTCCCTCGGGACCTTGACTAGGCCGTTCAAGAACGTACACTTTGTTACTCTTAAGCCACTGCAATGTAAATTTGTCCTTGTGCTCTGGATCATTTTCCAGCTGAAAAATTATTTTATGTTCCTGCTTTAAAGTAATTATGCTGACTCATTAAGGTAATTCTGTGCACCTAAATTAATTTAGGTTTGCCATAACAGAAGGTTTAAATATATATATCATTTCTTTTTTCTTTCATGTTACTTCTTTTTTGCTTTTATGTGGAGTAGGATGTGTATATCACAAACATTAACTGTACTTCAAAGTGCCATGACAGCAGGCTTTAAAGCAACAACATGTGTAAACTCTGCAAGGGTCTGAATACTTTTGCCAGGCGTTCTCCCACTCTCCTGTGGACTAATTCCACAGCAGCAGCGTCTTCCTTGTGTTGTTGTAACCAAAGTGTTGTACAAAAAGTTCTAAATGCGGTCTCGCGAGTACATTGTACAATTTCAACTTTCCATGATTTCAGTGCAGTGTTTTAAACCGTATAGCTGTTAATTTTTGTGTTGTCTCCTCACAAAAATTTATAAGATGAAAGTCAGTTGTCCACATAACACTTAGACCTTTTTCATAAGGAGCTTACTCAAGCTCAGTTTTTTCCGTTTTGTATTTATATGCTACTTGCATGTAACACATTGAATGTCGGGTGTGAAGTGTTTTTCCAGTTTTGAATTCTATCTGCATCACTTTGCCATTTTCACTTTGCCACTTCTACAGTGCTTACTCATCATCTTCACCTGTGAGCTTGGCTAGTTTAATAACTACACTGGAGTCCAAATCAATCATATAGTCTAGGACTAACAGTGTCCCTAATACAGGTCCCTGTGGTACTCTGCTAAATACAGTACCGCAGTTGGAGTATTCATCCCTTATGCTTTTGTTTCCTGTCCTTTTTATTATCCAGGTTTCCTTTTCTTAACTATTTTGTAATCCAAATACATGCATTTCCTTGAATGCCTACTGCTGGTAATTCAAGTAGACAAATATTTTTAATATTTAAAATATATCATATGCTTTGTATTAATCCCTGCTGGTTTTTGATCAAAGTCCTTCCTTTTCCAAACCTATGCTACCCTGGAATTTTGTTTTCATATTAATGATCCTTGGTGTCTAATTGTCATTTCCATAACCTTAAACATAATAGACGTACAGTAAGACTTATTGATCTGTAATTGTTTGGTTTTGTCACCCTTTATATGGATGGCCTCTACAGATATATATACCATCTTCCTGTCAATGGGTTTTCCCCTGTCTTGAGTGACAACCTACGAATCACATATCTTGTTTAAGTACAGTTGGTAGAATACTGTCAGGCTCTTTCAGCGCCTGAAACACTTCTGGTTCATCTGTGTTCCTAATTCTTAATTTAGAACTTTGTCTTTTCTCAGATTGAGATGTGTTTATTGGCTTCTTCCTTGAGAACCACTTGGGTGCAATATTAATTTCTCACTTCAGTTATTTCTCGCTCATTGTCAGAAGCTTTGAGATTATTATTTGGAACAATTTGCTTCACCTTTTACTGTTCTTTAGCTCTTGTAATACAGAAAAGAGTCATTTTTATTCTAGCCTCCAGCCTCCAGTACTGCAGGATTGGTTTTTAGATCTTTGTTTTCTAATATCCCTTTTTAGTTGTGCTCGCAGTTACTTACATCCATCTTCTTTAACCAAACATTGTTCCTTTGAATTCTTTTTCCTTTGCCATTCTGTACATTTCTCAATATTTACTGAGCTCAGCTTTATTAATTTGCTTTAATTAGCTTACTGTTAAGTATCTCTATGCTTCAGAGATAACAAAAAAGTAATATGTCCTATATTATTTTTTTATGTCTTGCTTTCATAGTCTGCTTTCCGGAAGTTGTAAACCAAGAGTCTGGGAGCACCAGAAGGTTTCTGGTTTTCTTTCCACCTGAGCCCTTCGATACTTTACTGGTCTCATTAATTGCTTAACTGTACAATTTGAAACCTCTCCTTGTTCGTAGGGAGCTGGAGATTTGAAGAGAAATATAAAACCTGCTGAACAGTATGTCTGCAGACTGGAGTTGGGCTCCTCCATTGTAAACATGGTGTTTTGAATCTGAATCTGAATCTGTTTATAAGCAGGTTTTAGACCAGTGTTCACCTTGTTCCTTAAATTTGAACATGTACTGAGAGGCATTCAAAGGCAACGTGTGTTAGTGTTTCTAGTAATCACTGGTTGAATTGACATCGCCTCTCAGTAGATATTGCTCCATGCTGTGATTAAAAGCTGTAATCTGCTGTTAATATTCTCCTTATCATCCTTTTTCTGGTTACTGTTTTTACACTTTCCTGTCTGTGCATGAGAAAAAGCCTCAGTAGAACTGTGAGTGTACAGCGCCTTGCGGTTTTGCCTTTGCGTTAAGAGAAAGAACTGTAGGCTTGGTACCAAAGTGCCACTGTTATTTTTTCAGCTTGCTGGTGAAGAGAGTACCAAACGAAGGAGGCTGTCGTCCAGACTGTGCGTACTTTCCACTTCAACTCCAAACATCCTGCTTTAGATTAAACTAAAAGCTCCAATAACACAATTGCATCTTATTTATGTTTAAGCGTAATATTTAAATATCAAATGCTAATTGCATGTTTTTATGTGGGTTGTTGATCTTGAAATATTCTATATGCATGTAAAGCCAGGCATATATTGATAATATGAATTTTATTGAAGTTATTCATTTGCTAATAATCTTTCATACTATATACTACTTTGGGCGCAATATAATGATTAGAGTTTTATCAATTTTGTACATTCGTTTTTGTAAGGTTACTTTTCGTACTTGAATGAATTCAAAACATATTAATTAAAGCATTTATGTTTTGTTTTTTTATTTCCTGGCAGATGTTGGATTTGAAATTCCGAACCATTTCATTGTGGGCTATGCCTTGGACTACAATGAGCATTTTAGAGACCTCAATGTAAGATAATATCATGTTGTGATTTTCCTGACTTTCATTTTAACATAAGGACACATCTAGGCGCATTATTGAAATTTCGTGACAGGAATCAAGTTTGCAAGTTTAGTCTCTTTATGGGCTTAAAAGAGAATTTTACTTATAATTGCTGTTAATCTTGATTTGGGAATAATAGGTTGGCATAATTTATCCTCAGGTATCCTGGGTGTTTCAGTGTTAGGTAGAGTTAGCCAAGCTTATTAATTATTATTAATCAATTATTGTTAATTAGGATAGTCTCTCATCTGCCTTTAGTTCATCTTGCTGTGGCGTAGGTGTGAAAACATGGGTGAAACCCAATTTATTTCCTAATCCTGCTGTTAAAATAAAAATGATACAGTTTGTATTTGATCGTTTTAAGTATCTGGAATCTTTTCATGTCAGATTTCAGCAACATTAGTGTTGTAATAAGTCTACAGAGACATAAAAAAAACAAAAGCAGGAATAAAGTCTGGAGCAATACATTTCTTCCATCATTGTAATACTGCACTAGAAAAAGAATACAAATGAAAAACATATTTCTTTTTATTTGCATTAACTTAGCAATAAGTACCTTCTTTTTATTGATTTAACATACAAAACTGTACCCAGTAGAGCACTGATACTATCAGCTATGATAAATGATCTCTGATATGACTAATAAGTACAGGAAATCTATTGATGTTTGCTAGAATGATTAAATACAGTAATACAGCGATTAAGAGAACTTGAGAGAGATAGAGAGATGGTTACTATTTATAATTTTTTAAGATTTGAAAGGTTCCTTAGACATTATCGAACATACAATAAAAACCTATCTGCACTGAGTTAGTGTTCCCAAATTTGAACTGAATCAAAATGTTTTATTTATTAAAAGGATACTGCAGACACCGAGGTGATTTATTGGATCAACCCTGTATAAGCCACATGTTGTGCTACAGTCAAGTATATCTATACGGAGCTATCCTATCGCAACACACAAAGGCATCGGGTTTTTGCCTATGGTCAGATTAAAACAAAAGGAAAAATATTTAAAAATTACTGTACTTTCATATTTGTGTTTAAAAGTAGTTATTATAAAAATAATTCTTAAGAATACACTTTCATGAAGTACAGTAATGGCTAGCATTTAGCCTTGCTTAGTGAAAACTACTGTGTTACATTTTTGTACAAATCTTGTGGAACAGTGTGCCTTTATGGAAATCTAGAACTTCCATGAAGAAACATTTGAACCTGGAAGAATTCATGGTTGTGTTATGTTATTTTGACCCATTATGACAGCAGGTCTAATCTGCTAAAACAGTCATTATGATATTGATTGTATTGTTATTAAACTGTATAGTATCTCTCATTGATCTTGTTGTAAAAATGACAACTTCTCTCATTTACATGTCATGCTTATATGATAATAATAAGTAGATATTGATTATCTGTCAGATGTGTTAAAATGGAAATCTTTTGAAATAGCACAGCACCATAAAGTTAAATTTAGGCTCAGTAATAACAACAAAATGGCAAACATATACTGTAGGAATAAATGCAGTATATAAGTGGTATAAAGTCATAAAAGCAGCATATTCCCTTGTTGTAACTTCTGATGAGTATAATTAATTTGGAAAAAACAGCGTAGTACTAAGTCTAATAAACAGTTATTCAGATTGATAAATTGTGGCACCACTTCATTTACTAGATTGTGTAAGTGTGTGACTGATTCAAACATTTTTCTGATTTTCAGCACATATGTGTAATCAGCGAAATAGGCAAAGAAAAGTATAAGGTCTGAAGATCACCCTTTCCAGCCTACAAAGGAGAGCATATTTGCTCACATGATGCTTGGACACAAAGCACAGCATGTTACCTCCTAGATAGGACATCTGGACACAGTGGACAGTATTTTCTCACACAGTCTGGATACAGATGACAGCACATTTCCTCATAAGGAGCTCCTGCAAGACATGCTGTCAGTGGATGAAGTACTGTATGTTTGCTGAGTGTTCAGATGTTCTCAACCACAAACTGTATTACAGCCCCAACAGCCCCCAAGACAACACAGGAATAGTAACAAACTGTTTATCTTCTTAAGTATTAAATTCAAAGACTGGATTATGCCTGAATAGTAATTTAGTTTGGTATTTAGTAATTCAGTTAAAACAGTTGCCTTTAAATATCAGTACCAATAATTAAAGAATAAAATGTATTTATTTCTCTTGCTCTTAAGAACGTTTCCATGTGAATGTTTTTCCCATTGCTGACCTCTGGTTAATTCAAGTAGCCATGAATCTAAAGCAGGCCGTTCATATATATCAGTTTTTCCATACCATTGCCCAGCTGTCTCAGGTTACCCAAGAAAAACTCACCTGGGTATTAATAATCATTAGTGGAGACTTTGAACCTAAAAAATTTAAACAAAATTAGCCAGAACCTTATCTTACACTCTTGCCCAAGGACTTGGAATTCCATCAGGATCACTAATGTAAAAGGTGGACCTGCCCGTCAACCAACTACAACTTCGGTAGAAGATCTGTCCCACCTGTTCGCTCTCAATTTGGGCTTATTGAAGAGCTGCCTTTACAATGCTAAGATGCTCAGTCGTCTTGATTTGTTGCTTGTCTTGGCATTCTCATCGTATGTACCTTCCGGGCTTCGACCCGTGTTTGCTTGATCTGTGTTTTGAATTTCCCTTCTATTGCTTTGCTGAGTTTTCCTGGCTTTGAACTTGCTTAGAGTGTCTTGATTCTGTCTACGGATTTCACCAGTTTTAACCTCGGCCTTTTTTGGATTACGCCCCTGGACTGTGGTTCTGTTGTTTTGCCTGCTTCTCCCCGCCGTGCGTAATGCTCACCTGCTGCTGTGTGTTTCGCCTGGCTGTCCACTTACCTTTGCCTGCTTTTGGATCCAGCCCACAACCTCTGATCGCTGCACCTGTTTGTAGCTGCTGCAGTAAGAACAGACCCTAGGATTCTCACAACAATACAAACATTCTAGAACTCGATTCACCCTTAAGCTAGAGTGACTGAGGGGCTCTATATATTGTATCTTTTCTTGACTATTGTTTTGAAGGTGTGCAAGGTAATACACTTCATGATAACATGTGAGCCCTGCTTGATTTCTAGACAAGCTCACTTGACTACAGTGGTGTGAAAAAGTGTTTGCCCCCTTCCTGATTTCTTATTTTTTTGCATGTTTGTCACACTGAAATGTTTCAGATCATCAAACAAATTGAAATATTAGACAAAGATAACACAAGTAAACACAAATTGCAGTTTTTAAATGAAGGTTTTTATATTTAAGGGAAAAAAAAAATCCAAACCTACATGGCCCTGTGTGAAAAAGTGATTGCCCCCTAAACCTAATAACTGGTTGGGCCACCCTTAGCAGCAACAACTGCAATCAAGCGTTTGCGATAACTGGCAATGAGTCTTTTACAGCGCTGTGGAGGAATTTTGGCCCACTCATCTTTGCAGAATTGTTGTAATTCAGCCACATTGGAGGGTTTTCGAGCCTTAACCACTTTTTTAAGGTCATGCCACAACATCTCAATGGGATTCAGGTCAGGACTTTGACTAGGCCACTCCAAAGTCTTCATTTTGTTTTTCTTAAGCCATTCAGAGGTGGACTTGCTGGTGTGTTTTAGATCTTTGTCCTGCTGCAGAACCCAAGTGCGCTTCAGCTTGAGGTCACGAACAAATGGCCGGACATTCTCCTTCAGGATTTTTTGGTAGACAGCAGAATTCATGGTTCCATTTACCACAGCAAGTCTTCCAGGTCCTGAAGCAGCAAAACAGCCCCAGACCATCACACTACCACCACCATATTTTACTGTTGGTATGATGTTCCTTTTCTGAAATGCTGTGTTACTTTTACGCCAGATGTAATGGGACACACACCTTCCAAAAAGTTCAACTTTTGTCTCGTCAGTCCACAGAGTATTTTCCCAAAAGTCTTGGGGATCATCAAGATGTTTTCTGGCAAAACTGAGACGAGCCTTTATGTTCTTTTTGCTCAGCAGTGGTTTTCGTCTTGGAACTCTGCCATGCAGGCCATTTTTGCCCAGTCTCTTTCTTATGGTGGAGTCATGAACACTGACCTTAGCTGAGGCAAGTGAAGCCTGCAGTTCTTTGGATGTTGTTGTGGGTTTTTTTGTGATCTCTTGGATGAGTCGTCGCTGCGCTCTTGGGGTAATTTTGTTCGGCCGGCCACTCCTAAGGAAGGTTCACCACTGTTCCATGTTTTCGCCATTTGTGGATAATGGCTCTCACTGTGGTTCGCTGGAGTCCCAAAGCTTTAGAAATGGCTTTATAACCTTTTCCAGACTGATAAATCTCAATTACTCTGTTTCTCATTCGTTCCTGAATTTCTTTGGATCACAGCATGATGTCTAGCTTTTGAGGATCTTTTGGTCTACTTCACTTTGTCAGGCAGGTCCTATTTAAGTGATTTCTTGATTGAGAACAGGTGTGGCAGTAATCAGGCCTGGGTGTGGCTAGAGAAATTGAACTCAGCTTTCCAAAGATGTGATAAACCACAGTTGATTTATGTTTTAACAAGGGGGGCAATCACTTTTTCACACAGGGCCATGTAGGTTTGGATTTTTTTTTCCCTTAAATATAAAAACCTTCATTTAAAAACTGCATTTTGTGTTTACTTGTGTTATCTTTGTCTAATATTTCAATTTGTTTGATGATCTGAAACATTTCAGTGTGACAAACATGCAAAAAAATAAGAAATCAGGATGGGGGCAAACACTTTTTCACACCACTGTATGTCACAGCTTGAGGGGAAACAGTGCTAATAGAAAAATGACTAGCATATCTGGACTTCCAAGTATTTTTTTTCTGACAGTATAGCCTGCTGATCTTGTCAGTTCAGACATGGTTACTTTTCTTTTTAGCATAAGTAAAGGTGCATTAACCAGATACCCAGATAATCCTGTTCTGTAACTATGCACGTTGACAGAGATGTTTGTGACATTGCATATATCCTGGATCAATCCCTTTCCAGGAGTGATTTGGTGGGAGCTGTGCTGTTGTAAAAGACACCACATACCTTGCTAAAAATGGATTTGTGAAGTTATGGACAAGTCACATTACCTGAAAGTAATTTATATTGCTGTTAAAGGCTTTCTGTTGAGACATGATGTCCATTCCTTTCATTCATTTCAGCTTGTACTATTATGAGGCTGGTATATTGTTGGACTAATAAATATAGTATCACTTTCGAATTAGTTTATTGTTGTTAATTTTTGTGTATGTTCTAGTTCTGAGACTTCGTATTTCACAAAATATAAAGTAGCATGTTTAATTAGAGCAAAACCTGAATTACGAATGCAGTGCGAGAGGTGGGATGCTTGGACCTGCGTTACACACTGGAGGGTGAAAAAAGGGTAGTTTTTCATAAATGGCTATAAATTTACACATTGTGGAAAACATCTGTAAATCAATTGTTTGTAAATTGAGGGATACCTCTACTGTAAAACTAGCAAAGCCTCATTTCGAATATTGTGTACATTTTTGGTCACCTTGTTACAAACAAGCCATGTCTGTTTTGGAATCAGTCATGCATTTTGGGATTTTAAAGAATATCCTAGACTGACAGTCTAAAAAATTAAATCTCTATCGTCATCGACAGACAAGACTACGAGGCGACCTGATCCAAGCATTCAGAATCCTCAAAGGCCCTGACAAAGTCATTCTAGTGGGTTTGACCCGATCAACAGTGGCACTTGCCCAGGAGGAAACTTCGAGGAAGTGTATTTTAAAACAAAGAAAGGAAGGAGCTATTTTACACCAAGGGTTGTAGGAGTGTGCAACTAATACTCTGGACTTCTTTGAAGAACCTGCTAGCAGCCACACAAGCTGGACTGCTAGACTGGCTAAACAGCCTCTTCTCATGCACAACCTTTCTGATATTCTGTAAACAAGGTTCTTTCTAGAATATTGTGTTTCCTAGATTGATTTACTGAGTCTAACACTTAATGAAGTCTATGGAATTTGTGTACTGCCTGTACTTACTTTTTTAATATAGCTAACAATGCGCCGAGAATTCATTGCATAAAAGTGTTCAGTTTGAACATTCAGAATAACCCCCTCGAAAAATGTGGATGGTCATTTGTAATTCAAAAAACAAAACATTATAGCAAGGAAGTGAATACTTCTGCTGGGCGCTGAATAATGTCCTCAAAACAGTATCTGAAAGATACATACACAATAAAGTTAGAAAGCTACAAAAAAATTCAAATAAAAAGGGTTTTTAAATTTCCTGTTATAACACTTTTAAAAAGCTGGATATTTTTTGTCCGTAAATTAGGAAGTAATAAAAACTGTGAATATGTCAGAGAGATACAATTTCACAGTTGTATTAATAATGTGTCTTTGTTTTCCACTGAAGTTGCTGTTGTTTGAGAAGAGACGAAAGTTACTGCAGACTGTTCTTGTATCACATACTCCAACAAACACTCTTGAAGACACTCCAGTCAGTGTGGCACCACTCATAAGAAAAATATACCCCTCAAGCCTCCCAAAGGAAATGTGTTTTATCTGCAGAAACTAATTAATCACCTCTGAAAATAAAGCATGTGTGACTAGGCCTTACCCTCGTATGGACAAACCCTTTGTCGCAGGAGGAGACTGCCTTTGACTGATTCAGTCATTGTTTGTGCAGATAATGTGCCATTAATAAACGCAGAGAACATAATATTATCTGTGAACCTGGCACGACACAATATCGAGGGGAGAACGTTCTTCCTCACATTTGTTGTTTTCCATGAGTCATCCTGAAAGTCTGAAGTAAAAACTGGCACCTGTGCTGTAAATGTAATGCAGTCTGTTCATTTTAATTGTTTAAAACTTGAAACCCTCTCAGGGCTCTTAACTCTGAATTTGTTAAGTGTTAATAGTGTTTTGGGGGATGTTTTGATAAACACAAATATATTTTGGCTGTGATTATCACCAGGACAAGCTGATTGACAATGGATGGTAGTATGTTTCCGTTAAGTCTAGAAATGTCTGCTTTGCTTTACTGATCTAGTATATAACTTAATGTTATTAATACTGAATTATTTTTAAAATGTAATTTAAAATGTGATTATAGGGCTCAGATACATCATACTGGATGCACCAGCTTGAGTTGGCTGTTCAGCATACTGTACATGTTACAGCTCTTCAGCTCTTACACCATGGGCGTCCTGAATGTGTCAGAAGCTGCTGTGAGAAATTTGTAATTTCACAGTATGGAAAGAAAATATACTTTGAATTGCTTCAAGGATGCAACCACAGATTCACAATACACATTAAATAGGATAAAGTTAAGTTTTTGGGAAAGTGTGATACCAGCTCATCATTTGTACACATTTTCTTCTGACAAGAACCTTCCAGAGTAAGGAGTTGTATGGGTCAAATAGTGCTATATCTGTATATATCTAAATATATAAATATGTATCTAAATAGTCTAGTCGGGAACACTTGCTTCAGAAGTCAATGCCTTGTGTGTACACTTTTAAAATTAAATTAAACAGTTTAGAATGGCTAAGACATGATATTGCAGCAGAACGCTAGTTCTGTTCATCCGTTCCATCAATAAAGAAATGACCGGACTAGTGATATTATGAGGTGAAGGTTAATGTTGATGCTCATATCTACACAGCTCATCAATTCCAGAGTGATGCAGACAGTCCTGACACTTGTCAGATGAAAGATTAGGGGGTTATATTACTGGTCAAATGTAGTGCCTGTTGTTCTGAACTCACAAGCTTTCCGTTTAACCTTCATATTACCTTGATAAAAGGGGTGAACTGGGCTTCGGCTGATCTCAGGTGAAAAGGTCAGAAGGACGGACCCTGAATGCCCTATTGACTTCACATTACAACATCCCCGTGCTTGTACCTCTCTCCACCACTGAGCCCTGTGGCCACAGCAGCTTGATGGAATCCAGCTGATCAGTACAGATTTTTGAGTGCCAACATCACCTTCATGTACGCGAACTCAAAAGCATACACGAGTCACATTTCATACTCAGGAAATAACCAGGAGCACCAAAAGAAAAAAGGCAAGCACTGTAATGGTTTTTTTTCCAGACTGCCCACCAAGAAGGAAGGCTTGAATCCTCATATTCTGATTTTACACTTACCAATTTAGACAGCAAGACAACGTTCTTAGATCCAGCCTGTGTTTTCAGGTTCCCTTCCTCTGGAATTCGCAGATCGGGTGCATGTTTGCGCGCCCTGTGATGGACTAGTGTCCTGTCCAGGGTGTACCCTGTGCCTGTTGCTTGCTGGGATTGGCTGCAGCTCTACCTGTGACCTTGTCTTAGATGAAGCTGATGGAAAATGGATGGATAGATGGACATCAGTCAAGCACGATGTAGAAACCACTTCAGAGTGCTGAATTCCAGATAGCCGGTTTGTTTTCATTATATAATTCATGTTCTTTTGTTGTTTATTTGTGCCTAAAAAAGAGATGGTTTCCATCATCTCCAAAATACATCTCCAGGATAAATCAGTCTTGAAGTTGCTTGAATTAACACACAGCACAACACATTTAACGCCCTTAAATACTACAATATATTGTATCTCTGTTTCCCTTTACAGGAATTCGAAGTGTGCACATTGTGAGTTGAAGCTTCTGTAGGTGAAGCGAGGAGATTCATGGAGCCCGAGTGCAGGGTGTAATGTTTGCCAATTACAGTGAGACAGTGTGCCTTAGGTTCCTGAATAAAGAGTTGCCTTCTGGATGGGATCGAAAAGTCATTCTTAAGAGAATAAAAATTGGTAAAGACTGTAAAATATTGTACATTGCTGCCAAATAGACTATAAAATGAGGCCCGAAGAATTCTAAGACTTTATTAGAGCAACGAGGAAACTTTAGAGGACCAAGCCTGGTCTAGTAGCTAAATTAAATTATGTGCCAAGGCCTGAGTGAACAGAGATGAAAACTAAAGTTTTCCATTACTAAGGCCCTGCAAAAACTGGAGTATATAAATTTGAATGTGCTGACAGCTCTCAATCTGAGACCTCAAGCCTTGCCAATGAAGAAGAACTAAAGGTAGTTAACTCATCAGCCATCGGCTAATTGTAACATATTTAGAAAAAAATTAGGAACATGCAGGGACCTTCTAATACAACATATAAAAGAAAGAAGTAGTCCAGTGCTGTCGCACATTAAAAGGAATAATATAATGTAAAAGATGGAAACTATAATTTTCTGTTTGACATTTGCTCTAATATCTTGCTGAAAGAAGCCAAAGTAACATGACTTCCTGAGAAAAACAGCACCAGTCCTGCCTAGCTATGCACACTATTCATTACTTAGCAAAGGCTATACACTCATTGCAAGCCGAAAGCCTCGAAATGAAACAAAATCAGTGAAGTCATTAAAGATTTTACAATGGTCTGCTTATAAATTCAAGTGATTCATCAATAAACTTTTCTTGAAATTTCACAGAGCATTAGGTAACATATTTTTAAAAAATTTATATGGAAATACTTGTATGGAAGAATAATGTGTCATTTTGAAAATTAACATTTACAGGATTTTGTTGTTTTGGATTCCTCTGCTTTATTTACGAGAGAATCTGCCAAACACGTTTCTTTTGGGGGGCATTATACTACTGAAGATAAGTTAAACATACCATGGCCAAAGCTGTGCCTCATTTTGGGATGATAGTTCAAAATTAGCTTGCAGCAGATATATACGTTAACAATTCTTGAGATTAATTTTCCTGAAGTGACTAGACAGACAGCTTTGTGCCTTTGTGCTACAAAAACAGTAAATGCTGACTACGTTCATCATATGACAAAGGAGTGAATAGTGTGATAATACAACAAGGCTTCAACAAGCTTGTCTCTGAGATCTGTGCTATTGCATGTCATCAGGTTGTGATTGCGTGTACTGTTGGAAACGGACTAGGAAATTTGGGTCACAGAACTTCCAGTCTTTTGTGATTGCTTCCCTTTTGAACTAAAGAGCAGTCTTCTCTTCAGGTAGCAAATATAGCCTGATACTTTAAATAAATTAAATAGAAGTGGGATTCAATAGACCACTTGAGTTTAAGAAGACATAGTATTTGTTAATGACTTTATTTGTTGGTTCTGTTGGTTTTTTCCTCAGGCACAGTAAGGTTCTTTAAAAATATGTGTTTCTCCGTTTTATTGTGTAATGACTAAGTATGGTGCTAGAGACATTTGGATTAACTTCGTAGAAAGCTGTCTCAGTTCCTGAATCACTGAATATCATAGTTCTTCTTTTGAAGCTGCACTGTTAACAATGAGGTTCTTTGTCAAAAAGTGCTTTCCTTATTGAA
Source organism: Atractosteus spatula (assembly GCF_055471065.1). Classification (NCBI taxonomy): domain Eukaryota; kingdom Metazoa; phylum Chordata; class Actinopteri; order Semionotiformes; family Lepisosteidae; genus Atractosteus; species Atractosteus spatula. The sequence goes on along the minus strand of NC_142711.1, from coordinate 6,098,935 downwards.
TTAAAAAAAAAAACACACACAGCTGCCCTACCTTAACAGAATGCACAATAAACCTCTGTACCTTTCCAGGGAACTTGTCAGTACTTCTTATCTTGAAAAGGGTACTGTATGTGTAACTATTATAACAAGTCATACTTAATTTTTTTGTCTGTTAAAAAACAATATTTTGTTACCAGTAAAGCAAAAACGGACCACTTCACATCTATATAGAAAAACTATAAAAAGACACAAAATCCACTGGTTTGATTTTGTCAGTAGGTACAGTATGAGGAGTTTGAATGTTGGAATCCTGTCTTCCCATAGTCTTTTAGTCTGTCAGTTTAGGAAATAAGACCGTAAGAGGAGCCCTTTGGTAGTTTGCAGCTTGTGAACCCAAGGAGCTCTTCTAGACATTTATTGAAGGGAGTCGGTCCCATAGCAGGGAAGCTTGTTCCATATTCTTAACATCTTTTTAGGTAAAGAAAGTGTCTACTGGTGTCTGTTTCAAATGTATTTCCACTTGTGTTCAGTTAATTTGTCTTTCACTCTTCTTTCTGTAAAACTGCACTGCAGAGACATTGAGGATTCTGAATACTGCTGTCAGGTCTCCTCATCGTCTTCTCTGCTCAGTTCCGTTCTCTCAGTCTGTCGGCACAGGACATCCCTCTCCGTCCTGGAATCGCAAGTCTGGGGCAGCAGTACATTTTATGTAACATGGTGACCACAATTGTACACAGTATTCAAAATGAGGCCTAGCTAGTGCATTGTGTAATTCTGACATAACATCCTTTGATTACACGTTGACAATTTGTTTGCATTTTGTATTGCTGCCAGACATGGTCTAGAAAACCTCAACCATGCGTCAGCACAGGCGTTCAGTTTATATGTAGAGGTTAGGTTTTTACTACCTGCAGGCAAAACCTTGCACTTGTCTACATTTAACATCAGCTCCACGCTGTAAAGTAGAAAGGTGACACCTGAAGAAGGCTCAACAGATGGAACATTGTGTTTCTTATTTTTCTTCTTCCTGGTTTTCTTGCACGGAATTAACCCTTTCTTGTCCCTTTGCCACCAGTGCACAGTGACACAGCTCCCACTCAGGCAGCGTGAACGTCACCCTCCCCCAGTATCTGTCCAGTCTTGAATTTGATCTAAATCTATTTTAATTTCAGTTGCTGATTCTACAGTGTTGGTCAAATCTCCTAATTTGGTACAGTCTGCAAACTTGACTAGTTTATTTACTATACCAGAATCTACATCATTATATCACCCCACTTTGAATAGTCACCCCTTAACTGTATAGTATTTTCTACTCATTAACCAGCTCTCAGTACAAAAGCACACATTTTCCTGAATGCCCTGCACCTGTGGTTTCACTATATGATTTTAAACCTGGAAATCTATTTATTCTCTGGACTGATTACAGAGTATAAATATAATTTGTTTTTGTAATGTGGTACCAAAGCCCGACTTAAAATCCTAAACCAGATCTTAAGAATACATTGTACAATTTTCACACAATAGCTCTTGGTTTAAATTCTATTTTAATTAAATTTTATTTTAATCTGATTTAAATGCATCCTAACATTTACTTTCCTTTTTGCTTGTTTCTCCACATTGTCTAATGAAGGAAAATATGTCAACACACTGTAAACACAGAGTTTGTTTTTCATGGGGACCTGAGGCAAGATCACTGTTTGCATCTTCTGTTTATTGTTAGTGGTGCTCCACCCTAATGTGAGCATTCTTCCCTTATCTGCACTGTTTTCTCAATCCAGATAAACACATTGCCTTGCAAGTCTACAGACTTCAATTTATTTCATTTGATATGTTTTTGAAAATATAAGTATACCATATCATGTGCCCTCTCTGTATTCATTATTTCTGTTGCTTGTTTGAAGACGCCTAACAAGCTTGTTAAGCAAGACCTTGTCTGTATTCATGTTGGCTGTCTCCCTGAATCACATTATTACTATTCAGATATTCCTGTTGTTTAGTCTTACTTATCATTTCTATAAATTTACATGTAATAGAAGTAAGACTTATTGGTCTTTAATTACCTATAACAGTTTTGTTCCCTTTGTGATGGATGTGACTTTCTAGGAACTACTCCTAAGCTGCGAGGCTGTTGAACAAGGTCTATAAATGCCTTTAATTTCCTTTAGTGAGTGCAATTGGTCGCAAAACATTAACAAAACAAAACATTCCCTTAATAGCTAGAACATTTCTATCTATTCTATGCTCATATTGCTTAATTCCGAGAATCTGTAATATGTTGTCAATTTCAATCTCTGTGTGAAATTTAATATATTAGCCAGTTTCCCTTCATCTTTGAAACGTATTCCATTATTTTCTCTGAGAACAGCCTAGTGTGGATTTTAAGACCACTGGGGTTTTTAAACTGTTGAAGCTTACATTTCCAACATAGTTTGTTTTTTTTGTCATACAACCTTTTTTAACTAGTAGTAAGGAAATAAGTCACAGAAGATACTACATCTTGTTTTTCAAGCCAAAATCAATGAAGTAGCCAGTATTTGTGTGAGAAATTATTTCATGTCTGCAGTTATCTGTGATGAGGAGAAAACAATTTATACCAACTGATGCAGCAGTTGTTCATAAAGAAATTGATCTGAGTGAAGTTAATTAATGAAATGTTCCATTCTCCACAGACATCTTCCACTGCTCAAAAACAGCTTTTACTTTAATTAAGCTTTTTTGTAATATTGATTTTTATGTTGTGATTAATGAATTCAAGTGTAGGATTTTAGGAACTTTTATGCAGAAGTGGTAGTCTTTCAGCAGTGCATATAGGTACCAGCAAAACAGAAGGACTAATGGAGATAGGTGTAAGATCCTCATTTGACTGCAGACATTGATTACCTGTATGTGTGCAGCTATTTTCATGAATGTGGTGAACATACCTGTATAGTCGAATCAGGCCAACAGTGGCAGTAAGTCAGGTTTATTGGAGTATAGTTGGGGAGCTACTGTACTGTATGTCTGTGATGTTTCGCTGTTAGCCAACACGCTAACTTCATTAGTAAGTGTTGGCTAACAATCGTTTTCAATCGAAAGGACAAGGAGGTGTCTCTTTTGCGTGTCTTTAAGAACAAACTATCTTACAGAGTGATAAAAAATACGAATATTTTAGAAATAGTCTACACTGCCATCAAACATTCTGAGAAACGGCCATTACCTAAAATCTCAAATGTACACAGTATAAATATGTGCATCCGGGTTATAACCATTTCCTCCAATTCAGGGAGCCGGAGCCTGTCCTGGCAAGCAGCAGGCGCAAGGCAGGGTACACCCTGGGAGGAACACCAGTCCATCCCAGGGCACCCACAGACACAGACGTTCACACTCCCACCCAGGGCCAATTTTCCCAGAAGCCACTTAACCTAGATAGATACTTTATTGATCCCGTGAGGGAAATTGCAGAAAGAAAGACATCCCCAGGTGGACTCGAACCACCAACCTTTTGGTTAACAGCTGAGCGCACTAACCGATTGCACCACAGAGACTAACTGCTACCAGTAGGTCTTTGGATTGTGGGAGGAAGACTTGGGGAGAACATGCAAACTCCACACAGGTAGCAACCCAGGTAAAGACTTGAACTCGGGGCCCCAACACTGTGAGGCAGCAACGCCAACCACTGCACCCCTCTGCCTCCAGCATAGATATATACAATTCTATTTCAGCCCAGCACAGCAATACTTCTCCATAAGGGCGAAGAATAAAACTGCATCGGGCAAATGAAACAGCTCTGGTCTAGAGCATGCCAGCGAAATAGGACACCTTTGTCTAAACATCTAAAAAACTACGACTTTGTCAGTACGTAGAGTCTGGAATTTTCCGTATGTAGCTGGTGTTTAGTTTCTATATCTTGTATTTAAGTGGAAAAATTACATTTCTGTCAATAGGTATTTATAGTTCCACAGGGGAGACCCTCCAGACTTCTGCTGGATTTTAAAAAGCTTGCAGTCACTATGAATTATGGGTATGACTATTAATTAGCTCTAGCCGTGTCACGGGGTGTTCGGAGATGGAGCTGTCGTTATAGCAACCGCATGGCGGGATGACATGTGGCATCTAGGGCTCAGAGACCAGAGAACAAGCACAGGCTTGCCCGGCCTCTACAAGAGGACTGAGACTGAATCCCACAAGACAGCATCTGCAAACTGGTGAAAGCCATCAGTCTCAGACGTACAACTTGTTCTGTCTCCAGCGATGGCCACACACACTGCTAGCCTGTGACTTGCACAGTGGGCCTCCTGTAGATGACATACTGTATGCTCATCAGCGTAGTGACATTATCTGTGCCATGTCTGTTTTGGTGGTGGTGGAGGGGATCCCCATTACCTGTAAAGCGCTTTGAGTGGAATGTCCAGAAAAGCGCTATACAAGTGTAAGCAGTTATTATTATTATTATTATTATTATTATTATTATTATTATACCAAATGTCAGAGCACCTGCTACAAAAAGAAGATCTGACAATAGCTCAGTGAATCAGTTGCCATTGACTGGGTCAGAGGCTCGCCGGCAGGTGCGTGCACTCATCGTTCACCTGCGAGGGACGTGTCTGTCGGACCTGCCTGTTCGCTTGCTCTTTGTCTGAACCCTTTTGGGGGTGTGGGGGGGGGGGGGGGGCACTCCTGAGGACGGAGGAGAGCGATTGCCCGGGCAGGAGGGCGTCGTGGGGTTACTCAGGGGGGCGACGCCGGCCCCCAAAGCGCAGAGGGCTGAGCCTAAGAGACGGGCTGCGGGTCTGACAGGAAACGACACTCGCGGGGGATGAGAACTGAAGAGACGGGATTGATTCTTTCTGATTTCTGCCGGACTTGTCACCTGAGCCCTGTGTCTTTAAAACACTGCTTTTTGCCCGGCGGGATGGGTCAAAACCAATCTTCTGGAGAGCGCAAAGCGTTATCCTCCGTGAAATTCATTTGAGAAATTATTGGGTGAGGAGGTTGAGTCAGGTTTCTAAAAGGTACTGCTTTATCATCACACGGCAAAGTTATCTCCAGATATTAAGCTTCAAAGATACACATTAGAATGGAATGTTATTTCTGTATTTAGATTTATTTTAGATTTATCCTGATGAACATTTCTGTGCATTCCAGTAAATAAGAACAAGAAATTTCCCCTTTTTAAAGCTTTTTTTTAGAGAAAGTATGTTACCAGACCAAAGGCAATGTTTTAAAGCATCATATATTGCAGTATAAATAGAAAGTCATTTTTAAAATTGCATTACAGCAGCAAATTACACTAATTACCTTTTTAATTTAACAAAAAAGTATTTTTAAGAAGTAATTGTTTTCAGTGATTTCAATTGTCTGTATAGTTACTAAGTAAACTAATAAATGACCTCTTAACAACATTTCTCCCATCCGCTTGTTAAATGTAAAAAGTAATTCCTTACATATTACTATAATGCATTATTAATTAAAGTTTCTCCAACACTAAATATTTGTCATTACTTAAGAGCAACACAATATCACTTTTTTCAATTAATAATTTGAATGGAATGGGTCATAATGTGAGGAAGCGATTAAAGGTTTTTATTTTCATTCCTACGATGAAATATAAAAAAACAGGAAATGTCTCTTTGTATACTACTACAGATACATTTGAATCCACCGGTCCGTAGTTTGACTAGGAGAAACTCACGATATATTCAATCTAAATTGCTTTACTCGTATATGATTTAAAAATAGCTAAATATAATGTACACGTTCTAGTGCTGTTGCATTCTCTGGTAATTATTCAATAATTCAAAAAATAAATTTCCTGTCACACAGAAGAAGACGCGAAACAATAAAAATAGAAGCAGGGCAGCATTAATCTTTCACAAGCAAAGCCCAGTGATTCATAATTTCTCTCGTCGCTTCTTCCAGAAACCAAATCAGACTCCGAAAATCAAGTTGGGTGCCATTTGCCTCCAAAGCATTGACTTCAAAATACAGAGGTGGGGTTGTTTTATTTTAAACTCTAGTAACTTTTACCGGGAGATGACACAGGATTTGAAGTGGGATTCAACACTACAAAGGAGGGGGAGGGGGGAGGGGGCTCGTCAGTCCAGGATCTCTCCTGACACATCTGAGAAGGAGAAAACCCGCAGGGAAAAAGCACGTGGTTTCAGCCCGCCCCGCCCCTCGCAACCCGCGCCCCCTGCCCATTGTGACCTCACACTGAACCTGCCGTCACGTGGCTCCAGCCGCCCAACCACACGGCTGTGGAACGAGGCCGGGGCGCGCTGAGCGCCGCTTGTTCGATCCCTCCGCAGGACAGCCGCGGTCCGGACTGTAATCCGACAGGGGTCATGTTAGCGCTGCCTGAGAGGCGGGAGAATGGGGGTGGAAGAGCTTTGAAGGTCGAGAGCTTCAGGCTCTCAGGCTATGTTAGGTATGCGACTCTCTTGGCAAGCATCATAGATGAGATATGAAAGGGGATAATTGGATATTAATTATGTGTCTTGAGGCATTCGTTTTATGTTAGTGTACTCAGACCGGTACCGCGAGTATCTTGTGTTTCTGACAGTGTCTTTTCTTCCTTAACACCAGGCAGAAAATATTGTTTTTGATTCCAGTTTCAGAAACTATTCAAAGGTGGTCGAACGCGTGGAATAATTGTTTTTACCACGCATCTGGGACATAAACTTGGGGCATTGGAGGTGATGCTGCAGTTCCCTGAATGAATTGCCGGTTCGACAGTGGTACACCGTGACAGTAAATATGATCATTATAGAAAGGGGTATGATTGGGGGAGACTTTGTTAAGAGATGCAAAATTCACAAATGGATTTTTTTTCCCCTGTCAGTGTACAATACATCAATCATTATTATCTTACATTATACATCCCAGTATTGTTAGTCTCTGAATTATCTCCTGATTTAGTATTTTTGATATTGCATTAGAAAGGAACTGTATTTGAATAGCAGTTGGCTCCAAAACCCCCCCCCCAAAAAAAAAAAACATCAGTTACGTGATCTTATCTGTAACTGAGGCCCTGTTTCTCTTATATAGACTATTTGGCTTTTCGTGTTCTATTGAAATTCCTTCTATAACCATTTTAAATTCTGTGGGGCACAAGTTGTGTATTATTCAGACTAACTGTGGTCCAGTGCCTTAAACAATGCCAGAAAGGTTTGCACTAAGGTCAAAAGAGTCCTCCTATTGTTCAGCTTTATTGTATTAAAGAGTGCCTCACTTGCAAACAGAACACTGTCATCCTTTGTCTGTCCACAGCAGCTTAGAAATCTTTTCATACATGGCAGAGGACCATGTGACATCGATGTGCCATTCGACACAATAACTAGTAAAGAAGTATTGTTAATGTATGGAAAATATACAGTTGTGAGAAAAAGCTTGTGGACCCTTTGGAATTATCTGGATTTCTGCATGAATGGCTCCAAAGATGTGATCTGATCTTCATCTAAGTCCTAATAATAAATAAAGACAGTCTTATTTAACACACAACACACACAACATTTTACATTGCCATGTCTTTATTGAACAAATGGTTTAAACAATCAAGGTCATTGCTGGAAAAAGTATGTGAACCTCTGGGATAATGACATCTTGAAAAGAGGGTAACTGGAGTCAGGTGTGGGTTTGACCTGCCCTGCCGTATAGAAAATCACACAATTCTGGTTACCTGCTCTTCACAGCAGAATTCTGTTGAAGCGCAATATGGCCCGATCAAAAGAGATTTCAGATGACCTCTGAAAAAGAGCTGTTGAAGCTCATAAGACTGGAAAGGGTTACAAAAGAATTTCTAAAGACTTGGGCTTCCTTCAGTCCACAGTCAGGCAGATAGTTTACAAATGGAAGACATTCAGCACCATTGCCACTCTCCCTAAGAGTGGACGTCCTACAAAGATCAGTGCAAGGACACGCCGTACAGTCCTCAAACAGGTGACAAAGAAGGGTGACAGCTAAGGATCTGCAGGCATCTCTTGCACTTGATAACATCTGTGTTCATGAGTCTACCATAAGAAAAACACTGAGCAAGAGTGGTGTTCATGGGAGGTTACCACGGAGGAAACCACTGCTCTCCAAAAAAAACAAACATTCCTGCCCGTCTCAAGTTTGCTCAAGACCACCTGGGTGTTCCACAGCACTACTGGAACGATGTTCTGTGGACTGATGAGACAAAAGTTGAACTTTTTGGTAAATGTACACAGCATTATGTTTGGAGAAAACGAAACACTGCATTCCAACACCAAGACCTCATCCTAACTGTGAAGCATGGTGGAGGGAGTACAGTATAATGGTGTGGGGCTGCTTTGCTGCCTCAGGGCCTGGATGGCTTGCAATCATTGAGGGACCAATGAATTCCAAGTTGTATCAGGAAATTCTACAGCAGAATGTCAGGAAGTCTGTCGGTGATCTAAAACTCAAAAGAAGTTGGGTCATGCAGTAAATCAACAAGAGTGGCTCAAACAGATAAATTCTGTATTTTAGAATGGCCAAGTCAGAGTCCTGACCTCAATCCCATTGAAATGCTGTGGCGTGATCTGAAGCAGGCCGTTCAAGCAAGACATCCCAAAAATATTCATGAACTGAAACAGTTTTGTGTAGAGGAATGGGCTAAAATACCTCCTAATCACTACACAGGTCTGATCAGCAGCTACAGAAAGCATTTGATTGAGGTTATTGCCAATAACGGAGGTTCCACTAGTTACTAAATATAAGGGTTCACATACATTTTCCATCAATGACCTTGATTGTTTAAATCATTTGATCAATAAAAGACATGGCAGTGTAAAATGTTGTGTGTGTTGTTCGTTAAATAAGAGTGTCTTTATTTATTATTATGACTTAGATGAAGATCAGATCACATTTTAGGAGCCATTCATGCAGAAATCCATGTAATTCCTAAGGGTTCACAAACTTTTTCTTACAACTGTAGCTACATTACTGGAGTACTTATGGGCCACTGAACTCAAAATGTTAGACAGCATTCCAAGCTGTGAGCCATCAGCTGTTGGCCCTACCTGCTGCTGCTACAATGACATCCAGACACCCAGATGATTTCATAGGGAAATATGATACTGTTTAAAGTCCAAGTTCCACAAATGATATACAGAGAGTATCGATATAACCTCAGTGAAATATATTGTTTTCAATGTAAGAACAGAAATGGAGTACTTGGAGAGACAAATATCACAGTTAACTTGCACTGATTTAATGAATCCTACCAACTTATTATATCTCACACAGTAAACATCTCTAGAGGCAGCTTTTTTAAACATGTCCTTTCAAAGTAGATATTAAACCTGGACATGAGACACATCTCTTTAAAAAACAATAAATGGGGAATTAAGAGACTAGGCTAAGAACACAATGGACCTCATTTTTCTTTGGCAAAAATCATCTTCGTTTTTCATAAGAATCATTTCATGTTCACAGTTAACAAGCCATAACGGGTTCACTTTAGTGGCGAATTATGTAATTATATTTAAGCACTCCAGTTGAAAGTTTGTTAAATGCAGTTTTGTTAGTTTGATTTCAGTTATTTTTATGGTATTTAATTCTGTAAAATAAATATAACTCCTTTTGGCCATCAGACGATTTCTAGACATGTGCATCACCACAGATATGTACAATATAGGTATAATTTCACATGATTTAATAATACTCAGTAGTTCCTTAATGAAAAATGTTACAATTAAGTTCTGCAGTTTCCTTTAAAAAGGCTAATTTTAAAGGAAATAAACGAAAGCAGAATAGCCATAATTACTGCAGGTGCAGAAACCACAATTATTCTGTATGCTACACTGCAATGCAGGCCACATCTTTGACTTGAGACATCTCTTCACATTGTACTTTCACTACAGTCACTCATATTCAAAGATCTGATAATCATTTGCATTTAAGCAAAGGAGGGTCTGTAACTGTGTCAGACAAAATAACTTGATAAAAAGGCTTGGAGAACAAACCACACTTTTTTTCTTACATAAAGAACCATCAGTGATCTGTTACTACAGTATCCTAGTTCTGGAGTATTCCCTTTCAAGTGGAATGAATGAGGAGACAGAAAGACTACAGTGCCAAAACCACATGAGACCCAGAGCAGTGAAGTCACAAATATGGTCCTCTGTGCTAGTGTGATGCTCTGATGTGATGTACAGAAAGTAATGCAGAAGTGTGGTGTGAATTAGTCTGGATGTTATAGAATGCTTATTGCTTGTTGCATAATCGGATGTGCTTTGTTTCCCCCGTTCCAGTGCAATAAGAAAATAACAAAATTGAGAACATATACAGTAACATAGGTACAAAGAAAATCTATAATTATGTGAGTCTTAAGAGATGAGTATCTTGGCGTTTTAGCATGTTCATGTATTTACTTAAAATATGTATGAGCTAAAATGAATTCAAAGATTCAGCGTCTCACAAATAATGTAACTTAATGTTCACTGTAAACTCCACTGGAAGAGCATAAATTATTCCTTAAATACCAAGATGACGGATAAGTCCCTAAAAACGAACGAATGTGTGGAATGAATGCTAAAGCATGAACAGAACAAAGTCTCTCTGTAAGAACACATACCAGGAAGGTAAAAGATGCAGCCTGCCTCATTTTAAAAGCAAACAGGCCATGCCTGTTTTGTTCTAAATTGGCTTCATTTTTCATAGTAAACATTTCAGCAATGATAACAAGGTAGTCTTCCCGAATACATCAGCATTACTTAAAATTCATTATTTCTTTCTTATATCTTTCAAAATGTATGTGCTCCAAATGACATCTTATTAAACACAGTTGTGTTTGAGGTTAGAATAACATACTAGGTCATGTCACTCTTTCAGCCACCAGTTATTAAAAATATCAGATGTCATAGAAATGTATGTTGTCTCTATAATTTTCCAATTGAATGATTAACTCTAAATCATTTTGTAGTTACCGAGCAGGTAAAATAACTTTTAAATGTACTTTTTGTAAAGAAAACCTTATCGATAGTTAAAAGCAAAATCCTTTAAAAGGCAACATAAAAAGCCCATCAGGAGAAAGGCTGTTGCATTAAAGTATATTTTATCATTTCTTTGTATCTTTTTCAGGAAATAATGTTTCTTACACAAAGAGGAAGGGAATACCAACCTTATGATGCTCAAAATGTCAAGGACATCCTGTCATTAGTAGGTCATGTCTTTTTAGTAATGGAGAGACCTTAGGCTTGTGCTTATGTAATGTTATCCAAAGCCCAATGTCACAGGATATTCCATTATAAACAGAGCTGTCAACAGGCTGCCAAAACTAAAACTATGTCATAAAACACTGTGGCATGCAGCTCTTTTCATTTAGTTAATGCAACACTAAACCAGACAGAAAGGAGATGTTTTATCCAAAATGGTATCAAACATTTTTAAATAAACGTACTTAATTATTTTTGCAATCTGCAAAAAGGCATTTGAATGGAAACAGAGCTCGGATCAGAAACATCAGTATGAGGAGAGGGATATAAATTAAATTCACAGTTAACAATATGCCTTTCAATTTTGGATGACATTTTCATACAACATAAACACATTCTTTATCCAACACTTCATTCAATTAATTAGAAACAGTGTTCTTATTAATGACATAAACCGCAGACACATTTAAGGGATAGTTCAAAGTAAGAACAACTTTGTTATTCATTCTGGGAGACACTATTTTTTGTTTAACAAATGGTTTTTATGGATTTTTTTTTACAGACAACACACCCACACTACTGTTTCTGCCAGAATTACTGTATATTAAAGCACAGCACTAGTAAAGGCATCTCTCAGTGTTCAGTCTGTATCACATGCACTGGAAACTGGCTATAGAGAAGAACAGTGATTACTAGAGCTGTGGATCTGAGCATCTCCCAACATCATGCAGACTGCTTGAACACATGGAAAGAATGAAAGCCAGTGTGTTATAATGCATATTCCAACCACTGGCTAAACACTGCTTGCAACAAGACAGCATGGTACTGTACTCCTCACCTGCTTGTTTCATATTATAGGCTGTCTCTCAGGAGCCTGTAATTGCACATACAGCCTGAGCTAATTGCAGCCATTACCATACCCCTTGTGATAATCTGTGTAGAGACAGGTTCTCCACACAGAGTTAATGGAGGTGCGTTGGAGGTGCGGTGTTGGTTTCCCCACTTAAGATAAGAGGCCGGAGTTCCACATACCTGCAGGAAAAGGTGGCCTTAAGCCATTTGTGGAGGAGGGGAATTCAGGTAAGAAACAGAGAAACAGAGGAGAAGCCAGGAGATGACCTCAGTGAAGAGCATGTTGGGAGGGGGGGTGAAGACTGGGGGTGCCCAGAGTTTCTAAAGGTGAGTGACCGGGGAGGGGGGGAGGGGATACAGGCAAATGGAAGTAATACATCTGGGGGGGCTGAGTTGAGCACACGGTTTACAGGTACGATTGTACAAATAACTCTGCTCTACAAGTCATAGGTGACCAACAGTGGAGACGATAGGCAGTGTATCACAGAAAAGTAGCACTTAATCTGTTACAGAAGTAAACGGGTAAACCATTGGCCAGAGTGTAGGAACTTGTAATTTCTTTTGCATGGGTTTTTGGATTAATCTGCGTTCACTTTGCCTGCACGATATTTCTGAGGATAATTGACAACAAACGCTTTGTGACACAATCACTCTCTTTTAAATATTAAAGGCTTTGAATGAGGCCAATTAGCAGGTGAGAATTGGTCATTAAGTAATGTAAGTAATTAAAGATAAGTAGTTCAGTGGGGTAGCTGCGTCAGCATGTGTAGGCTGCAAAGGAACAAGTAATAGGTTTATTCCATGCTGAAAGAAGAAAGAGAACACAACGTTTCGGCAGTGGAGCCTTCTTCAGGTGTGAGGAGGTGTGAGCTCACACCTGAAGAAGGCTCCACTGCCGAAACGTTGTTCTTTCTTTCTTCTTTCAGCAGGTAATAAACCTATTACTTGTGATGAAAGATAAGCCTACCGACACTGCGGTTCCACAGAACCGTGTGGTCTACATAGCAGATGACAACGGGTTCTGCTTTCCAGAAGAAAGCGTTACAAGAGGGATCAGTCCCTGGGGTCATCGCTTGAGCAGGGCATGTAGTGGCGTGAGTTTCAGCAGGCTGCGATTGGTCGCTGAGATAAGAAGACAACGCCTTTGTGGATGAAGTAGAAAGAGGCAATTTGGGGAGTCAGATAACAGGGGGTTGTAATCAACCGTAGACAAAGCTTTTTGAAATCAATGAAGACAGCATCTTGTCTTGTGCCCACATCCTGGATAAATTCATACCAACTGCTGAGACGACACATAATGCATTATGGGGAAATCTGGAGTTTTCTTATTATTGAGAGGAGTGTGAAGAAAGTTGGGCGTTACAGTACAGTGTGTTGTTCTAACAGCCCACAAATCTACATGGAACCCACCTTGTAATGTGCCAACCGGTAATGCTCTCTATCAAAGCGGAACAGTATTTTTTTACGTATTAGTAAACATCCATGAAAGCTCTTCGTTGCTACCAGGTTTAATTGGGTTGTAAGGCTTTTGCTCCGTCATGAAATGCCAGGAACAGTGCGTGAGCTTTAAACGTGTCTAGAAGCACGCCAGACCCTCAAGTCTCGATATTGTTCTTTAAGCAACACCGGGCACATGCCCGTAGCCTACAGACGGTGATTCCCTTTCCACAGAAAAAGCAGGGCAGAGTTCAGCGTCTAGTTTACTGACTGATAGTAACAGGCTCTGCTTCTGGGACTGGAGAGTGAGCGTAAACTAAACTACAGGGATTGAGTGAAAACAACCTCCACTAAGTCTCCCGGAAAAACTGACACAACGGCAACCGTGCAACCCAACAATGAACGGAGAAAACACATCGGAAAGCACATTTAAAAAAAAAAAAACAAGGCATGAGTTTTCTCCGGAATGATTTAAAAGCTCACGATATCCTAGTTTTCCATTCAACTAGCCTACGAGATTTTCGCGTGTTTCCCCCCCTCCTCAGAAATACATATGTATTTGGCCAAGCGATACACTGTTGATTTCTAGATCCCTGTTAAGCAGCGGTGTAGCTTTGAGCGCTTTGTTGAGGGTCGGGCTAGCAAAGGCGACCCCTCCCCGCGCGAGCCGTACCTTGTGTCCCCGCGGCAGCGGACTGAACTGAACTCGCGGTGGGAATTGGGTTTCACTCCACCCACCGCCGGCGCGGATCGTCCTGTAAGGCCGCGCCTGATTGGCCGGATTTTGAATGGCGAATTGCAAAGGCGGCTGCGATTGGCCGAGGGCTGGGCCGCCGAGGGGGGGCGGGGCCCCGTTTCCAGGGAATCGGAGAGCCGTCAGTCACACAGTCAGCCGCGCCGCAGGAGCAGGGGGACGGAGTCGCGCGTTCTCTCTCTCCCCCCTTTTTTTTTTTGTTGTTGCGTGTGTGTGTTATTTATACAGTTACCTATGGATACAAGATAGGAAATGTTTTGTTTCTTTCTTCTTTCTCGTTTTTGATTCGGCACACCCCTTCTTATCGGAGGAAATTAAAAATGCCGCTCAGCGGCTTCCCAGTTATGGACGTTTCCCACGTTTCTGCTGTGCGCTGCTCCGCAAAACAGGTAGCCGGGGAAGCGCGATAGCCCACTCGCCCGCCGGAGCGGAGATTTTATTTTATTTTTTTCCCCCGATACAATATCGTTTTCTGATACAACGACAGGCGAAGAAAAAGGACGAGGCGACTTGGATTTTTTTTTTATTTTTGCCCCTCTTGGTTTTACAATAACCGGATCATGAGCGGCTCCGGGGTGGGGGAGCGCGTCTCCCCGGGCTGGTGAAGCAGGTAGGTGGACGATCTCCTCCTCCTCCTCTTCCTCCGGCGGGTCTGAGCGCTTTATCGGGGGCGTTTTTGTGTTGTTGGTCCGTCCCCCCCCCCCAGAAAGGGAAAGGCACGGGAGACGGAGTGGCCGTGGGGTTCCGTGGGCTGGGTGGGAGGAGGAGGAGGGAGTGAAGTAGCCTGGTGGATTAAAAAGTGTCACGTTTTCGGGTGGAATAATAAACTGCACCTCGGAGGAGGGGGGGGGGACGGCGGGTCGGCGGGACAGCTGCCCCTCTCCTGCCCGCCCGGCAGCCCGCAGACCCGGCACCCCCCCTCCTCCTCCCCTCCCGTCGCCCAAGTTTGCTCGGTGGACAACTTTCGGCTTGTTTTCTGGGGGTGAATCCGGGACGCTGTTGTTGCTGCTGCTGCTGGCTGCTCCACTGTCCGTTTGTGCAGAAGTTCCCCCTCCCTCCTCCTCCTCCTCCTCCTCGCACGCGTGTTCGCGGCCACGAGTGGGTCTCCCCCCCCCCCCGATCCACGATCCACGCAACGGGCCCCTTCCCTCTCTTGCTTGGCCTGGGTTGATGGTGGTGGTCGTTGGCGTGGTCTCGGAGGGAAACCGGGTTTTGCTGTCTATAGTCGAAGAATTCACACACCTCCCGCAGCACATGGGGGGGGGGGGGGGCGTCTGATCGGCACAGTGGACCTGCCCACGCCGCTGGGACGGGTCTCCTCCCCCCCCCCCCCCTCCTCAGGTGTGGCTGGACACGAGTGTGTTTTGCGGGCCTGCAGGGGTGTGTGTGAGAGAGAGTGATGGGGGGGGGGGGGCTGTTGACCATGGCTGACACCTCCCGAGTACCCGTGATTGAAAAACATGTTACGAAGCTACTGCTCTTGACTGTAAGAGTGGGGGCGACACGGGGTACAACAGCCCCCCCCCCCCACTCGCCCCCACGACCCCCAAACCCGGCCACGGTGAGATCAGCTGTTTTTTTCTTTCCTTTTCAACCCCCTCTCCCCTCCTCTCTCTCTCTCCCCCTCTCCCTCTTTCCTCGGTGTCCAGCCTCACCCGTGCCGGCCCGGCGAGATGAAGGAGGACGACGACGGGGCGGACTAGTGGATGTTGTTCTTGTTGTTGTTTTTGTTGTTGTTGTTCTTGTTGTTTTTTTTTTTCCCGCCGGGGGGGGAAACGACACCTCCCGCTGCAGCGCCCCCCTCCGGAGGGCTGGACTCTCCCTTCAACTCTCGGATCGGATCGGACCTGCTTCATTTTGGTTTTTGTTGTCGTCGTCGTCGTCGTCGTTGTTTATTTTTGGGGGTTTTCGTGTGTTTTCGCTCGTCTCTGCGCCCCTCGATGTGGGCCCCGGGCGGGGTGAAGTGATGGCGACGCGCCGGACGGTTCCGCCGGGGGACGCGCCGGCGGCGGCCGGGGAGGTAAGAGGCGGCATCTATCGCCGGGCTCCTTGGTTTTTTTTGTGTGTGTGTCTCTCTCTGTGTGTGTGTGTGTAGGGGAGCGAGTGTCCTTTTTTTTTTAAAAAGTTTCGAAATAAACTTTCTGGTCAGGCTGCCCCCCCCCCCCACCCCCCACCCTCCCGTGATCACGCACAAGCGACACGAAACCGTTTATAAAAGAAAAGGCGACGAGTTGGGGGGAAACCAGCACCAAACAGAAATCCTGCTCCTGACCTGCCTCGTTTTTTTTTCTTCCCCCATAACATCTTTTTTTTTTAAATTATTTAAACGCGATCAAGTCGTGCTAGTGGGTGTCGTGTAATCAAACTTGAGTGTGTGTTGGGGAGGATGGACGATTGTTTTATTTATAATTGAAATTATTATTATAGTAATAATAATAATAATAATTATTATTATTATAATAACTGGACCGCTTCTGCATATTCCCGTCTCTGCTCTCAGGTAGTAACTGTCCGCTACTGTCCGGGAGCATCTGCTGAGCCGATGGGCGGAATTAACTTTTTTTCCTTTTACAACAAGTTCAAGTAAAAAGCGACTCGCAAGTTTGGACCGCCCCGGTTCTGCCCGGCACTCGGGTTCCAGAGGTTTACTGGAGCAGAAGCCCGCATCTCCGGGTTTATTCTCGCCGGCTGTTTCCCCTGTGCGCAGAGACCACGCGTCGGGTTGGAGCCGTGGGCTGCCGAGCGAGTTGAGACCCCGGCGGCTCCGACACCCGTGTCTTTTTTACAAACCGCGGACACGGGGCACGAATGGACGAGTGGAGGTGTGCTTGTGCATTACTTCTCGTGTTCGCAGTGCGCCTCTTCCGCACAGTGCGGGCTCTGGGCGTGTTTGGAAGTCCCGTCCGCTTTGTGTTCATAGCTTGTTTGCGATTTAGGGGTGGCCGTGTTGATTTTTTTTGGTTAAAAAAAACCGCACCTTTCCCTGGTTTTCTGGTGTGAGACACCTGTGTTCAGTCATGTTTTTATTCGTGTTCATTTCCTCTGTTGTGTGCTTCTTGGTAAGTCTTGCACTTAGTAATGTGCATGCGTGGGGGAGTCAAGTCAGCACCTGGGTAAACAGAGGTCGTTTCGTTCAACGCGGTTAAACGGGGATTCGGGAAAACAGCTTTTCGTTTTCCACGGGCTTTTGTTTGCAAATTAGTTTGAGAGTGCCTCAAGCCTGACTTTCTCAAGCGAAATCTCCCGGGATGTCAGCAGACGCTTCTGGTCTCCCCCGCTTGTTAAACACGGTTCCGTGCGATGGCTTTGCGGGCACAAGCCTGGTGGAGGACGTTGACAAAGAGGGGTTGATCATATCCAGAAAGCTGGGCTCCCGATCAGCCTTATTCCTGCCCCACGTCCAACTCGACAAGCACCACACAAATTCCTGGCCGAATGGAGTTAAAACCTTCACGCCCTGTGATTATAGCCTTGTGGATAATCAAGGAGTATGTTTTATTCAGCTCATCCCCTTACTGCAGGAAATTAATTTGTGCAAATGAAGAAAATGGCACTTCATTCACAGATGAAGGTCCTAGCTTTGTGTGAACAAGTCAAGAAAGGGACAGCCAGTGAAATTAACAGGTTGCTGTTATAGTTTCATGTTTTGCTCAGCATATTTCCTTACAGTGTTTTATTCATATTGTCTGGATTACCGTGTTAAAAATTGTTCAGATGTCACTACCCCACACATCACCTGATGTCGCTTGTTTTTTTGAGGACATTCCCGTTGTTTAAAGCTCAAGCAAAAAGCGGAGTGCCTTTTTTATGGTGTGAGACCTGTTTATATATTATAAAGAGTTTTCTTTACTGAAACCTGCAAAAGCTGAGAAGTGGCACTCTGGTGAATACTTATATTATTGTAATGTGCTTAACCAGAACTTTGTAAATGGCAAGAATACATTCTCTGATGTTTTCAGAATACTGTTTTTTGATGTTACTTGTTTCCAGATGAAGAAGCCATGGTACAGAGATCAAGTCTGTAGATGGCATTTTCTAGTATAAAAAAACATCCGGTATTGCCAGTTCATTGACTTGTGCAGTGGTCTTAGAAGATGCTAGAAACTGGTCTTTTCAAACATCTTGAAAACAGGTGGTCTCTTGCCGGACTAATCTGTGTATCATCTGTAAATATTTTCAGATTTTTTCTCTTGTACAAATCTAAATCTCATCTTTTTTTGAGTCTCCCAGGTGAGCTTTTAGGGATCGGAATTTACCAATAAAGAAATATCTGCCTCAGACATATTCAGGCTTGCTTAAATTGTGCCTCAAAACCTGTGTTTTTATAATTACCCTTATTAAGTCAGGGCATGATGAAAACGTGGTTGCTGCAGCCTTTATTAATTCCCTTGAAGGTTATATTCATAGCAGTGTTAAGTGCATACTGTACCCAGAGGCTAGTCAGATGTTCTTTAGATCAGCTGGTATTGTGTAAATGTATGCGTGGTGATGGCAGTCATATGAGGGGGTGCTTCGTTCTCATCAGCTTATACCCATCTATCCAGCTGGGCATTTGACTTGAGCAATAGGCATGAAGATCCTTGCTCAAGGGTACAACGGGAGGGCTTTGAACCCAAAGCATTCCAGTTACCAGTTCGGAGCGCTAATCGCTGCTGCTTATTCTCTGCTGTGCACAGTGACTCCTTGGTTGCAGGATGACAACGCGTATGGAGTGCAAAGACCTCTAACGAAGCGTTTCTTTATCTAATGGGTGAAAATAGCGCGTGGTCACGCTCAATTAAAGGTGCATCTTTCCTTATGGTTTGTTTCTTTCCATGTATTTTTGCATCCAGTTTTGACCTGCATCTGGAAACAGTAATGTTCTGCGTCTGTTCTTGTCTGTGGCTGACGCGGGACTTCGGCAGCTGCTGCGCTGTGCGGGGCTGTTACAGATACCTGCTATGCTGTGTGGCGGCTGAATGATGGCTGAAGGTGTCAGCTGCGACTGGCGGGCACTCTCCTTCTCGTATGGTTTTTAATGAGTCGTCTTTGGGAGCTTCCCGCCTTATCTCCTCCTTTCGCTCGCGGTCTCGGCTGCCGTCGCACTAATTCATGCGCAGCTGCGACTGGTCATTAAGCTGGGAGTCCCTGATGAGGTGGTCTCGGGGCTGTGCCAGCTGAGCCCCTCCTGATGTCAGCCTGCCGGCACGAGTCCCGCTCTCGGCAAACTGCTTTGTTTGTGCGCCTGGGGGGGGGGGGGGTGGTGACCCTCAACACTGAGTAACTAATATCTGTCCTCACGTTTTGCTGCGCTCGCCTCGAGTGGTTGACTTGTATTGCATCAGCAGAACGCGACTGGGGTCTGGTGGGGAGAGTTTAATGCACGCTGTTCTTTCTTCTGCACCGCGAGACCATAGAGACGGGGAGGGCTGAATGAAGGAGCACAAAGGTATTATATCACCGTTATAAAGCTGCTGTGTGGCACGATAGAGCATATATAAGTGCTGAACTCTGGGACATCCCGCGAGACCCTCCCTGGCTTCTCCTTCCGGCGGGGTGTGGACGGCGGGGGTCCTGCCAGCGGGCCCTGTGGTCTGCAGAGCCGCCTCCCTCCCTGGGCCTGACCTGCGTGCGTGAGCCGGTGGAGGGCATCGGCCGGGCAGAACAGCGGGCGCTTTGTTGCGCTCGGGGCTGGCCCTGCAGAGCTCTCCGGGGATCGGCTTTCACGGCGAGAGCCCTCATCACTCTTTGATGTGATGTGAGGGGGGGGGGGGATGTGCCGGCCACGCTGGCCACGAGGGGATTTCATTTCACTTCGAGCTGCAAGCCGTCATTTCTTGCCCCGTGTGAAAGGTGTTTTTCTTTTTGTGCCCTTGTCTTCCTAATGCCCAGCTCTTTCTGCTTTCCTGTAATCCAATTCTGAACCCCTCGTTGTCCCTGAAGAAAGACGGAAAAAATGTAAGGCTGTTAAATGCAGGTAGTTCTTTTTACTGGAACTTCATTTGCTTCCTTCATTTGTTTAAATCTAGACAACAGCTTCGTTTTAAATAAACTTTACGTGGGGTTTCTTTATGGTCATTTTAAGTCCAAAGATTAGCAGAGACTTGTGGCACTGCAAGTGACTCTGTTCTGAAGCCTGCGGTGACAGTAGACTTTCCTGTCCTGTGCAGAGCCAAGCCACAAGCCCCCTGGCTGCAGCTCCTCTGAAGCGACGGCATGCTGTGCGCTGAGTCCTGTTACATGTGTGAAGGGATTTCTCTCGTCCGGAGATGGCGAGAAGAATGGTGGAGCCAGGCCGCAGGTTATAGAAATCTGCAGTAGTGAGGAAGCATTCTTCTTGTTGAAGTTCCCCCCCCCCGGTCCAAGGTGGGAAACATTCCTCGGCATCGCCTTTGAATTTCACAAAGGTAGAGATCTCGACTGAGCTGTGTGTTGGGGAGATCGGACTCTTTCAGGTGTATGCTTGTGCACCAGGCCCGCGCCCTGCAAGCGGTTGGGTTGGATGAGGGTGGCGTTCAGATGGAGTGTACCGTGGCCACAGGGCGGGAGGAAAACCACAGCGTGCTGGTTATCGGCGTTTTCAGCAGGAGTCCTGGAACGAAGACAAGATTCTGTGCAGTCCATTAAAGTAATGCTTTGGATAGTGTACAGGAGTTTTTCACTTTGAAATATTAAACACTGGAGGCCTTTCAATCTCATAACGTGTCCAAAAACTGACTGAGCCACCTTTGTAGAAAGTGCAGCTTATGCATGTTATCTTTGTCTTTACTGCAGTCAAAATATTTGTTCAGATTGAGTTCCTCTTTTTCAGTGAAATTTATGTGAAAAAAAAATCAAAAGCCTGTATGTACTGCGTATGGGAACCAGTCTTGGTGGAAATAGATTTACCCTGAACATGATGTTTATCAAGAGCATTGCCTTTGAATTTCACAAAGGGAGAGATCTTGACTGAGCTGTGTGTAAGAATCTGTGCCTGTGGCTGGTTCAAATCCCGTGACCGGCAGAGGAATCCTACTCTGTTGGGCCCCTGAGAAAGGCCCTTAACCCCAACTGCTCCAGGGGTGCTATACAAATGGCTGACCCTGCTCTCTGACCCTGGGCTTCTCTCCCTGTCTGTGTGTCTCAGGGAGAGCAAGCTGGGGTATGTGGAAAAAAAAATCCTAATGCTAGACATTGTATATGGGCAATAAAGTGATCTGATCTTATGTGAAAGTGCTCAACCTGCATTGATGTAAATGGTTACAAGAGATAAATGGGGTCTGAAAACAAAAACCTGCCCTTACTTTCCTATGAGGATTTTCATAGGTTAATAGTAGTAAAATAGTGCTGTAGCATGGTGGCGTTTCCCACAGCTTGTTAAATGTGATGGGGATTTCCAATGATTGACCCAATTATACTTTTCAGCTTCTGGCTTCTCAAACTGTTTAGCTGCTGTTGTGAGAACCAGGTTGTATGTTGCTTCTCCTGGATTTCTGTGGGACTGAAGGTCACCTATTTATAGAAATAAGCTGCCTTGCTGCGCATTGTTAGCCTTATCTAATTCACAGTGCTCTTTTAGTTTTCCTTTCTTTGTTGAATCTGTCCCGAAGAATGTTATCTCTTTAGCAGGAGTATATTCACTGTGATAAGTAGAGTACCATCTGAGACGTCTAGGATACAGGAAGGAGGCTACATGGTGGAAAATATGCAGAGATTTCATAGCGGCTCAGTTTGAATGATTTCTGCTTGGATGCCTGTTCCCTTTTGAGATGCGGCGGGTAATGCGCCATGAATTATCACACGCTGATCCTGACGGATACATTACATGTTCTGAGGGCATCGTGCTTGAGGAGCGTTGCTCTGATGTGTTGTAGCATGAAGCATGTCGGAGATTGCCTTCAGCCTCCAGTGTAGTTTCTTCAGCAAAAAAAAAGAGGATTGCCCGTATGCCATGGAAATCTTCTGGCCTGGAAAGCTATTACCCTGCCTGTTTCATCCGGATCCGATGGGATGGGATCGGACTCTTTCCCGTGCCGCGGCCGGCTTGTTGTTTCTTCCTTATCCTGAAGACTTGAGTGTGCTTGTTGAGGCACTGCTTTGGATTCGCAGCTGCTGTTGAAGATGGCTTATTAACATGTAGGCTGAGCGTGATTTGAAAAGAATGAAAAATATGGAGGCATGATAATCATAACTGAACAAATTCGTGCCGTCGTGCCTCTACATCTCTTTTTGTAACTGTGGAAAAACACGTTTAGTACATTGAGTACTGGAGGTATTGATCGTGGTCTATGTTCTGGAATGATGGTATGGTATGTAGTCCGTTTGCTTGTACATGAACACTGCAGGATAAAGTAAAATCTGATTATGTGGGTCCTGTGGCCTTTGCTGGAAACTGTATTTCCTGTTCGTGTAACCGTGCTGGGTTTTGTATTGAATCAGATTTTTTCTTTTTTTTTAATGGGGTTAGTTCATACCTTCTGCTAGTGATTGCATTCGCAGTTAGGCTTCTTATAGGGTGCCACTTCTATGTTTTTAACCTCAGAAGAAGGGAAATCGGAAGTATGCTGTCCTTGCACTGACAGCAATTTGTAGAGCTTGGTCTATTCCTTGTTTTGATACTTGTCAGTAGCCTGCAGAACTCTTGTAGGTAGTTTTCTGTAAATTAGAGAGCTCCTTGAAGTCTTTCATTAACATTACCACACTCTGTGGAGCTGTCTTGTTTCACATTCCGAAGAGCCAGACTCTTCCAGTGGTCGTTACTGTTTCAGTGAAACACTTTTTATTCTTAAAGGTATGTCTATGTCGGTATAATATGTAATTCATTTGAATTGAGAACTTTTGAGTTTTGGCCAATACCAAGCCAAAAAAAGTATTTTGAAGAGTTACAGTGATGTACCTATCATTTATATTTGGTGATCTTTTCCAGGGTAACTTAGAAGTATCCAATAATTCATAAAATACAAAAAAAGAAATTAAACTACAAAAAATGAAGTAATAAGAGAAGCTGTCTGCTGCAGAATGATTTCCCCTTTTTTGCTGGTCTTGTACCACTGATTTTTAGGATGATTGAGTAGCCTGTATTAAATTCTTAACAAATTGAGTGGATTTGCAGTGGACAGCACAAGTGTATTGTAGTTTATACTGCTCGTCTCCCATGATGCACTACTTCTCAGTTAGACATGGCGGCAGCTGTATGTATAGGATGACTCTTCTTCGCTTTTGATGCGACAGCGACCAGCAGGTGTGTGGTTACAGGACAACAGGTGGGATGGACTGGAGTCTTTAACTTGTTTTAAGCAGTGCAGCAAATTAAACCTTTAACCCTTTTAAAAGTGACCAGCTTTTATTAAAAGTAACTTAGTCTGTTGTGCTATCTTTATAAACCAGGTATTATGGGTGCTTTAATATTAATGTTAAGTTTTAAAAGGCACATGTACCAGTAACAGCCATCACAGCATCTGAATCAACTTTGTATAAACTATAGCTGTATTTAAGGTTATCCTAGACTTCACACTATGTGTGACCTGTTGGTTTTCGCAGTGCACTTTTCCTGCGTCAGCTGTTGCCTGTATAATGCTGGAAACCCATTGATCTGGGTGATGAGAGATTGCAGCCCTGTGAATGAGTAATAGTCTATAACCAGCATTGATTTTTACTGTGCGCTGTAGTGTGATGAAAGAAGTGGCTGAACTCCGGCTTGGGGAATACATTCCGCACTGCGTTGCAACACCACATTTGTTTGTTTCTATAAATAGTCCAAACAGCTCTTCCCAATCCTCTTGGTTTTCATCCAGCTTGATTCGACCAAAACGTTTAGGAGCTTTAGCTCCGTTCAACCTCCCTTTTGAATTTACAGGTTCATTTACGAGTTCCACCTTGCCTCTTTGTTTTATAGTTTTAGTAATACTTTCAGAGTTAAATTGATGACCGATGCACAGCAGGGCAAATAGTGTTGACAGGCATAACCAGGTCTGGAAGCTTCATGTTGTCCTTGGTAATTTCTCCTAGTGTCACTAGAAGGTTGTGGAAATGCAGACATGCCTGTGTGAAACACTCACTTGTAAACTCTTACTATATTTCTGCAAGGGGAGATGTTTAAAAGTAGCTATTCGGATTAAGATGCATGAGAATGCTAGATGTGCCTAAATTCTGTTAAATAGCGCTTTTGTTTCCAATAGTGTAGCGGTTTCAAAAAGGCACCTAGGTTACACACCTGCATTTCACAGTACCAAGTACAAAGTACCAAGATTTCCGACTCCCGCAGGTCTGTGAGATTGTGACATGTAGTGGACTGCAGCTGCAGTTTTTACTATCGCATTGCATTAGAGTATCTTCAGCACTGACTAATCCATAATGTTTTTACCAGCCGTGCTACCGCTGCCCTTACAAGGCCACTAATTGTTTGTGGGTTTGTCTTCTGGCTTCCGAGTGAATAAACAGTCCACAGGAGATGGTGCTGTTGAGGAGATGATGTAATAGCCCTGAGGAGGAGAAACAGACTTGTTAAGTGGGTGGGATGTGAATTTGTCACAGTTCAGGAGCTACAAATCTTTGTGTTAGCAAACTTAAAGTAAAAATCTAACTTATCCCAGTGTGTAACTTACAATTGGTTGTTGTGGTGTGCTTGTGTTTCTAGACTGATGTCATAAATGTGTGATTTTTAAACCTGTAAATGGAAATCTTGTGTGTTATTTGTTGTCAGGTTGTAATCTTGGGATCTTAACCCTGTTGAACCCTGTTGAACCAGGTTGGTTATTTTTATTTTGAGAATTTAAATCTTTAGATACTCTTTTAACGTACTTAGGATGGGACAAATGGTGGTTTGTGACTAGTTAAACCCAAAACAATACATCTTAGTTGTATTACTGTGTTGATTATGCTGTATATTCAGCTTAATGTAATCTTCACGACTGTATGATTCTTGGTGGCACAGGGGCACAGTGTTTAGCATTGCTGTCTTGGAGTGCTGGGGCTGTGGTCTTTGTGGAGTTTGCATGTGTTCCCCTTGTTCGTGTGGGTTTCCTCAGGATGCTCCTGTTTCTTCCCACAACCCAAAGACCTGCTGGTGGGAAAAGAGGCTTGTGGGCAAAATGTGTCCGTCTTCCCTGTGATGGACTGGCATCCAGTCCGGGGTGTATCCTGCCTTGTGCCCATCGCTTGCTGGGCTAGGCTCCGGTTCCACTGCAGCCCTGAATCGCATCAAGTGGTTAGAAAATGGAACCTCAGTGAACCTCAGTTTTTCTATCTAATTAAAATCATGCCTCTTATTTAATTAATGTTTACAGTTCTTTTTGGATAATTGATTTTACGAACAGAGCTTCAGTGTTTGCTAAAAGGTAAAATGGAAACACAAGACCAGGAGGCGCTAAAATTAAAACTTTTAACTTCTTCCACTTGCTAATTAAATAATTCAAGTTGTGATATGCAAGTGGACAGCTCTGTACTGTTGTTTTTCCAGGGGCAGGCACATGGCTGTACACGGGACATTTTTGGATCCCACAAACCTGCATGGTTCGCTATATTCTTTATCATCATAACATAATCTGTATAGCCTTCCAAGAGGTGACTGTGCTGTAATCTCTGAACTATTGTGTCTGAGCTCCAGCACATCCAGGTGAGTGATTACATCCCTTGTATAAAGGAGTACTGGGCTACCAGGTTTTTTTGCTCTGCCTTAAGAACATAAGCAGTCACAGCTGAGAAGTGGCGAGTTGGCTTTCCTAGCTTGTTTAGTTAACAGCTAATCGATTCAAGGAGCACATCTGGCAGTTCCTAAAGAAAGCAGGACAGCCATTGGAGTAAAGTGTGTCCTGTTCTTGGTGTTAAATGTACTTCCATGTAGTTTCCACTTCTGCCTTGGTTGACTTTGTCAGTATTTTGAGCATTTTGACTATGTTTTTCAGGTCCCCAGTTTCCTTCTGTGCCCTGATTAATGCAACAGCCTTCCTGTTATGGTCGTTCATCAATGTTTTTTGTGCTTTTTTTCCCCAATGTTAACCTTTATGCAGCAATGTCATTTCACAATCAAGTATTTGTTCCGATGAATTTTTTTAAAACCTGGTGTACTGCACAAATAATAAACCAAAGTAAAAATAACTCCTGCAGAGGTTTAAAATTCATTAATACATTGGTGCCCTATAGGGGTAGGTCAGTTGCTTACAATGGGTGTTGGTTGTTCTGCATGCTTCAGCAACTTTTATACAGTATATTAATGGCGCATGAAATAGAGTATTTATAATAAGACAAGAATAATTTGCATCGATTGTGTTGATTGTGATTGTTAATAAAATAAGTCAAAAGATGCAGAAAGCATATTCATAGAAATCTCTCGATATATAAAATAGTGTGTACGTATAAAAGCAGCTTCATTTGTGGTTTACCGGATATTTGGCAATAATGGACGCCTTCCGCTCTATCAGTCTGTTAAATGGGGGGTTTAGAGTGTTCTATAAGAAGTGTGCAGCTCCTGGTCTTTGGGAGGACGTGATGAAGTGGGAGAGGTGATGCAGAGGAGAAGCCTTGCGCAGTGTCTGAGCCTCGGCGCCGGTCCGAGAAACTCCGAGTGCCTGTCGGGCTGGGCTTGCCCTGACGCAGCAAAACAGAAGAGGAGTGTGTGTGTGTCGAGTGTAAAGCTCTTTGATTTGGAACAATCGTGTGGCTGTGATTGTGTCTGGGGTTCCTGCATTAACACTGTGAATGACCTACTTCATTTAGTAATATTCCCGAAGCTGAGCTTGAAGATGGCAGCTATACCATCTTAGAACTGGAAGGATAGCCGGAAAAGTGTTTTTTGGCTCCTCTGATTAAGTATTTGTAGGTCTTCTGAATAGCAGTTGCCGAGTTGATTTGCAATGCAGAAAACGAGGCAAAGAAAAAGCTCTTGTTAAAAATGGCCAGCTGATCTGTTAGACAGAAACAGCCTTGTGTCTCTCCTAAACGTCTCCTTTTTCATAAACCAAAGCTATACGGATCATTTTCCGATCCAGTATGGACAGTTGAGCGCTTGATAATTGTGTGTGCTTGGTGTCCAGCGGCTGTTAAATCTGTGTGTGTGTGTGTGTGTGTGTGTGTGTGTGTGTGTGTGTGTGAGGAGCCCCTATCTGAGGAGCGATTGTGCTGCATGTCCTGATATGGTTCAGTTTCAGTGCCCCTCTGAAGGAACAGCCTGCAGTATTGCTGCTGCTGCTGCTGCTGCTGATGCAGCTACAGTAGCTTTCGCTGGGCTGGATGGCAGTAGCCCTGTGATTTGCCAGCTCTACAGCCTCCAGGTTGCTCCGGTCTTCACGTAGGCTCTTGATTTGCTCGGAAGCACTGGGCACGAAGCTTTGCTTTGGATGTGGGATCTTGTTTTGGTTTGCTGGGAAGAAGAGAAACGGCCTCTGTGGGATTTTTTTTCCTGCACTTCATTTTCCCTGGTTAATGTATTAATGTATGAGTTCCGTGTTAATTAGTTTCGTGAAGATGCTGCCGGCCTGCCCGCTGGGGTGACAGATGGGCGGGGGGTGGGGGAGCCCCCTGTCTGATCTTGCGGTGCGGGGTGCCACGGGGAGAAGGGAGCTGTCACCGGGACGCGGACAGCGCCGCAGCCGGGCCTGGCATGGCTCACTTCAGAGTGTTTGACTGCATGATCAACCAGAACTGGAGTTTGATCTGCAACCTGTACTGCGCCTGGAGCAATCAGGTTTGTCCTAGCCTTTGCTTTGCTCAGCTGTAGATTAAACTGTTTCATAGTGGCTCTGATTGCAACTTTGTTTCAAACGGAAAAGGGGATATTATTCTTCTTATAGGTCTGTATTTGTTTGGGCATTGCAGAAATCGCCCCTCCCCCTTCTGTAAGCATCTGACTAGAGCACCTCTGATACCTGCAGTATTAATGGCCCTTTTCATTTCTGTGTTCAGGAATCCTAAACCTTAACTGAGACTGTGACCTCTGGGCGGTTCTTTACTGATTACAAGGACAGATTCATTTATAAACCAGACTGCTCCATCTTTTTTCCTCCTTAGCTGTAAAACAAATTGGAAAAGCTGATGGTAATTGAGTGAAGTGCCAGATATTTTGCACTATTGTATCTTTGTACAGTCTAGGCATTTAAACTTGGGCCTATGCTGACAATCTGCTGCTTTTTAGCTCTTGCAAGATTTGTCCTCAAGCACACTGTCATAGGAAACTCCAACACTGTAGCTATTGTGCGCACTTTTGAAAATGCGTGATCTGCAGAAGAAGTTATGTGCTGTCAGAAGTAATTCAGCTTTCATGGGGTCTTAATTTAATTTTAGAGCACTGACCTATTGAATTATTTTTAGCCTCGAGTGGATAGCTAGCCCTCTGTAAAATGCTGTCATTGTTTGATCTGAGGACATTGAAAACCGATGTTGTGCCAGCTGCAGTACTGTCTCAGAATGTTCATTTTTAAGCACCTGGAAAAAGAACCTGCGTTGATGGCAAAGCAAGGCATCTTGCACAGAAAGGACTTCTGACTGCGCTTCAAGAACACTGAGAATGCTGTTTTGGGGAGGTACAGGGTAAATTTGTTATAGTCCAGTCCGTTATGGGGTAATTTTGAAGCTTTTATCTTTAAATCTATAAGCAAACCATTAATTATTCATTCCAGCAAATGGCGAGGACCCCTATTATTTTGGTCTGGCGCTGTGTATATGGCGTCTGGGATTCAAATTTGTCCACCTGCTCTCCTCCAGGGCTCCCTCGCCTTGCCTTTGTCCGGTCCTGTGGGCTGGTGTCTGGGGGGTGTTTCACTTGGGGAGGATTAAGATAATACAGGGTGTAGTTCGGAGGACGAGATGCAGATTTTCAAGCTGCTGTGTTTTTGTGAGGCACATTGTTTTTCATACAATTGCAAGTCACAGATTTAGACTTTGGAAAGTGCTTTGTAGCTATAAGCATTTATTCCGATGTGAACTTTCCTGTTTAAGGCTTATTGTAACTAGTTGTAGATGAAAAGAGTGGCTTCTTTTAATGTCTTGTTGTTTGCCATGGTAAAATGGGACTCGGTAAACTTATCTCCTGGATCTCAGCTTTAACAAAGCTCGTGGGATAAGCGTGCAGCATGTGTGCTATTCTGGGCCGGCACAATGGAAGCGAAATCCCTGTGTTTCGGAGCTCGGCAGAGTTAGTGTGAAGCGTCAGAGGCTTGTAATGCAGCTGTTGTATTCCCTGCACTGGAAGGCCTGTGTGCAAATGCTCACACACTTCTAAACATTTGTTCCTGAAGTGAGTAAGAGGGAAGATGGAGTGGCTTCAGTTATGGTTTTTTGCCTCCTGGTCAGTGTGTGTTCACACTGGCTTGTTGGCGTTGACGTCCGGGGACATGGCGCTCCCCAGATCTGTTTGACGCCGTGAATAATGGTGGAGGGGGTGGGTGGGTGTGTGGCTCGGGGGACAGGGGCTGTGATGCCTTTGTCTAACGTACAGCGTCCTTCCTTGCTCTTTCCGTCTCCCGCTCCTGCTGATAGTACGCTAGAACGTCCACGGACCTACACGCGACGCGCCCCCTTTAAACACCTTCACGGTTTCAGAAATTCACTCTTTCCTGCCCGCGTGGAGAAACAGCAGGATGTGTAAGGTGCGAGAAAGTCAGAGGCAGTATTGATATTGATGCGTTTTCTCCCTTATAAGCCTGTATTGGGAAGATCTTGGAAGTGAAGCCGGACTGGGCCTAGACAGTACTGGGGGGAGAGACAGCAGCTTTGGTGTGCAAGTGGTGTTGGTATTTCTAATCTAGTACCCAGTCCAGGGACCAGGTGCAGGCACTGTCCTATGGATGATACATTAAACCAGTCTCCTTCAGACATGTCAGGGCACTGTTTGTAAGTATAAGGCTTCCAATCCTGGTGTACTCCTGGCTTGCCCGGTCTGGCCTACCTCGACTTTCTCAATTCAGTTTGTGGAACATTTTCTCACTTTTCTAGCTATTTTGCTGTGTTAGAGGGGTTGCTGGTGCAGTGTCTGCCTCATGTCACACAGATGGATACTTCTCTATGTAAAGAGCTTTGGGATTCTCAGGAATAAAAGCCCTGAAATAAAGAAAATGATGCACAGTGATTCATTTTATTCGAATTTGCTTCCATCGTAGTTTAGCAGAGCAGTCTGGTCTTGATCACAGTTTTGTCCTCGTGTTTCCAGTATATTTGCTTTTGTCCAGTGAAGAAACTTTTTGAATGGAATCTTTCTCTTCTCACAAACGACAGCTAAAACACACGCTTGTTTGCGTGCAAAATCTAATAAAAGGAATTCGATGGGGAAAAGGTCCGTATTAATGAAAGCAGTTTTATCAGTGCTCCCACATTTTAACCCTCCCTTGAAAATGGTGCTACTTTCTCTCTGGAAGAAACATTTGGATGTTTTTTGACACTTTCTGTTCCTTTAGTTGCAATATTGTGTATGACAGTCTTCTTCCTAACTTCTTTGGGTTTAAGAACTGAATTATTTTATGTTTTTGGTTTAGAACAGCCCGTGAATTACAGTACCAGTTCTTTCTGTTTTACATGCCTGGTGAATAACATAATGGTTCAGGAAATGTTAGCAGTTGTTTCTCGGAGCACACCTCTGTGTTCTCATTTAATCCTGCCTTGCTGATGCTGGCAGGAACGTTTGGGCGTATTCTCTGACACTGTTCCACAGTGGTTCAAGACATGCTTGAAGGTGTTTCTCATTACATTTTGAGAGCGCTTTGTTAGCGTGCACGTACTTAATTGTACCTTCTGGAATTTAATGCATTCTGGGGAAAAATAATGTAGGTAATATGTACAACCGAGGAAAATTATTTTACTTTCGGCGTCAGAATATAGGTGGATGCCCTTGGAGACTGAGGAATCCCTTTGAGAAGCTTTCATGAGCCTCAGCCCAGGCTGCTGAAAGCTCAAAGCTGCCCGAGCAGGAGAAGTCTTGTTTTCTTTCAACAGTATTTTTTTAATATGAAGATCAATTCTCCAGTAACACCACACATGTTAGTTTCGATTACAGCTTCATCACTACCATAGTAAAGAAATAAGCAGTAAGCTAATAATGCTGAACCACACTTTGGCATATTTAGACAAACGGGGTTCTAAGAAAATGCTGACTCACCACAGTGCCATCTCCCAGGTACTCTCTCAAGCTGGGAAGGTGAGGGGTGGAATGGTTATAAACGTATGTGTCCCAGACACAAGAGGGAGATACAGGCGTGCAGCTCTCCAACCCACAGCCTCAGCCTGCTTAGTTTAAAGAGCTGCGGAAGAGTGCCCCTTTCAGACATGATCAATAAAGCTTTTACAGACCTGCTTGCTAAGAAGTGCACCGTTTAGTAGCAGAATATTTTATCAGGGTAAATGGCCTTTATCCTGTGTCCTTTAAACTGTAGCTGGTGTGGCGTGTTCCCAGGATCGTGGATGGTGGGAACAAGCTTGGACAGGGGAGCTGTTTTGCTGTCCGGGTCTGTGTGGAGCAGCGATGTGTGGAATGCACAGCTGAACAGATTCAATGGCGGGGCAGCCTCTGAGTTTTCAGTAGCTCTTGGAAAAGCTTCCAATGCCAGCAAGTTAGAGAGAAGGTTTAAAAAAAAGCGATGATAACGTGGGCCTGCTGGGAAAAATAGGTTGCTGTGGCAACAGCTCCTGTGACAGAGCCATAAACAATCATACTGGTTTATGAGATTTCTGTCGTTGATGGTGGGCCGCAGCGGTGCACATTAGATTTATGTAATACTTTGGGGTGGTATCAGTTGTTGTGAAGAAAATTCAATTTTGCTTTCTATATCGTACCTGGAAAGTGAGGCTAACATTTTTCAAACAATTAAATAAAGCTAACTGACCTACCGGGTCTCAAGTAATCTGAACCAGCTATTGTAATTAGTGCAAGGCTCAGTATTGTACAAAAACTTCGAGTGGGCGTGTTGTATATTTTGTCAACTGGCAAAACAGTTGGTTTTGTTTTTTTAATTCACACACAAATTCAGATCCTCTGCTGTTTGGTCCACAGGGTAACTTAGTGAGTTTGTACGGTATGAACTTACAGCTCACAAAGAGTTGAGCTACTTTTGTTTTTGCTGTCGTAGTTGATGGAGACTCAAACTAGTCAGTTTAGCCTCTAGAAATAGAAACAACGAGCAATTATAGAAAAGACAGAGGTGTTAATTAGCTGTCTGTTCTGTTTTAGAAAATTGGGATCCTCGACACCTCATTAGCAGTGAACGTCGCAGCAAACTATGACACTATAAAGTCGGTGTCACATTCTAGAGAGAAATCACACTGCCTGTTTAAATTCAACAGTTAAAATCCCACTTTGCTAGGCTTTTGGAATCTCTCGGATATGGACTGGATTTTCTAAATTTAGGACGTCCGCTGAGTGTAAAATAACGCTATTTTGAACTGTCAGTTGCATGGCAGTTCAGAAATGACGAAGGCCTTATCTGCTAAATCGCATGCATCTGTTCCACTGGTGTTGTTCCGATCTCGTCCCTGCCAGAGCAGAGGGCTCACCAGCGCAGTATTTCCTGCGCCTGAGCAGCGAGCCGCTGATCCACCCCCTCAGGCACACGAGGCTGGAGAGAAGAGAATCTTGTCTGATTTCTTGCAGCTGGTCAGCTGGGACTGGGGTGTGGCGCTAGGCCTGGAGACCTGTTTTGTTCAGTAAAGGCTGGATTTTTAATTTTTGTGCCTACTCAGTTCTATTTCTTGCGCACTATTCCAACGTGTTTGTTACAGTTTTTTTTTTTTAATTGGGGTGCTGTGTGTGCTTGAGGAGTTTTAATTCCATGCTGAAAAGCAAGAAAATGTTTAGGCCAGTGGAGTCTTCAGTTCTTTGCTTAAGACTCCACCTGTCAGAAGCTTTTTACAATGTGTTTTATGTTTTGCTAGTTCAGTATGCCCTGACCTTGGGACTCTTGTCATGCTGCAGAAGTACTTATGGGGGAAAACTGATAGAAACGGCTTTCTGCTTGATTGTGTTCATGGTGCTCAAGGTCAGATGATATGTAATATCAGTGTTTGTGTCTGCCGAGCTTATGGCAAAATGCTAAAACTTCTGTGGATCATCTCTGCTGAGGCTGCTTCTTTCAGTAAGATGGGGCTCCCTGCCTACGTGTGTGTGTGTGTGTGTGTGTGTGTGTGTGCTGTTTTCTGACCGCTTTAGTTTGGACACAGTTTTATGATGGTGCTGTGGCAGTGGTTGTAGAATTAAGTGTTTTTTTCCCCATTCTCAGTATCCTCATTGATCAGATTGCAGAGCAAAAACGTTTGAGTGGTTAAGGGATTCAATGATTCTGATATGGGCATGTTAAGACATTTGTTTAGTTTGAATTCTGCTCGATAAACCTTAAACCGATGAGCTTTATGCCAATTGCTACCATCAGTTTGTTTAAAGATGCTCTTGAAGCACAGGAGAGCATCAGCACTGCTATACATAGTTCATTCACCATTGTCAGTAGTGTCTGCAGGGGCCTTACCTGCCATCAGCAGGTCTGACCAAATTATTCCAGTTTTAATTATGATCGGAGTGTGACTCTGACTACAAAGAGAACGAACGGAACCAGAATGTGTTTTTTCTTTCATAACGACATTCATGAAATGCCTCCTTAAGATGTGGAAGTAAATTGAGTGGTTTCAGACTGTGGCCACTAGCAATTACTAGTGGTCACACTCCAGATAGTTCCTTAACTTCTCATAATTCCATATAAAGCACATAGATCACTGCATTTATGTATAAAAAATCTGCTTTTGAAAAATATGGACAGAGGTTATTTCGGAGAAGAAATGACAAGTTTTATAACTTGTTGAGAAAAGTTACTGTGCTCTGTACTTGACCAGATAAATGGAAGCATATGAAGATAATGTGGATGTGTTTCTGCATATACATTTACAAATGTTCTGCTGTAATTAAAGTTCAAGAAATTAAGTACTTGAAATCAAATTGCACAGCAGCCCATCATAAAAATGCAGAAAGGTTATTCAGATCTCGGGTCACCAGCTGTTATAATAAGAGCTGGACATTTTAACACAGATTTAAATACTTGCTTCTGTGACACTATTATTCTGACACTGCGATTCCATGGAGTACCTTGAAAGACGAACAGCTGTTTTGGTGTTCAGAAGTTCCAAGTGTTCCAAATCACATAAGGGCAGCATTTGAATTTTTAAAATTATATCAATAGTAACTTTTATCCTGTGGTGCTTCCTTTTAATAGCAAGATATAAATTAACTGCTCATTTAAAGTTTATTCTACCACTTTCTTTATGCTCTGTGCTCTGAGATATTTTAAAATACCTTTAAGAAGGAAACATTTGTATTCCTTTGCATTTCTTAACAGATTTCACAGTCAGCTCCATGGACTTGGGGAAGTGTAAGGTCCGCTGTTTTTATTTAGCCATTCGTGAGAACCTTATAATAACTGGTACTATTGATGAAAACATAATCAATTCCTGCATTCAAGCATGGGAAAGCTAGCTTTGATGGCATGTGGTAATTTGACTGATGTTGATGCTGACCAGTAGTAGCTCGGGGAACTGATTTGTTGCTAGTAGAAACGAGGAACAGCCAATGAACAGGCTCAAAATAAGATGATGGTCTGTGTTCAGACTCGCCTGTTTCAACAATACAACCCCCTGTAAGTACTGTTGTGATAAATGATGGAATGGAAGATGTGCGCATTCAATCATTTAGTCTGAGTTAAAAACTGTCTCCAATCCTGTCTGCATGCAAGGCAGCGTTGGGTATTGCTCTGGTTGTTTTGGAGAAGAAATGGTGAAGGCTGCAATATAGAATGTCCACAGCTCTCACTTGAACATGTATCGGTCATGATATGGGGGTGTCTCTGTTTTTGAGATTGGGGTCCTTGTGAGAAATGAGAGTAGATACTACAAAACTAATTTTTTTAAGAATTGAAAAGGATTACATTTGCAACATGAAAATGATCTCAAATATAATACAAGTTTTCTTGGTATCTTGTAATTTTAAGTTTTAACATTTCTGCTAAGTTTTGCAGTCTTAATTAGGTGTTATAAACCTCACTCCTTTATTAAAAGAATGTACTCAGATTTGCTTTACGGACACAACTCTCACAGGCGAGACTTGTTGTGCATGCCAGGAAATTGACATTCTAACTGTTTTGAAAACCACTAGCAATTATTTACAGCATCAGATCTTGAGACTATATACACAGGTCATATCTGTTGTATTTACACAGCTTTTATTGTATAGTAGACCTGTATGGTAACAGTGGGTGATGATCAATTCATTCTTCATCAGCCTAATGAAATGTCCTTTTGCAAAATACTGAGCCCAGTTTGCTATTTACTCTATAGCTTTACAATACGAATGCGTTGTAGTAGGTTATATTAAGGATGTAGGCAGGGGTAAGCTGCATTTAGTAGCTGTATATTTTCCTGTTTTGGCAGTTGCAGTACATTCTTCCTCTCAGGAAATAGTGGTTTGTAACCATAACTTAATAACCTCATAGAAACTAAGAAATACTGGTTTTGAACAAACATGTCATTGGGGGTCTTGTGGTCAGAAGTGAAAGGAAGTATTGTAAGTGTTTTAAGCAAACAGGAACATAAGAATGGCCTCTAGTTTGTAACCTTTTGCCCTGTTTAGGTAGCTAGTAGTTGATTGATCCAAGGATCTCATCCGGTGGTTTCATGAAAGATGCCCGAGTTTCAGCTACATTCATCTGACATAAATCTTTTCTAGAATGCGGTGACCAGAATTGCACACGCAGCTATTTTTTAGTGTCTGACTTTGATATTTTTAGTAAGTTATGAGGGACCTTCCTAGCCATTTGGAGGTGTAGGGGCCTCCATTTTATTTTCGTTTACCAAGAAATGTGAAAAGTTCTGTTGACAGTAATACTCAATTTTCCTCGTCCCCAGAAGTAAACAGCAGAAAATAACACAATAAATCATAAACTAAATTCTCATTTTTTGGGCACAAAAATGTTACTTTTTGGATTTTATCCATAATAGACTTACCTTACCAGAGCTGTCCGGGGTGTCTGCCAGTTTCCAGGGTTTTTTTAAAGAAATAGATGCTGTAGAGAGGAAGAAGTTCAGCAGGAGCAGTTGAACAACTAGTAACGAGCTGGTGTAGCTCGATGAAAGCCGAGTTGCTCCTACTTTTGTAAAGTTTTAGATCCGTTAAGGGAAAATCCTCATAAAGCTTACAGTTGAATAATGCCGACCAGTGCAGTAGCAAGTACATTATCTGTAAGATTTTCCAGTGAAAACTTGTTTACAGCAGTACTATTGATATTGCATACAAACAAAAATATGAATGGAAAAACAAATGGGCACCTCAGTTTTGCAGGTTAGCAGAACAGTTTCTTTTAAAACCGGTTATCTCGTGCCGATTGTCAGCCTGTGGAATATTAAAGACTGTTTGGTGGATCAACTTGTCAGTCTGAAGCAATTTAGTAGTAATTAGGTTTATAGGGTTTTTTCAAAGACCGGTTTACCAGCAATGGTCAGCTTGAAGAAAAAAAAACGAACATATTTAATCAGGATAAAGAAAGCCTTTTTTCAAGCGCATTTAAACTTAACTCATTTAGGCCTACAAATAGACCTGTGAAATACCTGGGGCTTCCTGAATTTCTCAAAGTGCCACAGAGAAGTGTAGGGCACACCTCAGTTAGGTGGCCGCGTGCTGTGAAACCAGGCTTGAGCTTGTGGGTCCTCAGTGCTGTCCCAGTATGAAGCAAGGGGATCGAAGGGCTTCAGAGTTCTGAGGATAGAGCCTGCTGTGTTTGTGTTGATAAGTCAGAAGGTTGTTGCATAAATGGTTACTACACTTGTATGTCCATTTTTCTGACTTTTTCCCCCTCATATTCTGGCTTAAATGGGACTGCTTTGCATGTTAGGTGTACTCTGTTATGCGTTTTACACACTCCTTAAGGAAGGTGTTGGTCTGAACACCTGTTGTTGTTTGAGCCATAAATGCTGGAATTCCAAGATAAAGGAAGACAGTCTTGAGCTCAGGATGGAAGTGAAAGATGTGGCTGTATTAGCAACTGCTGCAGTTAGGATGACACAACAAACAAAGGGCTGAATGAGCTGTTTGCTTGTGTCCTAGTCACAACATTCCACATGTGATCTCGCTGAGTCCAACTGCTTTTCATCAGCAGGGTCATGAGGCTTGCCAGATGTTGCAGTTTGGGTGGGGCGAAGAAGATTCCTAATCCTGAGCACATTTGCAGTCCTCCCATATGACCTCACCCTCTCTGGGGAGCAAGCTAGAATCAGAATCAGATTGGAAGCCTAGGGATTTGTTG
This sequence comes from Atractosteus spatula, assembly GCF_055471065.1. NCBI lineage: Eukaryota > Metazoa > Chordata > Actinopteri > Semionotiformes > Lepisosteidae > Atractosteus > Atractosteus spatula. The sequence continues at coordinate 6,061,565 of NC_142711.1, read as the reverse complement.
GGATGGGTGAATTAGAGACAGTGTACATGGGAGAAAGCAGATATGGAAGTTTCAGATCTTGCACATCTCTGTAGCAGCCAGCTAACCTGGGCCTGAGAAGAACCTTTGTTTCAACATGTCGGTAAAAGGAGCTATGTGCATCTGCATTGCTCTCTTGTAGTTTAATTATTTCTTTCAGGGTTGGATTCAAATTACAGCATCACAGCTGCATTCCATCTTGGTTTATAGCTTTTTGTAACTTGCTTATTATACAGTACTGGAGGTTAATGTGACTAGGGTAACAGTTCAGATTTAGGAAGGTCATGTAGGAAGGTTCTGTAATGAACAATAATTCAGTTCACATTTTAGACTGGTAGGGCAATATTTATGGTATTAACAACCAATTACTGTCCTAATTATAAACACTTGAAGAAGGCTTCACAGCTAAAACCTTTTTCTTTTTTAGTTTTTAACGTGGAATTAACCCCAATTTATTACTTTTGTGGTTGGCATGCTTAAGAAAGATCTATTTTCTTATTTTCCCTAAGTAAAATACTGTTCATTTAACACTTTTCCAAAATGAGTACTTTAGAAAACAAATTCCATTTACATTCGACTGCTGAGGTCAATAATTTTATCTTAGAATTCATTCTATTTTTCTTTGCTAAAGGATAATAAAATTAACATTTTGCTTTTGTTGCATATTGAACATTGAAGAGGTAAAGTGTTTTGTGTAAGCTTGCTGTAGTCACCTAAAGTGTTTATGTGCCCTTTCATTCTCTAAAAGGCATAATAGTCAAAAATTGAAAGTCATCTTGTTCAGAAATGGAAAAGTGGAAAAGGTCACTATCTGGTAAGTCTTTAGTGCTGTATTTCACTGCACATATTACTGTGACTGAAAAAAGCAAACCTCTACTAGAGACTAGTGAAACATGCACTGATGGTTCTTGTTTATAATTGTGACCACAGAGTGGGACTGGACAGCATGTTGTGAAACTTGTAGTCTGTAGGGGGCAAATGTGTCAATGCTGGAGTATGTTGTTAGTCTTTAGTGAAATGATTAAGGAGCTTGTTTTGCAAACAATCTGATTCATAGGTTGAAGAAAATTGTGATCTGAAAGCAGAGAATATAAATGGGAAAGGAGGGAAGTCAATTCTTTCCTTTGTACAGTTCCACTGATTTTTTTTTTCCACAATATTTGGTTTCTAAATTAAAGTCAATGCTGCTGAATGCATGTTGAATCCAGCTTATTCCTAGTTGTTTTACTTGTTATATCTTGCTTAAGGCATTCCTCTCCTTTTCCAGCACATACCATTATACAGTGTAGCATCATATGCGCAGTTCATATGATTTAAATTCCAGTCTCTTTTAAAGATCTAGAGATGAGGTAGTGCGACAGAGCTTGTTGGAGTTTTAACTTGAAAAGAATTATAATTGACAAATAGAAGTACAATTCTGTGTATAATGTCTGCATACATCAGCAACTAGATTCTCTTCTCCTTTTTCAGAATTTCAGAGGGTATGTTCCAAACCTCCAGATACACATGGTCAAACTAGGTTAGACAGCTGAAAAGGACAAAGGCAAGGGCTGGGCTACAGCTTTGAAAATCGTACTAGCCTTTTCACTCCTGAATTTATAACTATCTTACCCACTCGTTGCTTGCCATACGCGTGTCAGCTGGGCAGGATCCATGGAAGGCATCCTTGAGCAACAAGACGGAAATAATGGGAGTCATCTGGTACTCGGTTGTAAAAATCCAGCGTTCAAAATATTTTTTAAACTGAACCCATATTTGGCAACTCAAGGTATTTGCAACGTGGTTTTCTGTGAGTTTTGTCTTGAGATTTAATTTTATTACTGCTGTGCCGCTGGCCTGAGCTCATCTCCTGCAGCCTGTGGTCAGGAAATGACTTACTCCATGACCTGGCATGTGGCATTCTGCTCTGGTACTGTCTTGGCACAGAGAGCAGAACTCCGCTTATCAATTGTCTAGTGCGGCTCTAGATTCTACTGTGCTGAATAATGTGTCAGAGCGTGTGTTAAAACACGATTTGCCCAGCTTCAATTCGGAATGATCATTTTTGGGCGTTGCTAGCCTTTGGAGGAATGCATTTTTTTTTTAGATGTGATACATAAACCTGCATATTTTACGTTTTTGTATATTCGCACTTTAATGAGATAATGCTTTGTAGCTATTTAGAGCAAAACTTGAAAACTTTTAAGATCAGGTTTCCATATTGCCTTCAGATGTCAGTATGCTGGGATTTATAGCTGCTAAAGAACAATGAAGAATTTCCATTCTTGTTTCTTGGCTATGAGTTTAAAAAGGGAAATTCCTGCTCACACGCAACTAAACCAGACGCTTCCCTGCATGGAAAGACTTGTTGTTAACACCTTAGACATCCTGGTGATAAATCGGCTGTACTGCTGGAGAGGCAAGACTATAAAAACTGATGCCTAAGGTATTTAACTTTGAACACGACAGCACCTTCATGTTACTCAAATACTATTATTTGATAGTCTTGCATAGATTACAGGTCAGTGTGATGTGTTGCTGTAAGGCTTTGAAACCATGATGTGGTGACTCGCAGTCCCTGAATCTTACATGTTTTCCTCCCATCGTAGCTTTTCTAAAGGTGTTTTCACGTTACACAATATACAGTCACACTAATATTGTTGCTCTAAACCTGGATTATTGCCTTAGATTTACAAAGAATCATGGAAAGCATCTTTTTTTGTTGGCAATAGCTTTCCCTATGTCTACACATCTCCAAACCTTATAGATTTTTAGATTTGCCGATTATATTAAAATGGGAGGATCATCAAACGGTAGATGTACAGGAAGTTCATTGAGATCATAAAAGGGAAGACTGTGAAAACACCCAGAAAGATGACACAATTAACTGTTAACAAGTGCTAAGTATTGCATGCAGCTTCCAAAAATGTTTATGAATATGAATTTGGAAACGCTGGAAAAGACTTGTGTGTTCATTGACACATTTTTTGTTTCCTGGACAGTGTGGGGAAAGGATGATAAACAAGCATTTTGGATGTACGGAATTAAGTAATGTAGAATTAAATTGAGGGATATTGCATTAAAGTTATACAATGCATTAGTAAGACTGTGCATTTTTACACAACGGGTCTCCTTTTGTTAGTAGCTTTAATTAAACCCTTATCCAGCCTCAGTGTTATTCAGAACAAAGCTTGTGTTAGAAATCTTTAACCAAAATGATTGGCCCACTCTAAAACTAGTTTACTTGTCTTTTCCTCCAAAAACTATTGATTTAACAACGCTTTCCTTGCTGGCTTGCAGAAGGATGAACGTCTGTGATTCTTCAGTCTGTAGTACTGTCTCTCCCATCTCCCTGTGTCAGCTGCTGTCCCTGATATTTCCTCATTCTCCAGGCTGTTGTACTACATTCAGTAAGAGCAACTTGCAGTAGGTGTTGTTGTGGCCCGAGTTGCTCATGTATTTTCTTTTTCTGCAGAAAGACTTCAGTGAACACTCCCCTACAATTGAAATAAAATTCTGATAAAACTTTTCAAAATTTCTCAATTCTGCCTCTAGCTGCCCTATTTTAAAATGGGTAAGCTCTGCTAACCTGCTTTGCATCTGTTCTTTGACCCTGAAAGTAAAGATTGTTTTCCCAGTAAAAACCATTGCTTTGTGTTGCAGCACTAGTTTTAGATGTAATTGTTTACTATTTCCAAATTGCTGTGTATAGTGCACATGAGCAGTAAACCTAAATGGATTGCTTGCAAAAGTATGGACAGTTATTCTAGGAAAAGTCTTTAAGGTTGTATTTGTTTTTTTTGTACCTTATTATCCTAGTTTAGGAGTGTTTAAACCTTGAGTAGCTTCTCTTGCTTTCTGAAGGAGGGTTTTCAGATTTTCCACAGCTTTGCTTAGCCAAAATAATTTTGCTGGCCTGTTCTTTGCCTTTGACATTGAAGCTTTTTAGTTTAAAAGGGGGGTTTGGAGTTCTGTGAGGAAGACATTGCTTAGCCTGGTCTTAGTCAAGCTGTCTGCTCATGCTGCTAATCCTACTGGTAGAGACTGTGCGTTTCCAATCCTGTTTGTATTTTAAAGCTTTGTCCTTGGATGTTCTAAAAATCTGATGGCTCTAATTTTTAGTTCTGTATTGAAGAGAGAGAGAGGGTGAATCCTTGTAGTTGTCTGTTCAAGTTCTGTTTCCGCAAGATTAATGTCAGATTGGAAGTTAATCTGTGCTCCCACCCGGAATGCTTTTTAGCCGAGTCATTTTGTTAAGCCACCTGTCCTTCAATCTGTGCTTCTGCATTCAGCAGTTTTTAGTCACTGCAGTAATGCTTAGTCACTGCAGTTTTTACAGTGCAAGATGATGCACAGCAATGTGAAATAATGGACTGTAGTACAGTCTGCAAACAATTGTTGCAGTTGTTTGGTTATATATGGCCTTTAGATTTGAACTTCTGAATTTGCAGGGAGAGCCACTACAAATATTTTTTTAAGGGTGTCCAGATCTATAGTCTGCTGCTTGGTAATTGAGAGAACAGGTCAGAAGTTATGTGCTTGATGAAAGAAATACCCGCTAAGGACCAAAGCTCTGCAGGAGACTGGTCATGAAGGTGCTCAGGAAGACCATTTCAAATGACTTGTGCACATAAGGTCTCAAGTAGCACAACAGAGTAAACGTTTGTATGGCTGAGCCAAAAATGGGTTTATTCATCATTGGTTAGTGGATAACTTCAAGTAGTGGGTGGAGCGGTGGCACTGTGGCTAAGGATCTGCGCCTGTGGCTGGAAGGTTGCCGGTTCAAATCCCACGGCCCCTGAGCAAGGCCCTTAACCCCATCTGCTCCAGGGGCGCTGTATAAATGCTTCTCTCTCCCTGTCTGTGTGTCTCATGGGGAGCAAGCTGGGGTCTGCAAAAAGACAAATTCCTAATGCAAGAAACTGTATCTGGCTAATAAAGTGATCTTAATCTTAGTGGGAAATTGTGGTAAAATGTAGGACTTTTTCACATGAAGAAATCAGTAATTGATAAATGAGATGGTGTCCTTGTTCTGCCTCAGCTGTGGCCACCCACACAGAAGGGAAGGCAGGTCGAGTGATTGGGTTGATTCGGCTTTGTAGTGGCGCATGAAGAAGTGTCCCCAAGGGTATAAGAAACCAGAGGACTGGGATACATCACGTGGCATGGTTGGGCGGTAATTGACTTTAAAAGTTAAATTGTTCTGACTCTTCACAGACTGAGAAGACCAGGGCCTTTGAGGCATGTGCCAGAGGGTAGCTATATCATAGCATGTTTCCACATTAGATTTAGTTTCTTTCCAGTGACCTTTTCAAACTTCGTTTCCAAATGCTGCTGTAGTTTTCCACTTCAGGTAAATCCATCAATTTGTGAAGTACAGCTGCTTCGTAAGGAATAGACTTTAAGATACAGGAGAAGACAGATGCTGTGGAGTCTGCCTGGGATCATTTTCTGCTTGTCCTTGAGGTTGAGCATGAGCAGTAGTTACCCCTTTCGCTTTCAGTAAGCCTTGGAACAACATGAAAGTGATTTGTATGTTACCTCTGGTGCTGAGAATACCTCTTAAATTGAGGCAACTGCTTGGATTAGCTACAATGCAGACTTTGCCATTTTCAAGAGTGAAATGCCTAAATGTTGTTCATTCTAACAGCAGGCATAAAGATGAACTTTTCTGGACTGCCTGAAAAGTGAGTAACTTTTCTTTTGTACTTGCTTACACATTTTCAGTTTGTTCCCCATGAAAGTTGTTAGACTAAAAAAAATGGCTTAGTTTTTAAATCTCCTGGTTAGTTAATATTTCGGGTGATTGAAGTTATATGTTGAAAAGGGCTTTTTAGTTTTAGTCCAGCTATTCTTAGTATTCAGGCTTCATAGAAACATATCTTTTCTGAAGGAGTGGTTGACTAATAATAATGCCAAAGGTATTTGGTTTCTGTTTGCTGGTGACTTGAATGATAAGCTTTTGTATATGTAAAGAATGTGATCCTATCGGTTTTGGTTTGGAAAGTTTCCTCGCAAAATATCAAAGCTATATATTTGGTCATGCTGTAGTATATATCAAATCAAAAGACGAAGCATTATCCGTAACTTTGTACTGACCTACCCAAATCCCAAACACTTTATTACTGGTAAATACACTGCTGGGTATTTAAACCACTGGTGTGGATTTAATATTTCCTGCAACAGTGAACAGAAGTTTGTTTGATTTCCCTTGCATTATTACAAAAATAAAACAGGATTTATTTATTGGGAGGTGAAAACTTTGGGAGGTGTGGGCTTTAATAGAGGTTACAGGTAAAAATACACGCACGCTTGAGTTTGGTGCCTTTAGTGTGTGTAGCAAAAATTAGCATGTGGGGTATGTATGCAGTAAAGGAGAGAGATTTTCTTTCTCAGAAGTGTTAAACTTAGACATCTTCATTTTCATCAGAAACTACCGCTGGTCGGTCAGTTTTAAATAAACTGAAACTGGACTTGGACATACCTGGTTTTACCGGGTTTTTGTGAATATTTTCACAATATCTGTGATGATTTTTGGTATCGGGCAACATTTCTGTAGTTAGATATCACCTGATGGCTTTTAGGCACTAGATCCCTCGTATGTTCGGGAAATGAAGACGAGCTCGTTGGCTCACAGGCTGCTTCCGTGAGAGAGGCTGTGCAGGACAGCTCATCTGTCACTCACTAATTTTAATCATGTCAGCAAAATGTTTTTTTTTGGAGTGTAGTGTAACTGCCTCTGCATACTCCTTTTTTCAAAGAAATATTTAAGACGCCTGACTTACTGATTACTTGAAGAGCAGCTGTATGCATCTTTAGATGTTTGGTGCTGTACATGAATATTTTCAATTATAAACTCAGTATAAGTATTTGTGTGTCAGTATTATACACAGTTGAACATGCTTTTTTTTTTTTACAAATAAATGCTTTCTTTGCAGCATGTTATGGTCTTCAAAAATAGAAATACCAATGCTGCACTTAAAAACTGAAAACTGCATCTTTTTGTATAAAACTGACTGGAAACGGAAATGACAAAATTGAAACACCTGCACATCCCTAGTTTTACACTATAGCAATGTCCAATAGTTCGTTAAAAAGTTCCACAAAATGCCTGCACACAGTTTATTGTTGGCGCTGTGCAGTGCCTTGAGTATGTCTTCATTTGGGGGGGGGGGGAAGCTGTAACGATGGCTTCGGGACCTCGTCTTTGCAGGTTCTGTCCGGGCCGTCGGGGCCTGTACCGGCGCTCAGTGGGCTCGGGCTGGCGAGTGGAGCTAGGTTACAGCCGGGTCGGATCTCTTCTGAAAGCGCTGTCGATTCGGAGTACAGTGGGCCGCGGGAGAGAACCTCGACCTGCAGGGTCTCGTGCCGCGGGAGGCTTCGTGCCCCTTCGCACCGCGCCGGCAGCGCCCGGGCGAACGGGACGAGCGTGGCCGCGGTGCCCGGGCACCGTGAGAGCCCCCGCAGGAGCATGCGGCCCTCCGTGGCCCCAGCCTTTTCGGTTCACGCACACAAAACTGCACAGTAAGAGCTTGAGTCCTGCAAGATTTTATTTCCCAAACCCCCCTCCCCCCCCCCCCCCCATCTTGGATCATGGCCCAGCTGTGTGGGGTTATACCCCCTAGTAGTGGGCTGGTAGTGTGGTGTAGCATGTTGTAAAATACCAATGACATAAGGTCCGTTTTGCCTTCAAATTGTGCTTCTTAGTTTTCTGTGTAAATATGTGTGCATGTTTATAAAGATGGCTCTTCCATCCATTTTCCTGTGTGTATCCCTCTGGCTTCATGAGGACAGTATCTGGAGTTTCGGGTTACCTATTTCTGCTGATAAAGGATCTGCCTGTTTCTAGTTCTTTAGCCACTGATGACTTTCTGTTCAAACAATCACAGTAACCGCAGTTCCAGTCCAAATAACGAGGCAAAGGTTTTAGTGATTCAGTCAGCTGTGCAACTAGGCTAAAGGTATAGGCTGACTCAGAATTACACTGAATTTCCTTTTTATGGCTAGATTCCTGGTTACACAAACTGGGGTTTCTGACATCAGTACAAGTCCTACATACCTTGACCCGAAGTATTTTTAGAACAATCGTTTTCCTTTGCATGTTGTAAAACAATGATGGCTTCAGCCACACGTGGCTGTAGTGCTGTAATTTTATAAATGAAATGCAGGCAGTACTAACTGTAAAAGTACCCTTAGTTGCCAGAAGCTCTAAGAAAGCTGTAAAATATAATTAGAACTTGCAGCAATTTCCTGATCTGTGAAATTGGAGAATTCAGTTGCAGAAAGGTGACTGAAATTAGCTTTTAAGACATGTTTGAAGTTTTACTGTCCATTGTTTTCACACTGAAAACACTGATGTTTTTGTGACATGGTAAGAGTTATTACTGTTCTTTAACACTGCTTTTAGGACTTAATAAAATTCCATTAATGTACAACTAGAGACAGCATTCCTTTAAGCCATGTTAATGTAGAGGCTGACATTAGTCAGATTTTCTCCACCCTTCATAAACGATTACTAACTTTGAGTTTTGTGCTTTTAGTGAAGAAGCAGCCAACATGACAGGCTATTGATGACTTAAAATATGGAGCCCTAAGCAAATTGACTAGGACTACTGCCAGATCCCTGCTAAGCAATGTTATATCTTCAAATGTAAAGGAGAGACTCTTTTAAGCTAAGTAAACTGAGTATAAAGTTGAACACATCACCCCAATTATAAATATCATTTACCTATTTTGATATGATCTTAGAGTTATTCTTTTTTTAGTAAAAAAGATAAATGTTGCATCGGCTTGTACTATAAGGTTGGGTTTGATGCTGGCAGTTCACGATTATGAAACTGGAAGCAAGACTAAGGTGTGCACAGGTAGCCATGAATTCAGCTGGATCCATCTAGGTAGTTGAAATACATTGATCAGAATGGCACACCCATTGGCACGGAACAGAGAATCTCTCCTGTTTTATGGCCTATAGGCAGGATTATGTCAGGTGTTCCCCTGAACGAATGTGCAATCCTGTTTATTACATGGGAGGTGTCATTAGTATTACCAGTGCCACATCTGCCAGCCATGTCACAGTTGACCACGCAATGCACCAGAATTTCAGCCAGCAGTTTACTTCATGGTTACATTTATATTTCCGTAAAGTATTCACCACCTTTCAGATTTTCTGAATATTTGCATATTGTATAATTGTACCACTGAAAGTTATCAGATTCCCGTGCGTCCTAGTGTTATATAAAGGGAGTTTGAGGGAACAGATAACGCCAAAGTTAAGTACTGGTTTTGTTTCATAAGCAAAGTCATCCGACATCTGCGTTCCTGTGTGAAAAAGTTAACACTCCTCTATTTCAGTTAGAGAACTGCAGCCATTTATGTGAATACTTTATTATCTGTACAGCCCTGCTCTGTACAGACCTCACAAACATTGGCTCTTATCATAGTGAAGTGCTCACCACACAGAATCTATGCCCCTCTGAAAAGCTGTTCCTGAGAACTTGGCCTTCCTTTATACATCACTGGGGCCCTCATGAAGCTCTGATAATATTGTGGTGAAAATGAAAAGAATCAGAAAACCTGAAAGGGTGTGAGTACTTTTTCGGAGAACTGAGTGGCTCCGTTTTATTACTGTAAGTTTTTCATATGCAAGACATTTTTTGCAGTTCCCGATTCTGATGTTGGCCATGTTAGATGCTTAGAAGAATTACTTTGTACCATAGGCGAGGTCCTTTATATGCTGTAGTTGGGATTCTTGGTTTCTTTACCTCTTTTTATGTTCGATATTTTTTGTCTGTTTTGACCATTGTTGATGCTGTTGTGTATCGATGAGCATAGTAATTATTGTATTGCTTGCAAAATGGTGTCCAAACCCTCCCTAGGTATGGGTAACATAACCCGCAGGCTGTCTTGAGCTGCTTTATTAGCCAGCTTTGGAAAAGCAGCGTTGCCGCTTTTTTTGTACCCCAAACCTAGTTAGGTTGTCCGTATTTGCTTTTAAAATAGCTGGCTTAGGAATTCAGAGCGCAAAGAAATCCATCGGCAGTGAACAGTGAAGTGTCAATAAGATGGTCCTCGGGGCCATGTGATCTGTGACTTGTATAACACATGGAGCTTCCTGGGAGACACCCAGGAGCTGAAATCTCTCTTTAAAAACCGCCTTCAGCTCCACTTCATATAAACCGTGATGCCCGGGCTCTGAACTCCAAGCCGAAATGGATGGACTGGCAAACCCCCGTTTCATGCATGTGATCCCTTTGTGAACCCCACATTATCAGAGCATCTCAAATTACTGACAGAAAGGTCCACGGTGGCTAAAGGATGTAAGACGTGGAAGTCTGCCCTGACAACAACAACTCTTGTGACGAATAAGATAAGAGATGAGATCACTTTATTGGCCATATACAATTTCTTGCATTAGGAATTTGTCTTTTTGCATACCCCAGCTTGCTCTCCCTGAGACACACAGACAGGGAGAGAAGCTGGGGGTCAGAGGGCAGGGTCAGCCATTGTACAGCGCCCCTGGAGCAGTTGGGGTTAAGGGCCTTGCTCAGGAGCCCAACAGAGTAGGATTCCTCTGCTGGGTGTGGGATTTGAACCTGTAACCTTCCAGCCACAGGCGCAGATCCTGAGCCACAGAGCCACCGCTCTGCCCCAAATACCTAAAGGGTATACACTTCGGAGTAAACCGTGGTCTTCTGGGGGATCCTTCCTGCACCATGCAAAGACTACAGGTGTTAACCTGCCTTTACTGCACTGACAGGAGCATGTTCAGGAGAAGACTTCAGCCTTTTCATCTACTCAAAACCCTTTTATGGCCAAAATCATCTGCACTGACACAACAGTACCAGTCAGCTCGGGGCAAGGACAGAGAAATTCAAGAGCATTGAAACTGAACTGAAAAGGGGGAAGTTAAAGATTGGCCTACAGACCTGTGAAGTTAAATATAATATCAAGGATATAGAGGCTTTAGCACTATACTGCATGTCAAAGCACATTCAGGCACAAAAATGTGACCTTGGTGATTCACAAGCTGTATGCATTCAAAGGAATGCTGCAGAAATCTGAATCGGATATCTGTTAACATACTGAAACTGGGGATGTGTGCACTGGAAGAAGTGGTGGTCGAGGGAGATCTTAATTTTCCTTATGGAAACTGTGCAAAACCAGTAGGAAGGTTGGTGGCTGATGTTCAGATTGTTAATTTGATTAACGATTTAATTTGCCAGAGCATGTACTACTGTAGATGTAATTTCTATGTTAATCTACTAGTTTTTAAACGAGTGCAAAGAGTAGAACTATTTGCTAACTGTGATCATAATATAGCATGTTTTGAAATATAATTTGTGCAGATCTTAGGTTTACACTTTCAGGAAAGTGGACAAATACAAAGCGCAATAGGATGAGAGGATAAATACTGAATTTACATTGTTAGGAAATGGCGGGCAACTGGTTAAAGAGTTGTCTAGAACACAAAATGAGTACTGTACATCCCATTGGTTAATCTTATCTAAATCAAAGTATTAAGTGAAGTTTATATGGAGAAAGCAAACTTCAGAAAACATTTAAAAATAACCATGTTCAAGTTAAGGAAAACCAATATAGTGAACTGCAAGTACAGGGTTAAAAAGATGTTAAATAGCAACAGGAAGAAAAATAATTTTGGCCTCGTTTGCACGGTAAGAATCTTTTCACTACAGCCCTGTAGAAATGTACAGTTGCTGTCACCACAGTGCAAAAAGTACACTGCTTTTCTGGAATCAGTCCAGAGAGGAATCAACAGCCTCATTCCTGGCCTCAGTGGAATGCTACACGTTGTCCGCCTGTAACAGTTAAAGCTTTTTATTGCTAATCGGAGAAGGAGATTTAAGCCATGTACAGGTGCAAGATCTCAGATAGTCTTATCTGAACTAGAACTTTAGAATATCCCATATTGAGACGTTATCAAATATTGTGTTTTAATAATGTAAATTAGTTTTGATTTCTTCATGTACCAATACCACAATAGTGTGTTAAGATTATGTTTGTAACATTGATTTTCCAAACATCCAAACTGAGAGGGGAATATGGGACCTGCCTTCCCACCACATAGGACTTCAGAAACAGACGTGAATTGTTGTGGAAGCAATGTTCTGTTGAACGATTTCCTGAAACGCTTGTATTGGCTAACATCAAGAGCTGAGCCCTCCTAAAGGAATGGGGAACTGGGAGGGGGTCGGTTTCGGAAGGCAAACTCTTTTCAATCGGAGCGGGACCGCAGGTGGATGAAGGCTGTGTTTAGTGTTTTTTTTGTTCTTAAACGTCGGGGCATGCTGTCATTCATACAACGTCCTGCAAAAGTGAAGTGACTACCTCCAAGAACGGTCACTTTGTCAATTTTTCCTCACCAAATTTCAGCGTTGGGCGCCCGCTCTCTGCCTACAGATCTCCTTTGCCTGCGGTCTCGAGTCGGATCCGCACTGCGTTCTCTCCATGCCGAGTGTTTGACAGGCGTGCTGGTTCAGTTAATTGGTGCCCCATAAGAGGACTGTCGTCCTGTTCAGGATGTAGCTCCGCCTCGTACCCGACTGCCTGCCAGCCTCCTCGGGGTGAAGAGCATGATAACGCCATAATGCCAGCATACAGCCAAGCGGGGAAAAAAATGACCTGAATTCTTAAATGCAGCTTAAAATACATCGTGACTGTGATTAGGGTACAACTGTCTGAAGATGAGGAATTTGTTTAGTGCTGTCATCACACCGCAGCGTGTCAGAGGCAGTGACAAGTCTGTCAGGCACGCCACTGGCATGCTCAGCCACTCCCTGTCTATAGCACAGGAACGCGTTAGGGGATTCTTTACAGATATTCTGGCTCTTGTGAACCATATGCACACCCCTGTTATTATTCAAGTGGAATGTTTCATAATGTAGAAGGAAACTCCTCCTAATATTCCAAAGGACTCCAAGTAGGAGCCTGGTTACGTGATCTTAACCAGACTTATAGACTTTGCATACACTTATTTCTGTAAATGTGTTGTAGATTTAGATTTCTGTAAATTCAAACCTGGTATGGCCAGTTACAGATGTATGATTAACGTTCTTACATTGCCCATACAGTGCACCGAATGTCAAAGAAAGCTATTGTAATCGCATTCTGCAGCGCACGAGGTCTGAGTTGTGAAGGTGGTGACACTGCTCTTGCATGAGGAGGAAGAATGTTTTTTTTCTTCAACAAGTCTTGAGTGAGGGATTACTACAGTGTCTCATTGAATTTTAATATTTAATCTCTTACCAAGGTTTTTTAAGCGGGTAATTTAGGTTTATTTGTTAAGCAGGAAAATTAGCACATATTAATATGGGTATAAAAGTCCTTACTCTTCATCAGTCACACCGTTCTAAAGTATGGGTTGGAGTTCGGTGCCCCCGATCCCATGCCCTGTGTATGCTTTATTTCGGCCCTGCTGTCTGCGGGGGCTGTGGTGGTGTTGCCTGGGGACTTCGGCAGGCGATGTGGAAATAAGAGTGGAGGATCTATTGCAGCACTGCTGAGTGTCCTGTTTTAATCACATTGCTGAGCTTCGCGTTTTGAAGGGAACCTACAAAATTGCTTTCCAGCATGAAGCACCGGTCATTTTTGGAAAATACCCTTTTTCCCCCCTGCAGGACTTCACAGCCTTAAAAGTTTAAAAGTAGACGCAAGACAGCTAGCTAGCTCGTAAAACACCAATCCTCAGATTTATTTTTATTCACTTCTATTTAATTCTGCGGGTTTTTGCACTAAGCATCTAAGGGTTTCAGTTAAATCACAATGAATTCTCTGACTTTTTTTAAAATTGCATAGAGAAGGTCCAGTACTATAAACTGATACTTGGTGTCATTTAACTAAAAGACAAAATTTGGCCGACGCTGCTCATAATAAACTCATTGTATGCTGTAGTTCTTTCCATTTGGAGTTTAAAATGTCCAAATGTTAATAATGAACTCCTAATGGGGTGTTCTCACATCCTGCAGTAAAGTTTTGAAATGATGTCATACGCGCAACACTGGACTGTGCAAGATGGCTCACAAATGTCAAATGTTCTCGCATTCAGGGAATGTTTGGTTAAAAAAAAACAGCTGACCAGCAGCTAGGCTGTGCTGTTGACAGGGTTTCTCCTGCAGATCCTGTGGCCACAAGGGCCTTCAGAGCAGACTGCTGCCAGACCTCGCTAATGGCCTTTGGTCCACTGTGCATTGCTTGGTACTGATGAATTGGACCTGAATGTAAACTGTCTAGGTTTTTCACATGCCTTTTTTAAACAGGCCTTATGATCGTAGAAATGTGTTTTCCACATATTTTGCTTCCATATGTTCCAGCTTTTATAACTGGAGCATTTCGTTCTATAATCTCTACAAACCTTCCTGGTATGTGGTTTTTATTTCCTGTGTGGAGCCAGTTATTTTTTTCTTGCGCTTTGAATAAAGACCGTACATCCGTATCGGAGGTTCGGAATGCTTTGCATATTTAGCTGTGTAACAAATCTCACCGCTCAGAAGTTTGAAAAGGTTACAGTAACCTTTCTGTGATGCTTTGCCGAAAAATAAAATATACAAACTTATACTACCTTCCTTCTTGAACTAAATGTGAAAGGTTTCTTTATCATCCTTTAGTGAAGTGACACTGAAAATGAATTTTGAAGGTTAAGGCAGTGACCTGTGAGCGAAGAGGACTTTTGGAGCTGAAGAGGTAAAATAAGTTTTTGGAAAAGTACAGTAACAGCTGTTTTCTCGACCCTCATGAAAGAAAAATGTTGTGATTTCTCAAGATATTTGCTCAGATGAGCAGAATATACTTTGACATTAATTTCTTGTGATTAAACGCAGGAAAGTTGCTTGAGAACAAAGGTGCTCCCACTGCATGCCATGAATGAGACGCCTGGTGTTTACTTTCAGTTCGGTGTAAGCAAATCAGCCGTCTTGCAAAGTGAAGGTTCCAAGGAGTTTACAAAGGCCCTCTCAGACTTCACAATTTTCAGAGTGTGTGGTGTAGAAATGGTAGATAGACTGCTACAGAATGTTAGTATTTAAAGATGACATATTGGATAATTAATAGAGAGCGCATGCTGAGATGCTGTATATTCTGTTAAAGACGACCAATGGTGCATATGTGAGTAGCACGGTATAGAGTTTTATTTCCTCTGCTGGGGCAAGAAACGTGATTGGCTCTTAAAAAGGGAATTTAAAACCTGGAAAGCATCAGTCATTTGCAGATCGTTATGATGCCTTTTAGGCTAATTAATGGCTGTTTACACGACAAATTTCCGTAAATGGCTTGGTAAAAACCTGTCTTGGGTATCCACTAGTTAACATTGAAAGTCAGGCCCCGTGACTTCACTTGTTTGTTTTGGCTCAAGTGGTGTTAAGTAAGAAGCCGAACAAAAATAAACAAATCTCCTCATTTCTCGTGGCAAGCATACAGATGAGACGAGTCCAAGATTTTCTTGTACACAACACATTTTAGGTTTACTATAGAGCATTGTGCATTGCACACACCGAGCAAGAACTGTTAGAGCATGCTTACTGCCCTTACTGGAAACGCACTGGCCTGTGACAGGGCGGCTTGTGAGCCTTGAGCTCGGGGTCACTTAGTCAACTGCGTTCAGAGCTCCTGCCATCAGTCTGCTGATGGGATTTGCTCCCTCACCTCTCGGAGCGAAGTGGGCTGTTGGTGTGCTCTGGTTTAATCTGTCACTCTCAGCCTTTTTAATCAGGCAGTATGAAAGCTCAGGGCATAAAGGGAAAAGGTTGCACTGGGTTGCATGTGCACAAGCCAGCCTAACCATATAGATTGGGGAGAGAAGTTCAGCACTCTGAATTGAGTGGGGGAGAAAATAACAAGGCACAGAGGTGTCTGCTGTTGGGTTCTAGTGCACAATACGTCTAATACAGTATTGCTATGGCATTGTATACTACTGGACACTTATTAAACTAAGACAATTCAAAATAGAGTATTGGTTGGTCAGTGAATGATCAGGAACTGTCTTCTGCCTCACAAGTATTGTTAATTCTTAAAAGGAGGGTAGTCTGTAATTTTAATTACCAATGCAGTTCTATTTTTTTTATTATAAAAGAAATTCTTTATTGGGTGTATTTCAGATTTGCTGCTTGTACAATAGTCATTAACAGGAATTTCCAGGGCGATGACATTTTTTGGATGTTATGAATATTTAGCGTGGATGTAATCCCAGAAGGCTTCATACATGAAGAGCGGAAGAATTAAAGGCGCAGATGTTTGTAAAATGATCCTTGTGTGTGCCGGCCGTGGGGTAGCCTGCAGACAGGAGCTCCGTCAGCCCTGCCATCTCCCCCATCTGCTCCCTAGGGCTCACTGGGTGAGGCCAGGAGACGGCTTCAATTTCCACAGCCCCGTCTGCTGCGGCCTCGCGCAGAGACGACCTCCTTTGTTTAAAATAAGAAATGCATTAAAACACGCTGGCACTTCATTTGCTGTTCTTTTGGGGGGGGGGGGGGGGACAAGGCTTCTCTGAATTCATTTTGCCAACGTGAATCGTACAGCACCTCGGCAGGTCTCCTGGGGGGAGGGGTGGTAGCCTTTGCAAGGGGAGCTGGAGTGAAGCATGACGACTGCAGCCTTATGCAGGGCGTTGTTCAGTGTCTGTGGCCTGTAAGGAATGGACGGCGATGTCGGTTAGTTGTCAGAGACGTAGGGCAGCGGTTCTTAACCTGGGGTGCAAGAAGCCCTTTCTGGGGGTGTGAGTCAGGCCAGATTTTTTTTTTGGCAAGTAAATCAAACACAGATTAAACGCAGGCGTTTTATGTACAACTGCTTTGTTTCTTCAAACCTGTGTATTTTGTGGTCAATGAAAAAGTGAAGATTTTGTGTGTTCTTAATTTTCTTAATTCTTAATAAAGAGCTGACCTAGTTCAGTGACTTTGATAAGTGGTGTGAGAGCATGTTTGTATATGAGTTTTCAAATACACCTCAGCTTTATCATACTTGTGCAATGGTACTGAACCTGAACCTGGTCAGATCTGATGTCTTATTCTCTTCGTCTCGCATGCATTTCTGCTGAAAGTGTGTGCTGCAGTACATTTATATGCTTGAACGGTTCATTGCATATTGGAATGTCACCGTGACTCGGTAACATGGACAGTGTGACAGACAGGACCACTTCAGTGTTGTGTAGAGCGAGTGAGCTTGTTCCAGAATGACTGACATTGTCCTTAAAAAAAACCAAACGCACCGAACAAAAGATCTTCTGCTGGACTCAGACCATTCACAACCCGGTCACTCCTGTTCAGATGTCAGTAGATAATGCTCACTGTTTAAAGGGGAACTGCACCGATATTTTTATATTTCAGGGTTATAAAGAATTCAGAGTTGAGTACATTTCCAACCACTATGAAAGTAAAATATACACAGGAATGTGTAAAACCTCCAATTTGCATGGCAAAACAGACGGAATTTCCAGGGATGCACAACGCCATGTTCTGTGATTCAGAACAAACCAAAAAAACCGTCAGTTGAGGTGAAGCGGCCCTATGGCATTGTAAAGAAGCAGGCTTGTGAACACATCTCTTTTAATCCAATTTTGCATTCGACTTCGAGACGGTTTTGGAGACAAATACTACTAACTCTGCGTGTAGATCACGTTGGAATATTTCTGCAGTGAAATGTCTGCTGCACAACCTGTACTTATTCGCTCGTACACCTCATTACATTAGCCATTACAGTGACAAGTGAACAGGAAGGGCTGCCTCACATTGCAGTTCACTCTCGCCCGTGAAGACACCATACAGTACAGGCGACGATTCAGTGCTTTCACAGAGTTCATGATTTTGTGCTTAATTTGGAATTTGTTAAATTCCGTTATTATTTTACTGAGATTTAAGAAAAGGCCTGAGAAATTGGGACTATAGTTCCCCTTTAACCTTTTGTAGCAATAGTATAGTTTTATCAAGCAACCAAAATTTGTGTATGAACCTCAACTTGTGATATCCTTAATGTTTGGTTTGGGCTGCCCTTGAATATATCCCAGAGATGATGGAATAGTTCACAGAATTACCCTACCGTAGGGGATTTAGAACTTAACTAATTGATCTAATTACTTGATTAGCTGTATAAATATAATACAGTAACATAGACTTAAGGTACCTTTTATAGGTAACCATATATTTTAAATATTCTTATCAGCTTTAAAACTTTCTCCATTATACTTTTATCATTAGTATATAAGTTAAGAAAACAAGTTCAAATAATTTTCAACTCAAATCTAATTCTCAAGGACATTAAGCTGAAAATAACCTTCTGCAATTTAGTTTTTTCTATTTTGTGTTTCTTGATCTTAAAAAAAAAAAAGGCCTGAAATGTTTTAGCTAAATTTAAAAAGGTGGGCAAAGTTATTTCCACTAAAGCTATCCTGTGACTTTCAATTTCAAATTGAATTTTTAGCTCGATTTTTCTTTCTATGTTAGGCCCTTTGATTGAACAGCAAACTGTATATTCAATACAGTGCTGTTGTGTAGCATGAGAGGTATGTTAAGACACGGGGGAAAAAAGCAGGATTTTCCTCGTAATAATAAGAACAGCATGAAGGGTTGATGCAGACAGAAAATAGCAAATAGCAACGCAAATTAACCATAAAGCTCTTTTTTGGTGAATCCTATACAATCTAGTTATTGTGGTCGAATGTCTAGTTCAAGACCACATTGTTTGTCTCTAATAAGACTTCTAGTTAGTTCTCAAGGTGGTGAAACCTAGCTGTTAGATAACTAGGAGGTGGGGGTAGGGTGGGAGAGTGTAGGTTACCACCTGCCCTAAGCTTTTTCCTGCGGGAAACCGCGTTTTACAGTACTTAATAGATGTATAGCAAACGTGTGTTGAAGCTGGTAATGTACTAATTCTTTAATACAGTTGACAATCCCTTTATTCTACTTCCCTCTGAGTGCCACTGTGGTTTTAAATGAGGGAATTCCTGTTTCTGATTTTCATTTTCATTCAGACATCTAGCAAAAATGGGGACCTTCAGCCAACAAGTTTGAGGTGCGGTCACAAACAGAACGCATCAGACTTCTACTGTGATCTCTTCTGATTGCACCTTTTGAGTGAAGTTGTACAGTGTACTAGTGCATGTGAGGATTTTTTCTGAGTATCTTAAAAATACTAAAGATGAAGGTATTTTGATACAGTGAACAGTGCTTAATGTTGAGGTGCATACCCTCAGTCAAGAACATTTAAAAATCCAGTATTTGACATTCCTGCAGGAGTAGCTCAGTTGATGTACTGGTCTTGGTTGACTGTTCAGCAACTGGACTGAAACACTTAGACTAAGGTACCTGGGGGTTTGTTTACTGCAGTCCGCTGAACAGAAGAGCTCATTGTACCAAACTTTCAACTTGTCCAATACTGAGAGAGAAGGGAGGAAAAGACACCTTATACCCTCTTATCAAGTAGTGTGCCTTATTACTGAGTAAGATTATACAGTATCCCTCTCGTTCTCTGGTCTTCTTTACCAAAGCAGCAAAACAATCCAAAGTATTTCTCCCCCTCTCCCGGGTAGCACAGCCCTGCTGCCTTTGTCCCGGCAGTGCTAGAATGTGTGGCCTGTGGAATTTCTCGTGCATCCAACCTGTGTGCGTTAGAGATTGGGTGGGGTGCTCGGGGGCTGTAATGTGCACGCTAGTGGCAGCTGCTTCTGTCTGAGAGGAGAAAGAGAGAGAGAGAGCAAGTGAGCAGGGAGCTGCCAAAGCTTACCCTTCCCCGTTCTTCAGCTGAGCCAGCACGCTCGCACACACTCCCGGACGCGTCTGCGTGCGCTCGAGCACTGCGAGGCGGGTCAGTCTGGGAGAAGCACTGCCGGCCGGGCTGCGGCTCTGGCTCTCGACGCCCACGGGCGAGAGGAGAGAGGCGGGGAAGTAGGACTGCGCTGCTCCCTCTGCCCAGCCTGGCGTGCGTGCCCGCGGGAATGGGGAGTCGCCAGGGAGTCCCTCTGGAGTGAAGAGCCCAGGATGTGCGACCCCGATCCGGTGGAGCTGGGCTGCCAGTGGTCCCAGCTGGCTGGGTTAGACAGCCTCTGGTTCAAGCTCCTCGCTCGGGCGGGCTGCAGGGATGTGGAGCTGGGTCTTAAGTGCTGTGATGGGGTTTCCTGGGGAAGAATACTAGTGTCTTCTAAAAGGAGCTGTGGCGATTGCGGGGTAAGTGGTTTTTGGACTAGCTGCACTTCACAGTTCGCATCATCAGGCGTTTGTTACCTGTCCCTTTTTAAATGCTAGCTGCTATCTCATCTAGTATTATTCTTTTTGTAGCTCATTCTATTTAAAGATACGCAGTGCTTTATTTTGCCAAATGCAACTTGGGGAGAAAGCCCCTTAGTTTTCTGTTTAATAGGAAATTTAAATGCCATAAGTTTGTCTTGAGGTTAGTGCAGTTATCATATGTGTGGGAAGCGGCAGGAAGAGGCTAGACTTAGAAGTGAATGTCACAGGCAGATTGGCTCAATTAACAGGTAAGCATTCTTACACAATGCTTCCTGAAGATAACCTCCGCACCTCGTGTCAGCCAATGTTATTTTCTGCTCGTTACGCAAGAGCTGTAATGTTCTAGAGAGACGTGGCGGGGATGTGTTGAAGTCCTCTTCCAGGCAGCACTCCTGTCAGCAGCCTGGTGTGCTTTAGGGTTCATTCTCCCACATTCAGAATCAGTCCAACAAGAATACCTGCTGTGCAGCATTTAATATAAGAACACTTCAAAAACAAAACAGCCTTGTGACGTTCTTAACAGTGAAGAGAGGAGTGAAAGTCTTTTAAAAAATATTTTACAAGAAATCCATTCTCTTTAATGGCTTTTGCAATCGATTACTTTTCTTTGATAGTATTGATTTGGGTTATTGCGGAGTTTGAAAGGCACTCGCACATCTGTTGAATGAACATGGACAATGAGTACACAAGTCTGAGATTGCACAACTTCATCATGTTCAGTAAAACTATAAGATTATTTTGGATAATAAACTTAATTGTTTTAATGTTCTTACTGTATAGTCATTTCTTGTATTGTAGTTGTTCTTAGCATTTTAAAACTTAATCCGGTTAGTATATATTTTTTCAGACTAATGGTGTTACATAAATTCATAAATATTTTAAGGAGCAGGCAGCACCATAGTGCATTTCAGGTGCATCTGCTTGCATGTTTGTGCAAACGGCAAGGACAAATCTTCATGGTTGTGTTTTTGGGGACATAATTTACAGTTTGTGATCAAGATTTTCTGTATACATCTGTCTGTTAAGATTCTGTTACTTATGCATAGATAAGTACACAGTCTGTATCGCGGCACACCAGAAATTCTTGGGATTTATCGTCCTTAAATACCTCTTTGGTAAATCCATCTGAAAATTCACGTTTCGGCTTCTGAATTTTTTAATCCTTATGTATTGTGGCGTTTGTTCACTCCCAGTGCTGTGACTAAAAGTTTCCCTGTTAAATAACAGTCCCTCTTTGGGCTGTTGCTGAACATTTCCATCCAGAATCCTGGGTCAAGATGATCTCATCAGCCCATGTTATGTAAGCCCAGCCCATCCTCTGGAGGGGCTGTACAGCTGGTAGGGGCCATGAGGAATCATGCGGTTTTCTGTAAAAATCTGTAGGTGTTTAAAGAAACCAAAAAATACATCTAGGAGGGAAGTTTATAATTCTACAACCTGTTATTGTTTAGAAGTTCTGTTTCTTGGCAGGTATTTCACTGTTTATCAATACGACGCTGAGTAAGAGCCTAAGATATTTTGTATTTTTGTCATTCGGTGCTATTTGTTTTTATGCAGAAACAATTTATAGGCATCATTCTGAAATCATAGATATTTTATTTTAAGCTGACACTTCTTCCAGGCCGTGGTCTGTTTGTTGTGCACAAAAATAGCTTTGTTAAGTTTGTATGTGTAGAAAGGAGCAAATGTTAATGAAAAGGAGCACCTGATACTTGACTACTCTAACACTTAGCATTGCTTGCTTTTATATAATATTTTTGAATGGATGTGCTCTGATTCTTGAAGATTATCAGTGTGATTTAAAGATTGATAAATGACCAACTTTTTTCTCACCCATGTTACGCTTTATTAATAAAGTGGTTGTAATTGAAAACACTAATGGGGGCTTTTGTTAGTGATGCTTATAGGCCTACAGATTGTAATCCTGATTGTGTAAAAGATCTTAAATTTTCCATGTCAATGTAAATACACATTTGTTCAAGAAATGCTTCTTAACCAATTAAAATGAAAATTTAATTTTTCTTATGTTTAAGGCCCAGACTGTCTAAACTTTAATGTGGTTTGGGGGAGACAGTGTCAGTACTGCCAAAAGCAAGTCCCTTTTTTGTGTTGTTTTTCATTACTGAGCTGGTCCACGAGTTTGCAAGACAGACAGGTTAATATGCCTGAGTGAGTGTAGGTATGACGAGGCACTGTGGGGTGCAAAGTTACAGGCACCATGAGTGTTTGAAAGTCATTATTTTATTTGTAATCCTATGGCTCTATTGTACAGTAAAAGGCGTTCCTACATCTGGAGCAATATGAAACAGAGCAGAAAGAGCGCGGTGATGGTGGATAAGTTAAAATGGTTTAAAATCTCATCTTTGAGGATATTGCCCGAGATGAAATAACCTGCGTTCTTTCAGTGCCAGGAAGAACACAGGCAGGCGAGTGCAGATAGTCGAGGGTCCTACGACACTTCAAAGTTTAAAAAGTTCCATTATGATTAGAATTGTTATCTATGACGCTTTCCTAGTGAGTAGAAAATGGAGGGTTATTTGGCGTAGCTGCAGCAATGTTTTGTGGTACTGGACAAGAAGTGTACAAGCCCTACATTGAATAAAATGGCAAGAAGTTGGAGGCGAGGGTGCGACTGAGCTTTGTGTTCTCGCTCTTGCAGGCCAAGCAGAAGGATGCGCAGGAGCAGAGCGCGCTGGCGTCGCCCGCGGAGGAGGAGCCCTTCTCCTGGCCCGGCCCGAAGACGCTCCGGCTCCGCAGGACCTCCCAGGGCTTCGGCTTCACGCTGCGCCACTTCATCGTCTACCCGCCCGAGTCCGCTGTCCACTCGTCCCTGAAGGCAAGCCGAGCCGAGTGAGCCTCCTCCCCCTGCCCCGTGGCACAGAGCCGCAGTGACATCCCGGAGGAGCCCTGTCGGTGTAGACGAGGGGAGAAAGACTCGAACCTCACCGTCTCCTCACCTGCTGGAGCTGGGCCTGCGTGGAGCCCCCCCCCAAAAAAAGAACAAAGCTGGTTTTGTTCAAGGGGTGGGGAAGTGAGATGAAGGACTGCTGGTCCTAGGATTTGAAATGACATGCCCCCGGAGTTTCACTTAGTTCAGTCCGCGGCAGGAGGGCGTTGTCTGGCGTGGGACAGCGTTGCAGGACGAGAAAATCGTGCTGTATCAACACCTTTTGAGCAGCCCCCCCCCCATTCCCTTTTGATTTTGGGGTTTCCTCCTGCTGCCCTTTGCCATTGCATCTCTGCTATTGTAATTAAATGATTGATCGCTTTCAGGGTCTGAGAAGTGTTTAACGAGGGGAATTACGTGTCTGACTCAGCAGACCGGTCACAAAGAAATCCTGTGCACCCCTTCAGATTGTTTTGGAGCTGTTGTCAAGAGCAGGCCATGGATTTCGCTGGGTTTCCTTAATCACTTCCATATGCTTTTTATGGGCAGTGCCGGAGTCTCGGCTAAAATCAATAGGAATGTTGTTGGTAAAATAAATACTGTAACTAGGTGACTTCAGGAAGAGTGAAAACGCAAACCTGCCCATTCTCATGGAGAATTCATGAGGTCTTCCATTGCTGCACCAGCAAGGAAAACAAAAGGAAGAGAACAGTGAGCAGTTTAGAAGAAGTGCTGATCTGGTGTCAAGAGCTACTGCACCAAGCGCTTCTTCGTTCAGAGATTAACAGAGAAATCTGTGACCATGCTAATTCAGCATTCGTCTGTGCTTTATTCAATACTGAGTTTGGGAAATGGTGAATACAACTGCTGTTACTATAAGCTGGCTTTACAGTAAACCTATTATAAGTTTTAAATTGCTTTCAGTTCATTTTTTAAAAAATTTATAGGGGCACATTCTGTAGTAAGCTAGAATGCAGTTCGTTATTGTCTGATAACGTACAATCAGCTGATTCAAAATAGGTTGTACAGTGCCACAAGCAGACAAATATACTCCATAGCCTTATAGTTAACTCGTTTAATACTACCTGATTAAATTTGAAGGCTAAAAAGGAATGTTTGCCTAATCACTCGGGACATTCATTTTTCTTTTTTTTTTCCAGGATGAAGAAAATGGCAACAGAGGTAAGATACTTGATTTTGTAGTAAAAAAAGTTTACCAGCTCCAGCTGTGAACACCCTGGAATTGTATTAACATGGCTTAATGAATTACTCTCATGCCATTTAGCTTGGACGGCTGGGCAGAACTGAAGTAGATAATTGTTGTTTAAGGCGTAGAGTTTGTTGCTGATTGCCTCTTCATTCGGAGGAAAGCTGCTGGGAGAGAAGCACGTGACCCATCTGGGTGGATAAATCTCGCAGCCAGTTCCTGTCGGAGCTGTCTGTACAGCAATATGCTGCTAAAATCTATGAATGTTACACTCCCCCACACACACCTTCGCTCATCTCGTTCAACCAGTGAAGGACAGTTCACAAGAATGGAGGAATTTCTTTCTGGATTTTTGTGAGCTGGTCTTATTTGCAAGAGAACTTGGTGGGGAGGATGTTATGGTGTCATAGGCAAATTAAAAGAGCTCTGCAAAACTGCTAAACTTCACTGTCGTGTAGAATTGCTCGGGATGCTTGTGAAAACGTATCTTCAGGTCGGCTTCAGGTTTGTAGTTAGCACTTGAATTTAAGCTGCATAGACTTTTGATCTTTTACATCGTCTGAATGTCACACTTTGTGAAGTGATTTTTTTTTACTTTGAAAAATTACAGTTGCCATGACTTAATAAAATAACGAGGCTGGTCTAGTTTGTAGAAATAAATGTGGGGCAAGGGGCTGTGATTTAGTATTACAGTAATAAAATAACCACTTCCATCTGAAGTGTCTTATTTGCCTCTGAAACATTAACCACTCCAAATTGATATTGTCGTCTCTTGCATGCTGCACTATGGCAAATGATCGTAACGACTGGGAAACGGGTATTGACAGTGGTCACACAATCCACTTAGTGCCACCGCATGGAAGTAATGAATCCCAGTTGCCTGTGCTTTGCATGCTGCAGTGGCATTGTGTTGTCTGGAGACCAAAGAGACGGGTGACAGATGAATGTTTGTAGAAAGCTCAAATCCATTGTAAATGTGGAATTTTATTTCTATAGATTATCTGGCAAGAACTTTTTGGAGCCGCTTTTGGTAGCACATGACGCGAGCAGGGTGGCATGGTGACGCGGTGGTTAGCTTGGCTGCCCCAGTGTTGGGTCCCCGGGCTCACGTCTGCACGGTTTGTGTCTCCTTCCCGGGTTCGCTGGGGTTTCCTCCAGGAGCTCCGCAGCTGGTAGGTTAACTGGCCTCTGGGAGAGTGGGCCTGGTGGGAGTGTGCAAGACTGGCTCCGGGTGTGTCCGGTCTTGCGCCCGCTGTGTGCCAGGATAGGCTCCTGCGACTCCTCCTGCGACCCTGTATCGGACAGGGCAGTTGGAGAATGGGTGGACCAAGCACGTAGTGAAAGACGAGATGAGGTCTTTCATCGTTTAATGTGATTTTTGCTGAATTCGGTAGCCTTTCAAGCCCGCGTTGTAGTGCTAAAGATGGTTCTGTATTTCGAAAAGATGTGGGTTTTAAATTAAGACCACTTTATTTTCTGCTGCACTGAAACTGCTTGCTTTTTAATTGTACCTCTTAAAGCAGCCTGGGTGTCACTGGTCGAAGCTTGCTTCTGTGGTACTCAGTTGATGGTAGCCTAATCTTTCTAGGGCTGTTAGCTTTCAGCTCTTTGGTATGGTACTCTCTGCTTCCTATAACATCCGGCACCTCAACATACATTTCCATGTCTTTGGCCTGCTCTCTCTAACCAGAAAGCAGACATGTTCCTGGATGGTTTTATTTATAGTGGCTTGGAATAGCAGTGACTGGACATTGTGGGCACTGTGAGGACGAACTCGAAACACACGTTGAAGGTCTTAGTGTTGTGCTCTTCCTAAACAGCGTAGCAAAGTTGATTGCATTTAATGGTAACACTTTGCTGCTTTATACCTTGCCCCAGTGTATATACATGTATTCAAAGCTTCCCTGGTCCTTGGATATGTTGCACTCGTGTCACCCTCTTTACAGGATACAACTGAGTTTCTGCCATTTCATTTTCCACCTGCACGCGCGACATAGGACACATAGCAACACGTAGGAGAGCTGTGCTTCATGTTTACCATGTGTGAATCTGTGTCCATGTGCCATCAGGTTTCAATCGCTCCTTTCCCTCCGCTTAGCCCCCTTTTCTTTATTTGAAAACTGCCTGCTTGTCCTTTATAGTACCGTACCACTGGCGTTCCTTCTGTTTTTCTTCCTTACATTTGACTGTTTCCCTAATGGAACTCCGTTGCTATCCTGCTGCAAAACATCTGTGGTTCCTTCTTCATCCTGAGAATACTTGAAGGATAGCTCGTGTTTGTTTGTTTGACTGGATGCCATATGTGAAGGAGCGTTTGGATTTTGGTAAGAATTTCACATGCTGATGTAAAGGGTGTTGCATCTGGAATTTTTCCAGTCTGAGCACAGCCCCTCTTAAATGGTGTATGTTCCCTTACAATTAATGGAAGCATAATCATTTTTGTCGTCTCTAGGGAGAAAAAAAAAATTCTGTGCGATTCCGATTGCTCAAGACATTTCGTAAACTTCCCAAATTTATGTTCCAAGTATTTTGCTTCAGAAGTTTTTTGAACAAGCTTAATTTGGGGAATTTAGGCATTTAAAACAGCTGTTCAAATATTTGTTTTGTTTTTTGTTCTAAAGCAAAATTGCAAGTTAGAAGTCCTGAGATTGTTTTTGTTCCATGCAAACAGCAGAGTGAGTAATCGTGTGAACAACAGAAATTCCCCCGATGGCTTATTGGTATAAGAAACAGCTCCACTCCTTAAGGAACTGCGCTGTTTCTGAGATGTATCTGTTTGTCTCCCGACAGCGGTTTACTTAGCTAGTTATGTGTTGCTTTGGTAAATAAGTAAATACATTCCTCTGACAAATGATTGATAGATACTTGATTAATCCCTTGAGGGAAATTGCAGATCACAAATGATCACATTGCTTTAGTACTGGTAAATATATTTTTTCTGCAATTTGCACAGTCAGTGCTTAATATGGAGGAACAGATGTGATCTTCATGTGTTCAATTTATTTGATCAGTGGTGGTTAATTTTCCTTGCCACTTTAACTTCTAGATGGAGCACGTTCTTTATTGTCATGTAAATTACCTTGAGAAGAGAAGTACAGTAACTGGGCATTGCAATAAAACTTATTACTTTTATTAATCAGAAGACAGAAAATTATTCAAATTTTTAGTTTGCAGTTATTCCTGCTCAGGATATAAATCTGTTTTCATGCAGCCTGCATTTTCTTACATGTTTTGAATAATACCACAGATTTGTAGTTTAAAGGTAAAACAGTCCTTTTATGACAGTGTTTTTTTTTTTTCCTGTTAGAGGAACCTTGTGAGCTCTGTAAAATCATTCACATTCACATTCACATTTTTGCTCTTGCAGTGGTGGTTAACTGTTAAAAACAAGCTCCATATATAATTACTGAATTACACACATTGATATACACAATACCTAGTGGAGTTAACTTACAGGTTCTTTTATACACTCAAAGCAGTTTGCTCTTTTTATGCGAGGTCATAAAACTGGGAGGTTTAGCATCCTCGTTTTTTATTCTTCAGATGTGCAAACCTGAAATGCATAAGAAGTGCACAAGTCTGTAGTCTAAACATCACTAGTTTCACCAGATCAGATAACCAAGATTCTCCAAGGGTCACTGTGCAGCTAACATGTCTCTGGGTTTGGGTGGGTGAGACATGGCCTGGGTATCCTTGGAGCTTAGGGCACTGGAGACTTTCCTGACACCGGTACTGGCACGGCTGGCAGTGAAAGTCAATATTAGTCCATTTAATTTCTTACCTAAAATTAACCCAAAGAACTTAAGGTATGGGATATCTCTACATTTCATTGCTACATCAACCATTGTCCATGTTATTTTTAACATGGGTGTACAATTTTACTGGGTGTAAAAACATTCGACAAGTGCTGTGCAGTTCTAGTGAGCGATGTCTTGCCAATGTTACTTTCAGGCTAATGAAAGCTTTTAACAAGAGATTATACAAGATTATGTCTCGAGGCAGAATCTGAGGACTGTGAAAGTGTTTGGCACAGTGCAAGAATGGATAGTTCTCACAAGCAGATTTAGTATCTGCAAGTGACAGAATTAGGAAAGTAAATTTATAGTGTTGGTGGATCCAGTGGTGATTTGGACAAAACTGAACAACTACTTGTTGATTGTTGGTTTTTGATTTGTTTGACTTGTTGATCCTTTGAAACAGAAGTTGATGGTTAAAGGCTCTGCTACAATATCTTTTCCCAAAGTCTGAGAGCTTGTGAAAGAAAAATAGGAAGGAATTTTCTGTTGCATCATGGTTGAACATGAAATTGAATGGAACTGTGCCCAGCGTCACAGAATTACATTATTAAATGCGAAACAACACAGCAATGTCCAAGTCCGCATAAAACTGCCAGCCGCGCGAAAATGGAAAATGAAGCCAAAAATGTAGAACAGGGTCCAAGCTGAAAAAGTCTGCACTTGGGGATCTTGTCTTCATTTCATAAACCGTATTGCCTTGAGAAGCTCCTTGTGACAGTGTATGAGGTAGGCATTGCACCATAAGCGATTGTAATCTTAAGGTGTTTATACGGAACATTTCAAAGCAGTTCAGTTTAAAACTGAAAATGTCTGTGGCTTGTCTACCCCAAAAAGATGGTATTTTGCTTTTTATTTTTGTGGCACATGTAACAGTATAGTGTAAGTCCCTGGACTCGTCTCTGGACTTTTGAGTTCTAGATCATTTCCCCTCTCCCCCCCTTCCTGATCCTGATAAGGCTTTTTTTCTTCCATTTATTCCTTTTGCCTGCAGTTGACATTTTTCCTACCCTCCTAATCGCCATCTGTCAGAGCTGCTCGTTTTCCCCCCGGAACGCCCGCGGTGAAGCCATCGGCCAGGGTGCAGGAGCTGGCGTGGGTGTGGGGGAGCGCTGTGGCTCCGGTGAGTGGCGTGGCAAGCTGGCGGCCGCGCTGCGGGTCCCGGCGACGGCCGTAGTGCTGTGCCCGCTCTGCCCCTCAGCCAGTGTCGCCCCTTCCCGAACTGGTGTGTTCACACCGCGGGCTGGTTCAGCCTCTCGGGCGGTATGCCCACTGCCGTGGTCCATGACAAACGGTAGAGTGGACGGCGGTATTGGCTTTTATGTGTTCATGTGGCCTTGTGTGTTCCGCATCCATCTCCTAAGTTTAGATGGCACGTCAGCCCTGAAGAAGTGGAGGAGGAGTGTGTGTTACCATGGTAAAAACATAGCCTAGCCACAAACATAACCACATATCCACAATTAGCGCCTTCACAAAGACGGGCATTCTTTGAGGAAAGAGGGAAGAGAAGTCGGATGGTTTGCATAATGGCGTGCAGAACAGATCTGACAGTGCAAACTTGTTGCTACCGAAACAAAAATAGCCAAAGTGGGGGGGGGGATTACTAAAAACAAGTAAAAGCAATGTCATTGTGCGAAAGTGAAAGGCGAATTGTTTCCTAACAAGCACACTGTGTCCAGTTTCATTCCGCCAGAGGAAGCCATGAAGAAAGGAGGTGATCTGGCAGGGAGAGATGGAACTTGAAGACCTGGGAGTACATGGGCACTGAACTATAGATTCTCACTTCTTTCTTTCAGAATGGGAGAAAGGTGTGAAGGTTAGACAAGCTGAAACGGTGCAGAGAAGCCAGTGTGACTGGTGTTGCTCTGGATGTGATAATAGTTGCACACAGGCTCGGAGACACAGTGCCCCTCTCCCGGCTCATCGAGCACAGGAGAATTCTTCATGTCTCGGTTTCACCTCTCAGACACGTTCAGCATCACTGAGCCCTGTAGACTGAAGTGAGTGTCGATGAAAGTGACCATTTTAAATCAAGTCTGTGGGAAGATGGGTTTCTGTATTTTAATTAGCATTAAATTGTTTATTGAATTACCTTTTAAATCTGGTATTAAAGTTTTAATTAGACCTTTTATCTGTCAGAAGATGATCACTATACAGTATGTTTAAAGGTTCATACCTACGGTATTTAAAATCGCTTGAAAGATGACTTAAATCTCAACTACAGCTTTTCAAAATCTTACTTCAGTGAAGTGCTTCACATTTGAATTGTTTATGCATAGGGAAACAAAGCCTTGCTTGTTCTGTGCTTTTCTTTAGTGTTCTCCTGAATACATGTTATAATATGCTAATTTAGAAAGAGTGCAACCAGGAACATGTCAGCTCAATGCTGTAGGCATGTGTCATGGTGTCTAGAAGAAAACAGCTGCTCTGTTTGCCCTGAGAATACTTGTCTTCCATTGGATGAACCTGCCTTGAAATGGTTAATTCCTGTAAAGTCACTTAAAGACATAATATCATTTACAAAAGCTCCATCTAGTGTTCAGGCTGAAGATGAGCACAGGAGAAATAAGTGCCCTAAAAGCAACGGTTGAAGTAATGCCCTTTAGTAAACAAGAAATGTGCAGTACTGTTTAGCCTAAAGAATTTTCTATAGCCTGGACCACCTGCCTGCTCCATTTCATTGATTTTATTGATAGTACGGTCAGACGTTTCACAAACGCCTCCGTCTTGAGATAGTTCTTGTTGAGTTCACGATCGCTCTCTCTCTCTCTGGCCAGTGTTGTAGTAAAGAGCCTCAAACACAAGGGTTTGAAGCATTAGAAAAGTATGCTGAGTCATGAGGAGATACCTGTATGTGAGACCTGAATGAAAACCGATCCCCTTTGTGAGTACGTTTGGAGTTTAATGAGGGGGCAAAATGTATACACAGGGACATTTTCGGCTCTTTAGAGCACAAATGTAATCAAACTTTTTGTAGAACAAAAATCAAGGTTATACACTATAGTGGGGCACTGCAGGGTCACTTTTTTGTGTTGTATTCATCGGCTTATATGAAAGAGATTTCACATCAAAAGGGCCTGTTACAAGAGCCAGTGTTTCGCTCTGTGGGTTATGTACAGTAGAGTGCACCTTTCAATTGGGAAGCTTTAGTAGAGGAACTAGTCACACCCCGGGCTTGTTCTATAGAAAAGACTTTGTTCCTTGTTGAAACGAAACGTTATCGTTTCAGAGGAAATTGGTTAGGAGTGAAAGGTAGCACACCAAACATGAAGTGCTGTGTACTGTACTCACTGACCTTTCCCCTGCTGTCGAAGTGTTTGAAGAAGCTGAGGCGCTCAAATCCCATCCTTCCAAAGTGCCATTGTTGGGAGAATCATGCCCTGTTTTTGACAAAGTAAGATCCCTTTCAATTGAACGGATTCATTTAATTTCATTTCCATTGGAGTTGATATGTCTAAGGTGTTACTGTTCAATTCTGGAATGTGCTGACGTTTTTTTGCACCGACGTATTCAATAGCCTACAGTTATTTTTTAACTCTTGTTTCTTGTTTTTTAGGACATTTCTGTTCAGTTCAAGGAAACAAACAGTCCTCCTTTGTTATTTAGTCATTTTAAAAATGTTGCATTAATTGTTAGAGCTGGTGATGAGAAATCAAATTATTCCCGACAGGGCCTCCTGTGACCCTGCTAGGAGACTCTTCACAGCATCCTCTCGGAGGACTGTGTAAAACAGACATTTTAACTGGAGAGTTCTGGAGATTGATCAGCTCCATTGTATCAGATTCATACATCCTTAGGTTTTGACCTTGTGGATTTTAATGTTGCATTTGTGACTAACTATTTCAAGCTGCACACCAGTTGCTGGCTGCCATGTTGTTTTACAAGAGCGAAATCCTCCTTCAGATTAAATGAGGATTCAAACTTCAAAACGTTTTAGAGAAAAGCCGGGGGAGAAGGGCGCAGGGGGGTACACAGGACCTTTTCCAGTGCTGCAAGTAGTTGTCTAAATGAAACTACTCTTAAGTGTAGCACATTGTTGTGTGGAATTTTCTTATGTGGTGAATTGATAGATGATAAAGAAGAGCCACTGTGTGAGTAAAGTTCCCTGTGTCCTGTGTTATGTCACAGTAAACAAATGAAGCCTGCTTTGTGATATTGTATGGTAAGCTGTAATTGGTGAGATAGTCAGTTTGACTTTGGAAGCATGGACAAGTTTCTAGCAATTATGCACATATGTCTGTTCCACTGGAAGGTTCTCCAATAGCTGTTAGCATACAAGTGCTCATAGTCTTGCAGTGTAAAAAAAATTTTTTTTGGAAGGACTTTGTAAGACATACAAATATCCAGAGCCACAGAGCCTGCATAGAGAGAGCTTTATCATGGAGACCTGAAAGTGTGGTTCCTAAAATGAAAAGACCTGATTTCCAAGGTCCCAACCACCTTTTTGTAGGAGTGAGCCTTATTTTAATTATGGTATAATTGAGTTCAGTACCTGCTTTCATTCCAGACAATGTATGAGATTGGCATACTTTTCTTAGAGCTGATTTACAATGTTAAATGATGGCAGGAGTAATGGTATGTTTCTCTAATGTGGACACTGAATTAAGACTTCAGGCAACAAGTATCAAATTCTAAACCGATGACATTTTTTTGATTGTGAGCTCCCTAGAAAACAAGTAGCCTGAATACAATTCAGCTACGTTAATTTGTTTTGACTATAAAGCAATTGTGGTCAGTTGTAGGATAATGTAAGAGAACGATGAAAGCAGGCCATAGCTCAGTATGAATTAGGATAAATTCATAAATCATATTCACCTCCTTTGTAACTCAGTAATTTGCTTTTTTTGCTGTAACAGTTTCTTAAATCAGTAACTGATATTTTCTTAGTGAGTGTGGACATAATGCTTCTGTTCTGCTTATATGCTTAGAGCCCAGGAAATCCAATTGTGCTTCATTCTCCTGGGGATTCCTCCTCTAAGTCAAGAGCTGCAGAAAGCCAGATTAAAGAATCATCATTTAAAAAAAAAAATCAATTGATCTTAAAAGGGAAATTGGAAAAACTAGGTCATACGTTTTTCTCATTGTCTTCTTCGTACATCAAAGGGTGTGTCTAGTAATTCTGAGCAGTAAAGCAAGGTGGAGCTAGTTCAGTGTCTTATTCATCCATTCGTGATCGGCTTATCCCAGTGAGGGTCTGGACAAGCTGCAAGGCCGAGGGTGCAAAGGGTTAACACCCTTACTGTCTTGGACCTGACTCATTTACATTCTTCTTATGGTGAAAGTTGTGGGGGTAACTTTCTGGTCCCTGACCTCAACGTATAATGGGGATTGCTGCTAATTACCTCGACTTTGCTAACTAAGCAAAGCTTCAGTGGTGGGCAAAGTACTTTACATGTACAGTAGGAAGGGCTCACTTTGGGATTCTTAGGGATTATAAAATGTACGTAAATACAATAAATGTATTAGTTACATGCAGGGTATGTGTAAAGTGAAAGATTTTGGTATTGTAGCTTAAATGGTCAACATTACAGATCTTCTCCACTGCGAGGTCATTTAGTTATTCAACAAAGCTGTAGTCTGTAGTGATACTGCGCAAGAGTACTTGTGATCCCATTTCTCACCATTAGAGGGAGTATAATATAATAGTGGAGCAGAGCTGTTTATTTAAAGGGTGAGGTTGATGTTGCTGCCTTACATAACGCTCTGTCCTCTGTTCACGGCACACTCGATGCACATTAAGTGACATTCTTAAGATGTTGCCCACTCTGTGAATCTCATTTTCACTGTCCTTCTTTTAAAAGACTAAAGGTTAGAAAACAAGAGGGGGGAAAAACAGCAGCACAGCAAGATTGTAACAGAGATTTAAAGCCGTTAATGCTAATACAAGTGTGACAGTTCCATGGGATTGAACGCCCACGCGTTCGTGGAGGAACTGGAGCAAATGCATCTAGTGCAGTTAGTTTCAACGTGTCAGGCTGGTATTGTACAGGAGGTGAATTTAACAGCTGAGCTCCAGTTAACCTATTTTTCTGTAAAGGGTATTAGATCTTCCATGGTGTTGTCCTAAATATAATTTCACTAACTTTTAAGCCATATATTTATTTCATTTTCATTTTGTACAGTAAAGCAGTAAAGGTGGAGCTAGTTCAGTTTCTTATTCATCCGTTCATGATCTGCTAATCCCAGTAAGGGTCTGGAGAAGCCAGAAGGCTGAGGGTGCAAAGCTTTAAGCTTTCATTTCATAGTGCGCATGATTGTATTAATCACAGGACACATTTCGGCTCTATATATAAGCACTAATATATAGCCCCCACACTGGACTAAGCCACAAGGCTGTTTCCCTAAAATTCCTTAATGTTTGTTAGATCTTTGTATTGCACAGTGTAATCATCTAGTGGTGTGTTTGTGCTGTGGAAAGCAGCAGAGACAAATGTGCAACTGATGCTTCTACATGAATATAATATTGATGCCTTGTCGTGTACTGTAGCATTACCCATATCTACAGTACTGTAGGCACTCCTACATTTCTTTCATTGTCAACGGGAGTATGTGATCTATCGGAGCTGGCGTCGGTACCCTTGGCGTCTATTCCTTTCAGCCATGACATAATACTTGATTATTACGAGGTATTCATTTTCGATCACTTGTTCTGTTGGCGAATGTGGCACTAAACTGTGTCTCTGAAAGCTCGAGAGGAGTATGAACACTTGAGTATTAGCATGCTGTATGGACGTAGCTAAGTACGTAGACTGCGTATTTGTCACAAACTAATTTTATTAAAAGAGAAAATATGAAAAACCGTCTCAAGCTTTCTGAAACCAATAAAGTAAATTACAGATGAAAAATTTACATCATTTTTAATTGTTCATGTTTTAATTCCCATATTTTCAGTGCACACAACAAATTTCCAGGGTCATCTGGCATACCACAGTCTGAGAACCACCAGTATAAGGCATCAAAAATATGCTGACAGGCACAGAATAACACAATGCACAGAATGGGTATATTTGCAAAAAGAGAATTTGCAATAAAATGCCACAAAGTACCTCTTGCATTTTCTTTTGCAGCTCATATTCATATTTGCAAAGGAACAAGTAATAGGCTTATTCCGTACTGAAAAGAGAAGAGAGAAAACACAACGTTTCGGCTGTGAAACCGCTTCTTCAGGTGTCTTCAGCCTTCTGTCGGCTTCATAGCCGAAACATTTTCTCTCTTCTCTTTCCAGCAGGGAATAAACCTATTACATGTTCCTTTGCAGACTATGCATGCTGACGCAGCTGCCCACCTGAACTATATATATATTTGGATTCAATCAACAGTTCATTTTTTCATACTATAGTGGTAATGTAGAGTAGGAGAATTGTCCTTAAAAAATGATTTGACTTGTACTCTATATTATTCTTCCTAGTCCTGTAGGAAGAGGAGCTGTTTATGAAATTCCAATGGAAATTTTCCAGAAAAGTATTTGCTGGCAGTATGGGGAAAAGGGAAGCTGTTGTTGAAATGTAATCTGAGAGGCATTGCTGAAACTTGTATGATTTACATAATTGTGTCTGGTGCATTGCATTCCATTCATTTTCGTGGCGACAATGTTTTGCCTTTCCCACTTAAGTGTTTTGAAATTTCTGTATAAAGTGTTGCACGTAAACTGGATTGATCTAGTTCCACTTTCTCTTTTATAGACAAACAAAAAAAAATTAGGAGCAGTGTTCTTTGGAAGTCTGAAGTCTGTACGTTTCCTCTCTAGAAATCAGCTTTACTTCAACCTGACTATTCATTTTATTTAAAGAATCTGCAGTTTTTACCAACCTTACTATTGGGGGGAAAAAACAGCATTTATAACAAAGTAATGTAGCTTAATTGCGATAGTTTTAAAATGGTAATATTTTTTTTCTCCATATAAGCAGTTTGTACTCTGCAGTAAAAACTTTAAAATTTGTGTTAAGGCTGTCCAATTAAATATAAAACCTAGATTTGCAGTGAATGGAGAAACGATGGGCTTCAGATACCTGGCTCAGTGGTTTATACACACCTGCCACTTTGTGTAAAATGCCTGTTTTTGTCCAAAGTACACTTCCTCATTTTGTGCCACAGCATTGTTACACTGAGGATGAGGTCATGCACTGGGCTGCCTGTCAGTATCTTCCTGGATGTGGACTGCTTGTATCTTGTTCCCTTGCAAAGTCCTTTGACTGTGATGGAAGAGCTCTCACTCCTTTAAAGGGCAAATCATTAAATACCCTAATATTAAAGCAACTTTCCGTCTGCTCAGACAGATTAATCTGAGTTTATTGATGAAAGAAATGGCATATGTTGTATATTTAATTTTTCAGAAGCATTTTGATAAAATTCCACATAAAATATTGCTTCTTAAATTGTAATGTAATTGTTTAAAGCCTGTAATTGTACTAAGAAGTGATTAATGGATTGGTACATTGAGGTGATGTAGCTATTGGAATACCACAGGGACCACTGCACTACCTGTTTTTTTGCCTCTTATTAATGTTTCGATCTTAAATACAAACTTCATTAGTACAAAGTAAAAATGATTGTTTACTTAATTGTCTCAGTGCTTAGGCTTTTCACTACATATCAGCAATCCAGATTTGTCAAGTTCACAGGTACAGAAATAACAGTTTTACCAAACACTTCCTAAAAAAATTACAAATTATTGTGTCATTCTGGGCCTGACAGATGACATTTAATGTAGGCTAGTGGAGAGCAGAGTGTGTTATTTGCTGCAAGCAGAAACAAACTCCGTATGAAGACCCAGTTGTTTACGTTGGCACATTCTCACAAAGACAATGCAGGGAAACAGCAGAAAGGGCAAAACAGGGTGTTAACACTCGGATTTAAATGATCTGGTAAGATTTCATTTCGGATAGTGTGTACATGATTGGTCATGACATTCCAAGCTATTACTCCTCTGCTTTCATTTCATGGACGTAAATGAATGTCCTACACAAATAGACTAAAAACTCTTTAACGGAGAAGCAGCAGACAGTCTTGTGTAGTTTCAGCATTTGCTGAGCTCAGTTCACCTAGCGGCTGTGCTGGGGTTTCCCTGTTCTGTATACACTACAGCGCCATGTGGTACGTGACAGGTTGGCTTGTTTCACACATGATGTGGTTTTCATCCTGTTCTTTTTGTATTTTCTTAACATCTTGTAGGAGGCCCTTCATTACTGCCGCTGTTAATGGAAATTGGCTATATTTTTTTCCTATAGGCTGTACATAGCTACAGCAAATACTCTAATACTTCCATAAAATAATGAAGCTGTAATATTTTAACCTTGCGTATGTGCAAGAAATGTCAGAATTTAGTCGGCAACTTTCCAATATCATTAACAGTCAAGCCAATGGATAATAATGGGAGTGAAATAGGAGCCAGGGAACTCAATGGGAGAGCATTTAAGACTGAGAACTGGAGACACCTCCTTACACAAAGGGCTGTGGGGGTATGGAACAACCTGCTCACCCTGTTTTGTAAATGCTGATATACTGCTTTCTAAAAAAAATTCCTGAGATCCTTGAAACAATTATCTAATTGCTACCAAATGGGCTGAATGTCCCCCTTTGTAACCTCATATAGTAAAATTGTCAAATGCAGTTGCAGTTGGTCTAATGGACTTCTGTTTCCTGAATAAAAACTTCTCCAGTTTAAGCTCTTTATATAATTGCAAAACATTTCTTGCAAAAAAACACTAAATGTAGATCTGGTTAAGTGTACCTGGACTTTTGTCTGTGGTCTGCTCTGTTCCTTAGGGAGCTGTTTTGTGACATGGATACGAGATACAGACCAAAAATACATCCTGGGTAGATTGAGGTGACCTTCTTTAGTCATGGTGCTCCTAGTTCTTACTGTACAAAGCTGGGTTGTTACAGAAATTAACCTCATTGATATTGATAGAACGATCGATAGATATGTTTTAATTACCTGGACTTGTCCTAGGCCTCTGTCAGTGTTTAAATGATTGTTTTTTAAATGATGATCACCAAATGTTTAATTTAGGGGTGATTAAAAAAATATTTTGTGATCTAGGAAATCAAGGAAATACTGCAGTTATTGCAAACTTTCGGAGACACTCCAGCTGGTGTGTAGAAGGGACATTTTCAAATAGCTGTTCCTTTCTTGTTGGACGTGTGTAGATAATGCTTTAGCTCGCCTTTTCTCCGTCCTCTGCCTATCCCTGCAGGTAAGTCAGGTGGGTCCAGGAACCCATTGCACAACTTGTTTGCAGCAAAACTGTACCTGCTGCCTTGCCTCTGCCTTTGGATGGGTGATTCATCTATCCCTTGAGCACAGGGGTGCTGAAGGGTTCTGCTGTGGTATTATACCTTGCTGGGGCTTTGAAATGGATGCATGTCAATACAGGTATCTTTATTTTTAGCTCTTTTTAGTGGTTTTAAAGTGAATTAACATGCATGAAGCTTCCAATATCTTGCTATGCATACGTTCCAGAGGCATAAACACGAAATAATAAGGGGTCAATTAAAATTATTTAATTGCGTTTGTTTGAGATACCTGTGCCTTCTTGTAATGATATTCCGTAGTGTAAAAATCACATCACATCACATCACATTACATTAAACCCTCAGTTCAGCAGACTTTGGTTTTAACTGATAGAAATACAAAACGTCTCCACACAATAATGGGGAAATTAATAAATAAAAAATATGTAAAATACTGCATAGTTTTAAAATTCACATCAGTGATGCTCTATAGGGGGTTGCTTACCCCTATAGATGTTTTTCATGTGCTTTAGTGAGTTTTATACAGTATATCAACATCATGAAACAAAGTGCTTGTGTAATTAGGAACAATTTAAATATGACAAGTCAACAGATTGAGAAAGAATATATATATGCATGTTATATATGTTTTTTTTAATGCTTTTGTACAATGTACAATGCTTTTGGGATGAAAAAATGTCATTTGTGATTTAACGGATATTTAGCAATAACAGACACCCCTTCCACCACACGTCTATTAAACTGAGGCTTTACTGTAGTTAGGTTACAGCCCAGCGTATGAACGAAAGAGGTTACCAGTAAGAGGAGGTTGTCTCTTGTGGCTCTTGAAATAACCCAGGGTGTCAGCTTTGACAACCTGGCTGGTTCGGTACTCCCAGAAGCCTTTTTAATGAAAGTGCCTTCTCTTCGGTTTTAAATGCCCACTCCTGTAGTTTCCACTTTGTCCCCTCTGGTTGGGGTTCAACCGCTTCAAAATATATCCATCGGGTTGAATTCGTCAGTACTTTAAAGAATTTTGAATGTCTGTATCAGCTGTCAATGTAGCCTTCATTCTTCAAGACTGAAATTGTTTTAGCCCAGCTAGAACATTTTTTGTCTAGATCCACGTAGGTTTCTGTGTGTATAAAGAACCTGCGGCCTAAATGGCAGTCGAGTTCAGGTTTTGCCCAGTATGAGCCAGATGTTTGCTCAGCAGCTCTCACGTGGTGCTTGGCAGGTGGTGACTTTTCTGCAGCTCCCAGTCCAAGCGTTCACAGATTGCCCATTGAAAGTCATGTCAGCGTATCTGTGGGTTCGGGGAGGAAGCAGTCCTTTCTGGGTTCTCCATCCACTCATGCCACTGGACATCAGGCATGCGGTCCCATTTCGGTGCAGTGCTGGTGTTGCATTTAGCTCAACCTCCCGCTTGTACAGAGGTGGCAGAGTTGCTGATGCGATTGTAAGGAGGCCCTAGGAGTTCGGCCTTCCGCTGGTGGTTGAACTAGGATACCACAAAACATGTGTACTGTAGGTGGGAGGGTCGGTTACGTCGGTCAGTGAAAGGGCACACAGTGTGCTGCTTACTGCTGGAGTCTTCTACAGTTTTTATTCACTTTCCCTTTGTGTTGCTTAAGGGACTTTGGCCTATGCATCTCAACTGCAGAGCATCTGGGGGGTTCAGTCAGTGTAAGCGATGGGTCACTTAAGGAGATGCCAGTGGCCTACTATATTGGCTTGTGTAATAAGCTAGTTATTGTACAACTTGTTCTGGTTTGTGTCTTAAGCACTGCGCTTCCAATTACGCATGCGCCGTGGGACACTTAAATGAGCTCCAATAACAAGACTGTACGCCTGCTAGGATGAAAGGAAGGATGCTCATACTGAGTCTGAGTTATAAAAGCAGTGCATGCTCTTGAGATGGTTGATCAGGTTCTTCTTGAGATGAAGGAGAAGCACTTGTTTTATAAGCCCTTCCCTATAGTTTCCACTTGTGTCGTCTGGTTCGTGTTTCACTCTACATCCTAAAGAAATCCACTGGGCTCGCTTGGTCAGGAACTTAAAGGAAGGCATAAAGAAGGAATAACACTTAGGAAGGGAGAAGAACAATTTACTTGGAAAGCATGTGAAACTGGAAGTTATTCATTGCCATTCCCAAGAGAACAAAAACAGGTCTAAAGAGTTAACTTTCCAGCAGTCGTACGGAAGTCGGTCGAGAGAACTGGAGTGAAGTTCGTGTTTTGTGCCTGTGCGTGTGCTTTGTGTGAGCCAGCAAGTGGTCTAGCATGCCTGTGAGTGACTCTGTATCACCGTGTCGTGCAGGGAGACAGCGAAACAGACTGGAGCCCATGGATACCATCTTTGTGAAGCAGGTGAAGGAGGGAGGCCCTGCCCATACTGCTGGACTTTGCACAGGTAGGGTTTTAACTCGCCTGCATATCTGAGCTAAGGGTTGCTAGTAAACAGGATCTTCAAACTCGCAATTATTTTTACTTTTCTGCCTTTTCTATTTTACTTTTATTTTTTTTTAGTGGTTTCGTATTGAATGTTGCTGCTGCTCTTGGATATTTCACTACATTCACATTTGTCATTAGATCAAATGCTTACTGTAACGTTTTGATGGGGTTTCTGTGACTGTGCTCTGCCTTTTGAAGCATACCCAGCTGTGAAAATGCTCAGCTTTACTAGAATAACTAATATTGCCATGATTCAACACACCTTTTTCCTATGTACGTCTGTTTTAGACAGCTGTCTCCTTTATAGGAGAGCATAAGATTGTTCTACTAGGAAGCTGTTTGGCAAACAGTGAAACAGACGTTACTGGTTTCACTGTT
This sequence comes from Atractosteus spatula, assembly GCF_055471065.1. NCBI lineage: Eukaryota > Metazoa > Chordata > Actinopteri > Semionotiformes > Lepisosteidae > Atractosteus > Atractosteus spatula. The sequence goes on along the minus strand of NC_142711.1, from coordinate 6,020,388 downwards.
AAATTCCTACTAGGTTTACCTTGTGCAGTGAATATTTTAAATACCAGTCGTTTCTCAGTAGGATGTTTTCTTTTCTCTGTGGCATAACGGGTTTGGAGACGACAGTGTTAAGTTACCAGTTTTCATTTGTGATCTTCACCTTTCTAACAGTGCTGAAATCAGAAATCGTGATTCTCTTACCATACCAAAAGGCACCATTTTTCAATAGCATATACTGTACATTCAATTCACTTTTTATTCTTATCTCAGTAATGTATTTAGTTCTGTTTTGTCTGTAACTTATTTCAGACTTTGACATGTAAATATAATCATTATATTAAGTCGCTGAAAGCATGAACACCAGCTTTGGTGTCTGTAATTGTATAAACTTGTCTTCTGCACACATTAACCTGGAAGGAAGCTGTGTACTGCTTTCAAGTACTTAAGAATTCTCGCAGTCCTTCAAGACCCACTTTGCACCTGGTCAGGTGTTCAACGTCCCCTTCTACTGGCCTGTAACTGGAGCCATTCCAGTCTCTTTCGGAAACTATGGTTTAAGTCCATGTATTCCTGAACTCAAAAATAACAAGCGTGCAGTTACAGACTTAATTACTGTACATGTGTTTCCAAAAAGACTTTGACACCTTTCTTAAAGGGACAAACTGTTGGACTCCAGACAGTGTATGTGTTTGCCTTACAAAACATCTTTCATAAATCAGATGTCTTTCCTGCAAGAAAAACACTTTGGAAAAATTGGGTTTACTCAGTTTGACTTAATAAATCCCTTCAATTTTGTTTTTACCTCCTCAGACTGGTTTCCATTCAGCTTCTTAAAGTCACTTTTTTTTCTGCTTTCAGCCCTGGAGTATGTTTGATTTCTTCACTTTGTTTTTGGAAGCGCTTTCATCTGCATTTGGAATGATCTGCTAATTTCTGCTTCTCCATAACATTTTATTTTCTGAGGGCCATCAGTAGTCTGTAGAGAAATGTGTAGCAATTAAGGAGTTTTTGATTTCAGAAAACAGAATTTATTATAGCACAGGCAATGGGCTTATCATGCAGAAATGTTCAAGTGGTACAGTTTACCAAGAAATAGTATAATACTGCATTGCACAGCTCTACAGTACTCTGTACATAGGTCTTGAGGTTTTAATACAAATGGGTGCTAGCATATTCTATAATACGTATTTTAAAATGTTTCTTTCTAGTACAAACAGCTACCACAGCACATGTCTTGTGTATTTAATGTGTCTTCATCCCAGGATCTTGTGATGCAGTCCTGCCTGTTTTCTTATAGACAGTTTAAGTTGCTGAGCATTATTTACTCTAAATGCAATCCACTTTGAGCTGTGAATGTACTGTAAATATTCTAGAAGATGTATTCACTGAATACATAAAAGGCAATGCATTTAAATGTCGTTGCAGTTTATTAAGTGGTTTAATTTTTCTCTTCAGGGGACAGAATTGTGAAAGTGAATGGAGAAAGTATAATTGGAAAGACTTACTCCCAAGTAATAGCCTTGATTCAGAACAGGTAAGAAAGTTTGCTTAAATAAAATGTTCTGTAAATAATTCATAATCCAAATTTGTATTTTCACTGAATTAGATTTTGTAAAGACCTGGATTGGTAATGTAAAAATGTTTTAGTATTGTATCTTTTAATATTGTTTTTATGCATTTGTACACTGTAATGACTGTTTTGGAACAATTGTATAGAAACGTGTCTGTGTATTTATCAATACATTTTTTTGTACATTTTCGCTAAAACATTGCTCAGACGCTGTAGTAGTATTTTTTCCATATCTATAAATACAGCAGTTGGATGAGTGATGGGCAATTTTAGTGCGAGTCTTTTCATTGTTTCTGAATGCCAGTTTGGGGAATCAATTTCACAATTTTACACTCTCCTAAGTTCCCTGAGATGTGCACTGAGCATGGGGTGAAAACACGAACACGGAGCCCTTTCTAATCGCACGCTTGCCTTTTCCTCTGTCCCCTGCTTTTTCACATGAACGAAGAGCCCTTCACTGGTGCTGCGCGCAGGGGCCAAAGGCAAAGTAAACAGCAATATTAAATGCCCCCTCTGTCACACAATTCTCTGTTTTTACCAAAAGTGTGTTTAAGTTATCCTGATACCCACGTTGTGCCTGCAGTAAGACTGGAAGAGGCTAAGAGGCATGTGAGGAAACGATAAAGAATTTGGAGATGTACAGATCTATTCCATAATAGACTCCAGCTGTATACCTTCTTTTTTCATCATCTCGGCCCTCTGAGTAAAGATTCCGAGACGGATATTAAGTTTATCCTTTTTCATCTGAGCTCATCAAGCAACCCACAAAGCAAAAAAGACCCTTTTACATTTTAGTTCAGGTGGGTGGCTGCGTCAGCATGCGTAGGCTGCAAAGGAACCAGTGATAGGTTTATTCCCTGCTGAAAAGAGAAGAAAGGAATCACAACGATTCGGCTGTGGAGCCTTCTTCAGGTAAAGGCTCCACACCTGAAACGTTTTTTTTTTCTCTTTTCATCATGGAATAAACCTACTACATGTTCATTTACATTTTGTGTTGACTTCATCTTCTAATTTATATGATGTGTTGAATTTTAGTGACACATTTCTTGAGCTGTGTGTGATGCCAAAAGATGAAGACATTCTACAGCTGGTAAGTGAAAATTGCTTAACGTAAGATTCATCTTTATCTGGATTTGATATTTTTATTTTTAGTTCATTGTAAGAGGACAAACTGCACACCAGGTGCTTTCTTGGTGTGCAGTTTCTCTAGTAACAGGGTTAAGCTGATGTTCCTGTAGAGAAATACATTTCTGGTGAATCGGTTAGTGTCTAAATGAAGTAAAAAAAAAAGAGCATATTTTCATTAAGATGGCAATATGATACTTGGTCACAACTGTAACAGTACATAATTTTTTTTTTACTTTGAAATCTGGTTATAAACTGTTTTGCAGAATGATAGTCACAAGTAAAAGTGCATCTGTAGCCTCCTCTGTGAATGTCATTTCAATTCCTGGAGTAACAGTATGGTACTTCAGTACATAGAAGTGTTTATTTCCAGCCTTTACTGGATAAAAATGAATTTAATTGAAAAAAATCTCATAAGTACAGGAAGGCTAAAGGTTTCAAATTGTTTTTCTACTATATACTAAATTGTTGAATGTTTAAATTGTAGATAAGTTAGCTTAATTACCACCTATGGTTAAACGTGAATATCATTACCAGTAGTTCTTGAATTTACTGAGCAGGTTCTTGTATTTCATACAGAAAAAGAGCTGTGAATGCTTTCAGTCATTGCTTTCAGCCTGTGTATTCTTCATTGTATGTTTTATTTTTGAGTACTTTAAAGTTAACTTCTTTCAGGAGCTGTAACAATTATGACTATTACATGGTACAAATCGCTAGCTAGTTACTTGTTAATGATATGAATAGTGTTTATGTGCTGAGATTTACATTCTGTTTTGGAGAAGACGATTGTTTTCATACATTCTGATATGAAAGCTTATGTAGGACAGTTGAAGTAAAACTGTTTGTGGTTCTGATTTAATTGTAATGAGCTCTGCTTTAGAACATGTCTGAGTCTGAAACATGTAGTGTGGCATTCTTATATGGCTGTCGTGGCCACCTAGGGCTGAAAAGCTAGTCAACACTTTTGTTTTCTCTCGAATTGATTACTGTAATGCCCTACTCGCTGGGGTATCTAAATCCACACAGAACAAACTTTACTAAGTCCAGAATTTTGGGAGCCAGCATAATAACTGCACTCCTGGATTCCCTGCACTGGCTTCCTGTCAGGTTTCACATTGACTTCAAAATCCTCATGCTTACCTGTGAGGCTCTACATGGCTTGGCACCTCAGTACCTGTCTGCCTTACTTTCGTCCTACTCCCTACCTCACAACCTTTCTTGGTCTAGTTCTGGTTTCCTGAATCAGGCCTGTCTGCATACTGTGGGTGACAACGCCTTTTCCTCCTATGCCCCTGAGCTCTTCTTTAGAAGGGCTTTTATTTAACTGGTTCTGTCTGCCCCTGTGCTTTCCTACTGTGCTCCAAACCTTTATTGTTACTGTGTAATTCTGCTCTCATTCTGTGCCTTTTTTTCTTACTATAAGCTCTTTGAGAAGCTACTTTTAAAGGTGCTATATAGAATCGTTTATTATCATTAGCACTTTTTAAGCTAGCCCCTTAGCCTAGCACCAGCATCAGGATTGTGCATTCCTCTACAGCTACAGGAGAGTGTGATTCTTCTGGTGACCCAGTAAGTCTGCTTGTGCAGTTAAGTCAAGGAGTTGCCTTTTTTGGCAGTTGCATACCTTTGTTGACTGGAGTCCACTCAAAACTGGTGATGCACAGTCAGCTGTGAGTAATCCCAGTGAGAGCTGACAATTGGAGGCACAGGTGTGAACTGGCAATGTATGGACTGTAGAGCTCAGCCCCTTAGCTACAAGACTCCCAAAGAGATTTTCACACTGTACAGAAATTTGTTTCTGCTCCATATAGATTGCAAGTATTTAAATGCAATAGGGTGAATAACTTGATTTTAGAATTTTTATTTACTGGTAATTTCTGTTTCAGTGGTTTTTTTTATACAAAGCAAAATCACTTTTTTTGAAAAAGGAAAATCTGCCAGCAGTGTCTAGTTTAAAAACATTGGGGATTGTTAATGTATTTGGATGCTAAATTGTAACCTTTAACATGAAAGGTGTAAAGGAAAATTTATTTTGTCAAGAAGGGTTGTTGTATTTCATTGTATTGTGCAATTTCTAAAACGTAATAGCAATACTAAACATTCTGGGGACACATTTTGTGAACCATTGCCACAGTATCACTGCTAACAGTATACTGACAGTTACTAACAATGAAAAAAAATAATTGTCAATATGAGGAAATATCACAAAGTAGGCAGTGTGGTGTAAAATCACTCGTCCCAAATTGCAGTTTCTCTCCACGGGGATTATTTCAGGCATATTTTTTAAAAATAGAATTAAGGACACATTTTGTCTTGTAGTTCATAGCCGTGTGTGATGGGGGTGTCTGATTAGTCATCACTGATACTGTATGTAACAAACTGGTTTTTGCAGAGTTAAGTATTTTAAAAGTGCTATATTTTTAAAATATAAGCAGTAGTATAAACTGAATTTGTTTATTGTAAGAAATGAGCTATCTTTATGGATTCAGCTGTGGTGCATTGTTTGGTATTGTAGGTTTTTTACGTATGAGTTCAGTCACCTTGAAATCCCAAGGGGTGATATTTCAGAACAGCCAGGAGAGAGATGTCCTCTTTTAGAACAAGTACTTCTGACTGCTGAGAATGCTGGAAAAGTTTTAGAAACATGCCCTAATTATAACACTTGAACTGCAGGAACATGCATTTTGCAATAAATCTGTGTCAGCTACGGGGGCTTTAAAAAAGAAAACAAACTTAGTGTTCAGTTTCTTTTCCCTGTATCTACAGTTTCCTTCATTTTTATAATGGCTAAGAACATCATGAATGAGTATCATTGCAGTTTGTGCTTAATTTTAGTTAGTTAGTTAAGGACTTTTGGGACTACACTATGTGCCAGTTAAAGTTTTTAGGTTTATGGCTGACCTTCATTTCCCTTTAAAGTCAAAACTTCTTTGTAAACTAGATTAGCAAGTTTTTTTGAAGGAAGCTAAATAGAAATAAGCATGGTGAACATTGTGGATGTGCCTTGACTCATACCTACTTCTTTTGCTCCTAAGCCATAAACTATTATTCGTTTGATGATCGTATTTTATTTGTGTAATTAGCAGCAGAATAGGGTCTTTGAGTATCTTTGATCTTATTCAACACGGTGAAGGGTCTTATTTTCATTCTGCTGTCATTCTAATGCACAAAGGAAAACCCAGCAATTAGGTCTCATGAATATGCAATATTTTTAAACAACTTATGACATTGTGAACAGAAGATAGGTCAAGATACACACTTTGGTTGTGTGAAATCTGCACGGGCTCCCTGAGCATTAGCACAGTGCTGGCAGCATAGACTTCGTTTCTAGACTGCAGAAATGTGCCTCCTCTCTTCTTATGCAGCAGGCAAAGTTTGGCAAATGGCAGTTCTCCTGCTGGTATGGGTGAGTTGGTCAGAGGAAGAAGTTGGCCACTGCAAGATGTTAGTTTTAAAGCCATGTCATTGTCATCTTCACGGTCTTGATTCTTCCTGCTGAAGAATGAGCTCTTCAGGATTGGCCTGCAGGAATGAAATTGCTGTTGTCAAGAACTTAAACACATCCTGGACTGTGGGGTTCTTCTTAATCTGCACCAAAGGTGCTGGAAATGGCTCCCCACATTGTCACAGCTGGCTTGACCAATGCGGTGGTCAGTGTGCTGCTCAACCGGGCATCTCTGCTCCTTGTGCTCTGTTAGTTCTGTCAAGAGGCAAAGAGTAGAGAGAGTAGAGTAGTTTATTGCCATATGTACACTGGAATTCTTAATTGCACTCATCTCCCGGGGCGTACACAGTTCAACAGGAGCAATAAATGTTGTGGAAGAATAAATATATAGTAGTGAAACAAAAAAACATGGTAGACCATGCACAAAGTGCATAGTGCAGATGTGTATTGAGGCCCTGCAGTGGGATAGAAGCTGTTCTTGAGTCCAGTGGTCCTTGATTTAATACTGTGAAAAGAGCGGTCACTGGTAAAGAAAACGTGCAGTTTGCATTGCTGCCAAACCTCCGGGTACCAGTTTCCAGCTTCATGTATCGGCTTCATGTATTTCACCACCACCCTACATATGAAAATGATTTTAATGTTCATTCTTAGAGGACGTGCCCAAGATCTAAGCGTTAGTTCCTGCTTCTAAAACAGTTACTGGTGTTGCAGTTTACTCTACAGCTCTACATTGAATAAAATTAGCCCATGAGAGAATTCATAGATCTTCAGTTTACTTTAATTTTTGTTGTAGTCTATCCTGGGCAGACTTCATATACACCTGTATGGTTGATACTCTTGAGCTCATCAGAAAACACATCAGGTTTATTCTAAATTGTCAAATAGACTGACAGTATTCCACTAATTAAGTCATCACTTTCCTGCTTCCCTCTTACCTAATTATTGAGGAACTGAAATTGAATTGATAGTTTTTCTTGTCTGTCAGACTGCTTTCTTTAACAGGATTAAATTACCTTAATGATTCACCAAAGCCAGAATTTGTGGTGTGGACACGGTCAGTCTTGCTTGTCTGTTAAGCAGTAAAGAAATCCACTTAGAAGTAGGAAAAATACAACATCTTTGTCATGAAAACCTTTTTTTTCCAGTGGGAGATGCCTTTTTGCAGACTCTTACTGGTTGTGCAGGTTTATAGACTACTTTACATAGCTGATAGAGAGGATAGCAAACCAAATACAAAAATCACAGATGTGGTTGTAGTATGTGCTAACTTGCATAGCAGTCTTCACAGATACATGAAAATATCAATTCTGATAATTACAGCATTCGTTTTGCTGATGGTTTTTATCCAAAGCTGCTCGGGAGTCTGAGACTCCTGCTGTGGAGTCATTTTCAAGGGGATTTTATTTCGTCTTCTCAGAAGCATAGTGCACAGAGAGGTCAAGAACAGTAATTTGAGGGCTGGAGTTTTTAGCTGGGACTGTTCTGGTACTGCACATAATATTTCTGCAGTTCTGTATAACATTGACCTGGATAGAAGCAAAGTGATATTTCAGTTATGAGAAAATGTTTTTGCATATTTGGGATATGCAATGCAAGCATTACATCCCCTCGTGACCCAGGTGTTCTCTGTCAGGGGCGTGAACATGGTTTTCTTCCAGATTCTGTAAGGCACCTGTCAAGGTGCTGTAGCTGGTGTTCTCTGTAACAGGACGCCGAACGGCTTGGAACAAAAGCAGGACAGAGTCTGCGCAGTCGTGGTTGTGGTTGTTGAGCATGAGGCCACACTGAAGTACGCTAGTGCGTTAAAGATAAGAGGGCCATTCCTTGAAGCATGTGGGTGGATATTCCCTATGGGTGGCTGAAAACAGGCAGTGCGTTTGCGGAGGCCGAGCGGATCTGTTGTTGTTCATATTGTCACATGTCTGTGGAGTGAGGAGGGACATCGGAAATGAATCGTTCACATCGATTCACCGGAGTCTTTGAGATGGGTTGAATGAATTACACTTCTTTAATTCTAAAAATGGGTAATTGGAAAAAGTTACCTTGTTAACGTGTTTGCAGGCGTACAAAGGCCACCCAGACAGCAGTGCCCCCAGTTTTCGCTGTCAATGCAGTGAAGAAATGTTAAACTCATAGTTAGCAGATTTATTGGTTTTATGTGCTATGTGTTTTTCAGGTTAAGTCTTACACCAGTAAACATTTTTTTTTAATGTGGCAAATTACTTTTGAGTGACTTTTGTATAATTATTTACCTATTGGAGAAAAGGGCTACAGTAAAAATTTAATCCCACCATTAACTTATCTAATATCACAGTTGAAACCGTTTTATTACCGTTTCCTGGCATAGAATCACCCATTGTCACAGAAATTTCCCTGATTTGTTCATTCTTTAATCTCTTTACCTTTGAGATATTTGACAGAATACATGCTTCTGTTAATACAGGCAATCCCTGTTATACATGAGGCAGGGACCAGAAAATCACAAGAATAGAGGGGACTTTTCCCCCCATAAGAGCAGTGTAAATCTGGAGGGTCCTGGACCATAAGAGCATACACGTGGCCCATGTGACTTACAGCAGAAGGCTTTTCTCTTAAGAGTTAATGGAAAAGAGTTGGGCTAGGGGCCATACATTAGACTGTGTTTTTCACCCGTTGCTAAATATAGTAAGAGGGTCCAGTTACTCGTAAGTCTAGGTTACATTCTTAAATAATGCAATTAATAGCAAAACTACTTAGAGGAATTACTAGCCATTAAGAATAATGAGATACGTTCTCAACAGCAGTTCTGATAGGGGTATATACATATTTATACATTTAATGTAATTTAAAGTACAATAAATAGAAATAATTACAACTCGTTTTGAAGAGATTTGTAATTTGCGATCAAGTCTTCATCCATTGGTTGGATGGATCAGTAGCATGATTGATTCTTGGTGTGAGTTCAACTTTAATATTGGGGCATAACTATTCATAATTTGAATCAAGTGAATAGATTTTTCTCTTCAAAATATTTTTTTTATTTCTGAAACTAAATAATGCAAGAACCACCTACATTCCTGGCATTTGGTGCCTTGGAAATGTAAGAGCGTGGAATTTTTGCATCATTTCTCAATTCATGAAGGGTGTCAGTGCAAAATGGGGAAGTATTTTAGAAAAGTATTTAACTTTTAAGAAAAACGGCTCCAGTGGAATATTGTTTGTCTCGGTGCTTTAAAGGTTATAATTTCTGCCATACAGCACTCATAATGATCAGATTTTTTAGTGATGCAAAATGTAGTAACATTTCTCTGGACTTGCTTGGACACTTCTCAATGGACCTATTTACAGTACAGTGTCCCCATCACTATACTGGGCCGTAAGGACCCACATAGATGGCACTAACAACTCTTCCAGTAGCAGCCTTAGCTTTCCCAGGAGGTCTCCCATCCAGGTACTGGCCAGGCTCACACCTGCTGAGCTTCAGAGCGTTGCCAGTTGTGAGTTGCAGGGTGTAATAGCTTTGTCTTTATCGACCTAGCTTTGGATTTTGTGGGGATCTTCATCCCTTTCGGAATCTTCCAAAGAGAAAATGAGGGTTGTTCTTGTTGATGTTAAAGGTTCCATGACGCTCATTCAGAAGAGGACAGACTGCCCCTAAACCTTAATTCTCTTTGTGCGTGTCAGCTTCCAAGACCACTTGGTTCAAATTGTATGTTTAAAAATAAAAAAAACATGTAAATGTGAGAATTTCATAAAATGTAATAACACGCAGAACCATACAGGTGAGGGTCACATGAGATCGGCATCCTGCTGTACTGCAGGAAGTCACAGCGCAGTTCAGTAATGGTTTGTAACGCTTTGTAACGAGAACACAGAAACACACACAGAGCATCTTCCCTTAATGCATGTATTTATACTTGAGACCTTTATACATGCATTACAACTTGTACAGAGATTTCCTCACAGGGAAAAATGGTTGGCAGTGGTTCTCCATGCCTTTGAGTTATTCTGTAAAATGTACAACAGATGTTTGTCTTCCTGCAAAAAAACATTTGAGAATGAACCCTTTCACACTGCAGGTCAGTTTCTGAATAGATAAGCATATACAAAGTTAAGTTATGAGCTGTGCTTCTGTTAGAATTGCTTATTACATAACACCAATACTATTTTGGAAAAAAAAATCAACAAATCACAAAGCAGAATTTTTACGCCTTTGAGCCAAACAAATGTCTGTCAGTGACCCTCTTTGGTTTAAATGTTTAGCCAACAATTAAGTTGCCAACCAGCTGAATGTGTAGGTTTCGCTTGTGCAATAACAATGTTTTGTGAACACTACAGGTTAAAAGATGCTGTATTGCCTTTAGTCTGTGATATTGTCTCGACCGTGGGAGTCCTAGCATGAAAGTACTTGTAACAGGTTCCTTCAGAGGGATGGGTTGAGCCATGAGGGAGCCCTCAACTTGTTACACAACAGTGATCCGTGTGGTTCAGCAGGTAACCAGAAGGCTGAACTGTGTGAACTGTATGGTTGGTGTTTTTCCTGGTTTGTGGTGAAGGAGGCATCCAGCCTAATAACACGTTCTCACAGAGAACCGCATACAGTATATCTTTATATCCTGATCTGGGCAGGGAGTGTTGTGATACGTGGAATAAAAAACATATGCTGCCTATTCTAGATATTGATAAAAACTGCGGAAAAGTACTTGAAGGCTGGCAGAACGTAGTTAAAAGCTGAGGCAGTAGAGAAACTTGAACAACAAGTTACACGTTGATAAATTCTGTGAAATAAGAGCAAAAAAACCATCGTAGTGCAGAATGAGTTATGAATTGAATAATATGTGATGCTTGTACAGTAATCTAAACGGCGTTGCACAGAGCAAACGTCAATTGTCATAAATTCAGAAAACATGAGGGTTATATTTAGTCACACCTCTGTAGGTAGTGTTTTAAATAAACAATCTTATGGAATGTGTTGAGGTCGATAATTCTGCTTGTTTTAAAATAGAAACCCTGCTGTGTTCCACAGCGGGCATGAATATTTTATTTTAGCCAATCCGTTACATAATGCATTTTGTTCCTATTTCATCAGGGGTTATGAATATATGAAGATGGTATTGCTACAGTAGTTTATGCATCTCATACTGTACACTAGTGTTGTATTTACCCTTTTATATATGAAATTCACTGTGGAAATACACAATCCAGGTGCTTTACATCAGAGCATATTTAAGAGCCCATCCCGAACAGTTTCTTTATACTGTCTGTGAGCTAGGCCTGTACTCAGATCTGTGTATTAACTGCAGCTCCTAGTAATTTCTGTAGTAACCACTGTTACTTGGAAGCTTGTAAGAATCTGCTATTTTAAAATTTCAAGTTATTATATACTAAAAAAAAAGGTATATTTCTGGAGTTTGTTGAATCCCTTGTGGTGATATATTCGTGATGACCTAAAATAACATGCCATGAATGAGTTTTGGTTTTAAAACTTCCTAAACTAAAAAGTCCCCGGCAAGGCAAATTTATCTTCTTATTTTACCAGGAATAAGTCAGACTTGGCATGTTCACTACTGTTGATGTCGTGAGAAATTCTCCAGCCATATTATACAGGACTGTTCATTTGAAGTCAGTCGAAAGGGATAATGCGTTTGTCTCCACCCCCTTTTTGCAAAGCAGAATATGCAACACGTCTCTTGCTGTCATGGCAGCTCGCTCACATCGTTATTAGCGAGATGCGAAGAGAGTGGGGGTATCTGTCCAGTCCCTGTAATGAGCCCCTGATCTGACTGTAGCAGGCAAGGGGGTGTCAGGGTGCAGCCGATGAGGCACAGTGCTGTAAGGGTGCAGTGGGCTGTGAAACAGTTTCCAGTGGAGTAGAAAATGGATCTGAACTGAAAAATCCTCACACAGCAGGAGAGGTTCCGGAAGCATCAGCCTTTGGATTTGAGCACTGTGGTGTGGGTGGTAGGGGGAAAGAAGATGAAGGAGGAGGAGGAGGAGAAAAAACAGCTGCAGTCAGCTGACAAGCTCTTGGTTCTGGTCAGGTCGATATCGTTGCTGAGGGGTGGGGGTGGGGGGGGGGTTGGTGGAGGCCGTACCATCTGAACTGAATGTATAATCAAGCAGCTGCTGCTTTCGTCATCTGAATGGGAACAGCTTAGCCGAGGAGAGAGAGAGAGAGCGGGAGTGTTAGCGGGAGCCGGTAACCTTGCTGCTTGCTGTTGGTGCTGTGGAGACGAGACCCCCAGCACGCTGCAGAGCTAGCTCTGCCAGGTGGGCTCCTGCTAGCTGTTAGCTTTTCTCAAGGCTTGGGAAATGCCGGGGAGAAGCAGGTGGGAGTGTTCACATGAGACTATTCCACTGCTCATCTGCTGCGTGGCCCTTTTACCTCAATGGTACCTTCCAGCAAATTCAGAGAAGATGTATTTTTAGCTTCTCGTATCCAGCATCAATATGACAGAATAATTCTCTCTCTGCATCAGTAAGCAGCTTGCTGTATTTTTTTTTTACTCTCCTTTCCTTTCTCCCTGCTTCTGCGTACTATGGTTCTGCCTGCCCTACTGGCTGCAGTTTTCAAGGGATATCACAGCTCTGGTAAGAAGGAAAATAAAGCTGGGTGTTTTCACCTGTCAGTTCCCATCTCATTTCCATTTTTCATCTTGTTGGTACTGAAGCAAATCGGACCCGAACCATGACACTGCTCTGTGGATTTTATTTTGATTTAAACTGCCGTTATTCCTTTTAGTTTCATCATGGTTTGTGCATTGTTCTTGATGTGGTACCTGTTTGATAGCTGATCGATTGACAACACACCAAACATTTACTGCTGGCGTGTTTGAAGTGCCTCGCCCCTTTTTTCTGTATCATGTTCCCTGCTTCTCCCTGAGTACTTTGGCCTCGGCTGCGAGCTATAGCTTTACAGCCACGCTGATGCAAATAAAAGGGAGGGACTGACACTGGGGCAAGATCATCAGACATGTTTGGAATTGTACAGGAAATGCAATTTGACGCCACAGGTAAAGTGCATAAAACTCTCCTGCTTAATGTTTTCCCTGTCATTTTTGCGCAAGAGCTTAAGGCAGTCTAGTGGCATCATAAAGGCAGCTTTCTGGATAGACTGAAGAACAAGAGATGTTTCATTTCTCCTTCAGCCAAGTTAATTTTTCAGTTCCCTTCCATCTTCCTGGAGTCTTACGTTAATTCAAGATGATTACTGAAGTTTCGTTTGTCACCAAGGGCTATGTGGGAAAACGTCCCTCTTTTACTTTTGCTGTATGTGTGAGGAAACGGTCTCTGAAGCAAAAGGTAGGTGCGCTACTGTCAGATGCTTACCAGTTATTTTTGCTCCTGGCTTGGCGTACTTCTGCTCTTAAATTCACATCTGTTGCTTTGACAGAAGGCGAAGCTTAAGATATCATGGCGCCAGCCTTATTTTATCATGAGATTTTTAAAGGTGAATCGTCTTCTCATGAAAAATGCTGTTGCTGTTGTATATTTTTGCTTTGCTGAAATGGTCGAGCGTTTTTTTGTTTTTGCTGCTCTCCTTTGATATTTTTATCTGATTTCCTTGTACATTGCCCGGCGGTGTTTCACAATGCGGACTGTACGGATCTTTGTACACATCCCATACGTATGTAATGAAGTGGTAAATTTTTGAACTGACATTTAAAATGTTTCAGTCCTTGTTTTCCCTCTGTTGGAGTTCTAGTAGTAGGACATGTCAAGGGGCTTTTGATGTCGACTGGCGTTTTTAGTGTGACTGTGTAGCGTTCAAGGTATTTCTCCCTAGAAGCAGAGGAGTCCGCCACTGACCTGTCTTGTCTTTTCCAGGCGTATTCCCAAGATGCGTACCTTAAGGGCAACGAAGCGTACAGCGGGAATGCCCAGAACATCCCGGAACCCCCTCCTCTGTGTTATCCTCGGATAGATGTTAAACCCTCTGTGATGGCTCAGGTCCCCGATGCTTCCCCGTCCCCCGAGGCGGCGCGGGGCGCACCCCAGGGCAGTGGTCCGGCGGGCAGGGCGGCCTGGCCGGCCGTGGCCCCGGGGGGCCCCCCCGAGCTTGGGTACCGCCGGGAGATCACCGTGCCCCCCTCGCCCCCGCAGCTGCCCAAGACCAAGGCCCTGGTGTGCATGTACCAGGACGCCATCAGGACTGTTGTTGTGCCGCCCGACGCCATCGAGCGGGGAGGCCGGGCGAGCCGAGCGGGGCCCCCTCACAGAACCGAGGAGAACCGGTACGGCTCCGATAAGGCCAGGGCGCCTGCTGCACCATCTTCCTCGGGCGGGCAGAAGCAGTTCCCCCTGCCAAGGGCAGCGGAGTCTCCTTTATTCCCTTCCGGAGGCCGGCCGGTCCAGTTCCCGGGGTCCCCCGACGGCCCCTCGGGCTCCGTCGGCCCCACACTGACCGCCGCTGGCGACCCCTTTCCTGCGGGGCCGAATCACTACTCCCCCTCTTCTTCCTCTTCCTCCTCTACCTCGCCTGCAGCCCACCAGCACATCGACTGGCGGAATTACAAAACTTACAAGGAGTACATTGACAACAAGCGACTGCACATGTACGGCTGCCGGACCATCCAGGAGCGGCTGGACAGCCTGCGGGCCGCCTCCCAGAACTCGGCCGATTACAAGCAGGCGGCGGCGCCCCCCGGCCCGCGGGGGGTGGGAAGCGTACAGGTCCGCCGGAGGAGCACGTCTCACGACCGGGCGTATTCGAACGCGGCGGCCGCGCCCATGCGCAGCGCCTCCCAGGACCGTCTCGGAGGGGGCGAGCAGGCGGCCGTCCTGAAGGACTGGCCAAGGAGTGCCTCCCAGGATGCTCTCACTTCGCCGCTGGCGGGGCCGCCGAAGCCGCGCGCGCGCTCTTGCGACTACCTGGGCAGGCAGACTGAGATGCCGCCGGGGGACGGCTTTGTGGCGGGAGCCCCCGGGCGGGTTGTGGACAGGCAGACCCGTGGCAGGGCTGAGCTGGAGGACAGACCTCTGCCTTACTACGAGGGGGCCAGGCAGCCCAGCAGGCAGTCCCTCTCCGTGCGGACTGCCCACCCACCCCACCGGACTCCGACGGGTTACAGCCCGGACAGCCGCATGGGCGGAGGCAGTTTCAGGGGAGTTTCTGTCCCCCCTCCCTTTCCGAAAGGTACAGAACAGTTGCACACCTCAAGGGCAGGCAGTCTGCCTCATGACGCCCCTCATGCTGCGGACCGAGCCTTGCGAGCGCCGGGCAAGACCCCCGTCACGGACCCCTCCCCTTACGCTGCGTCCGCGGTGCCCGCCGGCCAGGGTCCCGGCGGCTCAAGTGCACTCAAAGACCAAAGAGCGCTCGCCGGCGGCCACCTCCCCCACGCTGCTCCACACCTGCAGCCGCGGGCCCGGGCCGATGGCGCGCGGGAGCCTGCGTCCTGCTCCGCGGCCTTCATAGAGAACAGCGGCGGGAAGGAGCAGAGCGAAGGGAGCGGGGCGGCCGAGGGCCTGGCGGTGGTCTTGCGCGAAAAGCCCCCCTCTGGCAGGCACACACCTCAGCCCCTGCGGCACCCGTCTTACATCCTGGCGGTGAACGAGCCCGAGGGCGGCCCCCCGGCCGAGCCCACCTGCTGGCTGCCCAACGACGCCCGGCGGGAGGTCAACATGAAGCGGCTGGGGGAGCAGCGCAGGGCGTCGGGCTCCAGTCCTCCGGATGACTCCCTGGCGTCTATCCCCTTCATAGGTGAGTGCAGTGCCTGGCGTGGGCGGGTTGCCGCGGAGACCGTGGTCCGGGCGGGATGATGCGCTGCTGGGCAGCAGTGGCGACTCGCGAAGGGCCACAGGCGAGAAATTCAGGTCTCGTTTATGACGGAGCGAGTTCTGTTCCCTGCTTTATGTTCCGCGCGGTGTGGATTGGTACGCGGCGGTGTCGGGGCCCTCGGTGTTGTTTTTCAGCGAAATGCAGTAGGAGCATAAGTTTTAGAAACCCTGTTGAAATGGGGATATTTCAAGGGAACTTTCCATTTTTTTTTTTTGCTTTAGAAAGTTGTGATTGTGTGGTGTTCAGCACATGGGCGTAGGAATTCAAGTTAATCTTCTGTCAAGATTATCAGTTTATGAAAATAGTGCACTCTCACTTTAGTGAGAACCAAGGCTTATCACGGGTTTTTTTTAGAAGCATACTCCCAGGTGTGCTAAGACGGCACAGCGCCTGTGTATGAATTTATTATGGCAGAACGACCTCAGTGCTGTAGTATCGTTTTCCCGTGCTGCAGGGTGCGAGTGTCTCATTACCTGCATATCAAAGTGTATCGTACATTTCAAGCCTCTCTAGGTCAGCATTTTGTCTTGTTGACATTTAGCATTGTCTGTTGCTGTGCCCCGAGCCAAGCAGGTGAACTGGGACTCATGACCGTATCGGAATGACACTGGAGTCGGTCTGGAACCTAGGAGCCTCGTGTAACGGGACTGATCCGTGCTGCCTTGTCTGGGGTGTCTTCAGGGCTCGCCAGGCGTCCTGTTGTAGAGGGTGTTGTGGGTATATCCACATGTTCTTAAATGCTAATAGTTTTCTGTTGTTCTACTGGGCATTTTAATTATCGGTGCAATATCTGAAATCAGTTTTCCTAGACGCTCACCTCTGTTAACATCCCTGTGTCTTTAAATTTAGGCAATGATTTAGCTATGTACTGTACATGACATCAATTAGTGTTTTTCTGAAGTAAACGGCTGTTGTGTTACCTACAAAGGAATATATTTGCAAAAAGGGATGTTTCTACATATTTATCATCCTTTAATGCATCGTAAAACGCATACCAGAAGCATGAATCAACAACTTGAGCAGTATTCGGAATGGAGGCATTAGATCAGTGTACAAGGCTATATAATTCAGCAGTGCTTTAGATTTCTACAGCTTTCAAAATAAAAATGAGAGAGAACTGGAAAATTTGTTGCTGTCCACTGAAACCTTAGTAAAATGGGAGGTATAAAAATAAAGCTACCAACAAATCCAACTAGTAATTATCTCTTGGTCGGGGGGATTCAAAGGCATTACGGTCCTCAATCCCAAATGTCCAACACCTAAATGACAAAAGACGTGTTTATCAAAGATGGTAGCTAAACAATAAACCTGTGCCGGTGTCAGGGCTGTGTTCATGTTGGGAGTCACTCATCCTAACATAAATCAATGAAAAGTGAAATTTGAACTATTGTGTTCCTTCTAAAAGACCAGAAGAGTTTGAAATGATGTATTAATTAAGCTGTTAGATAGTGGAGAAGCTTCAGGAACCCATAGTATTGTGTTTGTTGGCATCGTTTTGAAATTTCAGAATGTGACGAACAATGTTGTAGCTGTCTGAAGGCGGTACTCTTCACTCTGTGTGTGAATTCGGTCTAAAATATCGTAAGTGGAAGTTAGTCTGAAATGTGTGGCTACTGTGACACATTTTCCAGTAAAGAGCTGTAACAAGGTGAGGCAGGTTATGAACAGGACTGGCTGTGTCCTTCATATCGGTTTTCACTGGAAAACTCCTATAGAGCCCAATACAGAAAGAGTATTGATATCAAAAGAATATACAAAATGTAATAGACACCCCGTTTTCCGCTGTAGTAAGAGGAATCGTTTTTTACAGGATTTTCTATTCAGTGGAAAGAACCATTTTCTGTCTTTCACAACTCTGTGTTGTGATGTAAGGTGACAGGTGCAGGTGCAGAAGAGCAGCCAGCTGGGAAGGGGAAGTGAATCACTACTATGATCCTATTCTAATAGTTAGACTTCTCATATTTCTCATAACTGTTGCATGTTTCTAACCGTGTCTTTCACCACACCGCGTTAGGCTAAGGGTACTGTAGGTAGTTTGAGAACTAAGAACTAAGAGGGTTGAGAGAGTGTGGAGCAAGCTGGCCCAGCCATGTTGTTGAAAATGGCATCCTGGAGTCCTTGATGAAATGGCTATTTGACATCCTCAGCACATTACTGCACATTTATGACTATTGTAAACATTTATAAACTTTCTGCGCTTAAGCCTCTGCATAGAATAGCAGCTTCTTTATCACTGAATAATCACTTGCCTAAAAGGGCAACGTGTTTTTGTAATTCATTATTCTGGTGTTTCACCTTTTCAGGTGATAGTTTGATTCTGCTACTGAAAGGAGCTTGTGTTTCCACTTTCCACTTGCCAAGTGGAATCGGTCTCCGTTTTCTTCCAAATTAGGAGCTCTGGCTAGATAAGCATGTTATGCCTTTTGTTAGAATGCATGTCAGCTTTGTGTGCCAAGCATGGGTGATAAGCTTTCTTATTCTTCTCGGAATATTTGTTTTTCTTGGGAGTCCTGGCCCATTTCTTGTATACTATCAGTAAACCGAGCAGGAGGAGTGGCCTGAAAACCATTATTACCTACAACATCCTGCCAAAACTCGACTCAAGCACTGCTCAAGATCAGACAGAGGCTTGCTGTCTACTTTGTCTGAGTCACCTTGAAATTACTGGTGTGGTGCTGTAATTTTGTAAAGATAAGGCTCTTTTTACGTGTGCAGTAACCACGTCATATGATGGTTTCACAAGTCAGAATTTTTTTTATTCTCGCAAACGTTCTCAGCATTTCAGTCTCCCATGAGCTGGAAACCCCAGGCTTGCTAGTTGCACATCAAGGCGTTACATTTGTTCAGGTGTTTTCCAAATTGAAACATGTTGGTTAGTTTCCTTTGTCCTGTCCCTAGTCGAACCTTACTATATGGTCCCCTTCTGTACAGATTTGATTCTGGCCTGGGGTCATTACTCCTGATCTGGCATGAGCGCGTTTTCAACAGACACCT